>NC_045772.1:86856449-87456949 GCF_008692025.1 Phocoena sinus
CATTTGCAACAATCTGAAAATAAAATTTAAAAAACAATTCCATTTATATTTTATGTTACCATTATAAGGAATAAGATACGTAACTACTTAAACAAAAGAAATGCAAATTTTACCTGCTGAAAATGAAAAAAAATTGTTGGAAAAGTAAATAATATCTAAGTAAACAGTAAAAATATCTCAGGTTCATGGATTGGAAGCCTTCATATTCTTAAGATGAAGATATTCCCAAATTAATCTATAGATTCACTGCCATTTCTAGGAGAATCCCACATGACTTTTTTGTAGAAATTGACAAGTTGATTCTAAAATTCATCTGGAATTGCAAGGGATCTGGAATAGCAAAATAATCCTGAAAAAGAAGAACAAAGTAGGGGGATGCATCCCTATTCTAAAACTTGCTAAAAAGCAACAGTAATCTAGACAGTGTGGTGCTGACACAGGGCAGACATATAGATCAGTGGAATAGAACAGGCAGTCCAGAAATAAAATCATGTGTCAATGATCAGTTGCCTTTTGACAAGAGTGCTGAGACCATTCAACGGAAAAAGAATAATTTTTCCAACAAATGGTGCTGGGAAAAATTGGATTGCTATATGCAAAAGAATGAAGTTGGATCCTTACCTTATATCATCTGCAAGAACTAACTCAAAATGTATAATAGAGTTAGATGTAAGACCTAAAGCTATTAAACTCAGAAGAAAACATAGGGGTAAATCTTCATGACCTCAAATTTGGCAAAGGATTCATAGATATGATACCAAAAGTCTAATCAACCAAAGAAAAAAAATAGATAATTTGGACTTCATCAAAATTTTAAACTTCTGTGCTTCAAAGGACATTATCAAGAAAATGGAAAGACAACCCACAAAATGGCAGATCAAAAAATGTCTGCAAATCATAAATTTAATAAGAGACTTGTATCCAGAATGTATAAAGAACTCATAACTCAACAATAAAAAGGCTAATACTTAACTGAAAACTGGGCAAAGGATCTAAATAGACACTCTCCAACACACAAATGATCAATAAGCACATAAAAATATGCTCAACCTCATTAAGTCACTAGGGAAATGCAAATCAAAACCATAAGAGGGCTTCCCTGGTGGTGCAGTGGTTAAGAATCCGCCTGCCAATGCAGGGGACCTGGGTTCGATCCCTGGTCCGGGAAGATCCCACATGCCGCGGAGCAACTAAGCCCGTGTGCCACAACTACTGAGCCTGCACTCTAGAACCTGTGAGCCGCAACTACTGAAGACCACGTGCCTAGAGTCCGTGCTCCACAACTAGAGAAGCCACCGTGCTGAGAAGCCTGTGCACCACAATGAGGAGTGGCCCCCACTCGCTGCAACCAGAGAAAAGCTTGCACGCAGCAAGGAAGACCCAGCACAGCCAAAAATAAAATAAATAAAAATTTTTAAAAAATTGTTGTCATCTCTACTGAGATTTACTTCTAGTAAGACGACTAAAATGACTAGTTATTTAACTTGTAAAAATGCCAACAATAAATTCAAAAAAAAAAAAAACCATGATGAGAGATATGACTTCACACCCACTAGAAGGTCTAGAATAAAAAAATCACATAGTAACAAGTGTTAGTGAGGACATGGAGAAACCAGAACCCTTATACGCTGCTCAAGGGAATGTAAAAAGGTGCGGCCACTTTGGGAAATAGTCTGGCAGCTCCTTGAATGAGTAAACATAGAGTTATTATATGGCAATTCCACCCTAGGTATATGTGCAAGAGAAATAAAAACATGTCCACAAAAAAATTGTTTATAGCAGCATTATTCATAATAATGTTTATAGCAGCAGTATTCATGACAGTCAAACAATGGAAATAACACAAATGGGCATCAACAGATCAACAGATAAACAAAAAGTGCTGTATCCATACGACATAATATTATCCAGCCATAAAAGGAATGAGGTACTGATACATGTTACAGCATGGATGAATCTTGAAAACATTATGCTAAATGAAAGAAGCCAGTCACAAAAGGCCATGTATTATATTATTCCATTCACATGACAAGTCCAGAATGGGAAAATCTATAGAGACACAAAGTAGATTAGAGGTTGCTTGCAGCTGGAGGAAATGGAAAGATAGGTGGATAATATCTGAAGGGTACAAGATTTCCTTTTGAGACAGGTGAAAGCGTTCTAAAATTGACTGTGATGATAGTTGCAATCTATCTGATGATAGTTGAGTTGTTATGCCTGGTTTCCAAAAAAATAATTTTTCAATATCTCACACATTTTCAGACTGTTGCCCTTTCAGCAGTGATACGTTTTTGCTTTTGCTATGTCCTTCCTCATCTGGGACTGAGAGATTAGAAAACTAACATGCTATGATTTTTGAGTCATGGGCCTTAACTTTAGTACATGTTTTTTTGTATCTTTTACGCTGTCCATTCAGGTGCCTTTGCCCTCTTTTCCAGAATTCCTTCTGCAGTGTTTGATAGGCAACACTTCCAGATCAGAAGAACTTTGTTTGTGGTTACGTAGCATTGCTCAGCTGATATTTTCAGGTAGAGCCTCGCAAGGTAGAAATCATAAGTATTTAGTCTATGGGGGATTGATTGGCATTAACCAAATTCTCAAAGACCTGTTTTAATTATTTCCTATATTTATTGAAGATACTTTACAGAATAGGAATACTGCAACACACAAGACAATGTGATAGTTACCGGGGATGAAATGCCCTCATGAAAGCCACAGGGAAAAAAAGGGAAAGACAGTCATTTACGTAACTATGGAGTACAACTCTACAGCAATCAGTACACTTAAGATTGGTTTATAGGATTTCCATGATCAGGGTAGCTGAAAGCCAAACAATTAATCAGAAAGATTTCTGATGTTACCTGAATCAGGGAACAGTGATCTCTATATTCTTCTGGGGCCACTTATCCTGACTAAAACTTAGAGTACTGCTTCTTTCTAGAAACTGTAAAACAATTAGAATGCCCTATTCTTTTCCTTTTATTTATTCATTTGCTCATTAATTTATTCCATACAGGCCACCATATAGTGATACGTAATGTTTATAATCCCCAAAGGTGCTGGGACAAGGGACGATGAGGGTCTGAAATCTGGTCTGTGCTTTGTTCACCAAGCTGTTTCCTGAGGGACTGTGACCTTTGTCCAATTCACCTGCCGAGAGGGGAGGCCTTTTTAAAATCTTCCAGCTCACAGGTCTGTTGGTGTAATCCACAGTCCTGTGCTTGGGCTTAGGTATAAATAAGATACGTGGTCTAACCCTTAAATGAGCTTGAAGTGTAGCAATGCTCTATATATTCTTCCTCTTATTTACACAGTTTTGAATAGACCTTGATATATCTAATTCAGCTCCTTTTGATTCAATATTCCTTACCAATTATAAAACATTTGAGTCATTCCATGGGCTCATTAATTTTAATAGGTTGCAGATAGATGACAGCTTGTTTTATCTGAGTCCCATTCTACACTGATGATTTAAGGAGATTTATATCCTTCACTGAGCCCTTTGGGAGAGGTCATAATCAATAAAACATTTCTAACATAATTTAACACCGTGGATCACTTCTCAGAAGGCACAAGCGTAATGTGGACTTCAACTTCAGAAGGATGCCGTGTCCCTAAATTCCCATACCCTGACAAATCCTCTCCTGCTCTATGCCAACAACCCTGTGAGGGGGAAATATTAGATCTTTCTGCGTCATCTCTGCTGACTGATTGCCTAGCTGCTGTAACTGTTCCATTCATGGAAAATTTTGTATTTAGAAGCAGACTGTTCCATCTTCTAAACACTGTGTTAGGATCGTTTTTCCCTTAAAATATGCCATTACCTACTTATTGTGTCTACCTATACTGATCCTGGACCTATTTCATGGGGTACGTGCAGGACAAGTCTAATTGCAAATCAACTTGAAATGCCTCCTGGTACCGAAAAATTTGAGTATACTCATCCACCTAGTTTTTCCTCCAAACTTCTCTTCTTTCAATAGATATTAAAATTAATAGGTAATTTAAAAAATACTGGCTTGGCAGACTATTCCATTAAATCTTATGAATTAAATACATATTTCCTTAAAACGAGGCATTTCAACCATTTAAATGGATAGGCAAAACAAACAAACAAAGCAAAAAGAATCAACAAGTTCTCTTCTAAGGCACTGGTTATGACAATTTAAGTTACAAAATTAGTTCTATATACTAACTCTGCACATACATGAATGTTTCAGTGTTATTCATTGGGCCACTATAAACAAAGGACTAAAAAGATAACACAGATTCTTACTTTGCTTGCCTATAAAGTGCACGGCTTAGACAGACAGTTAACGGTAATAGTATGTACTGGAAAGTGTATTTCTTCTCTGTGAATTAGCGATTAACATACACCCCTCATAGAGAGAAAAGTTCGGTTTTTTTAGCTCTCTAAGAAGCTTTCTCAAATGCCATCACTGGAAAATTTTATTTCTTTTATCTTTAAAACTCTATACATCTGTGATTCTCATCCTATATTGTTGAGATATCACATATTATACTTCTGAATAATTGTATTAAAAGCAGCGCTTATGATTTGTATCAAACTACATGCTTTTACTTTTGTTGCTCTAAGACATTTAACCCATTGTCAGTATGACAGGGGCCTTATTGAACAAGATGCTGTCATATGAGGGAAGTGTGCATTGTCATTGGACTTTACTATCAACATAGCATAATCAGTTATTAACACAAGTGACACTTAATGGGATTTATGCCAATTTTTGTTCAGTCTCGTTCCTTCCGTGGCTTAGCAGAACTTAGCAACAAACTGAGCTACTCAGGGAGAAAAACCCTCTGTGCATGGATCTATTAGAAAACGGGAAACGCGCTCTAAGAGAAGATGCAATTGTATTGGGTGGGGCAAAAACTGCCTTCGGTTTTTTAAGTAAAAATAAAAGACACGTTTTTCGTTTTCACCAAGACCTTCGTGGACCAACGTATTCACCCTTTTGTGCCACTACCTTCTGCCATTTTTCAGGCAACTCCATAATTCCGTCTTCCCGAAACTTTTTATCTGTTTGAGCAAAGAACTGCTCCAGGTGCCTTTTACAGTCTCCCAGGGAATTGAAAGTTTTTCCATTAAGAGAATTTTGTAAAGACCGAAATAAACAGAAATCTAAAGGTGCAATGTCTGGTAAATACGGCGGATGAATCAGAACTTCCCAGTCAAGCTGTAACAGTTTTTGCCTGGTCATCAGAGAAACATGCAGTCTTGCACTATCCTAATGGAAGATTATGCGTTTTCTGTTGACTAATTCTGACGCTTTTCGTCGAGTGCTCCTTTCAGTTGGTCTGATTGGGAGCAGTACTTGTTGGAATTAATCGTTTGGTTTTCCGGAAGGAGCTCATAATAGAGGACTCCATTCCAATCCTACCATATACACAACATCACCTTCTTTGGATGGAGACCGGCCTTTGGTGTGGTTGGTGGTGGTTCATTTCGCTTGCCCCACGATCTCTTCCATTCCACGTTATTGTACAGTATCCACCTTTCATCGCCTGTCACAATTTATTTTAAAAACAGAATGTTTTTATTACATTTCAGTAGAGAATCCCATGTGGAAATATGGGAAAAAGGGTTTTTTTCGCTTATGTGGAACCCAAACATCAAAGTGATTCACATAACCAAGCTGGTGCAAATGATTTTTAGTGCTTGATTTGGATATTTTAAGTATGCCGGCTATCTCCCTCATGGTATAACACTGATTGTTCTCAGTTATTGTTTTGATTTGATCACTATCAACTTCAGCCGGTCTACCCAACCGTGGAGCATCGTCCATCGAGAAATCTCCAGCAAGCATGAAACTTCGCAAACCACTTTCGACACGTTCAATCAGTCACAGCACCTTCTCCATACACTGCACAAAATGTTTTTGCGTTTCAGTTGCGTTTTTACATTTCTTGAAATAACAAAGCATAATATGCTGAAATTGTTGCTTTTTTCCTTCCATCTTCAGTATTAAAATGGCTACACAAAAATTCATCAATTTTAAGTATTTTTTTAAATGCACGCTGATATGACAGCTGTCACATACAATCTAACAAAATTGTATCAATGAAGTTAAAGACAACTAAGTGCTACTAGAGCCACTTTACGGAAAAGAACGAACGTACATTTCGGCCCACACAATACTATTTTACTTCTTAAAACATTCCTTTTCACTACAAATACTGATTATATATTGTGAAAGTGAGGAGGCAATATATTTGGGGCCCAAATTCCAAAATAAAATACAAATTCTCTTCTGTAGTTATCTGGTATCATTTGTTAAGATTGTTGACTATATGCACAAAAAGATGTTGGACATAAATTTGACTGTGTAGTCATGCTCCCCAGTGGCAAGTTACACATTTTTTTAAATTAAAACTTTGGCTCAGGGCTTCCCTGGTGGCGCAGTGGTTGAGAGTCCGCCTGCCGATGTTCGTGCCCCGGTCCGGGAAGATCCCACATGCCGCCGAGCAGCTGGGCCCGTGAGCCATGGCCGCTGAGGCTGCGTGTCCGGAGCCTGTGCTCCGCAACGGGAGAGGTCACAACAGTGAGAGGCCCGTGTACAGCAATAAAAAAAAAAAAAACTTTGGCTCAATTTGGATATGTTCTTCTATTGCACCTTTTAAGCCAAGATTGCAATCACCACCATATTAAAATAATTAATCATCAAAGCCTGTAAAGTTGTTAAAACCCTTTTGGATAGCTAAAAGGCTTTCTCTGGGATACACTTATTGTTTAAATTCCAAAAGTCCTAGTTCCTACTTATAGCTCTTGGAGTGTCACAGACTTCAGTAAGTTTGCTTTCATGCATTCTGTGGTCTTGTAGCAGAAGCGAATAAACTGAGCCTTCATGAGTGTCCCTGTACCTTTAGTCACTTAAAGTCTACAGGAGATCGTTACCAGGTGTGTGATGTTTTAGGGTCTAGTTCTTTTTTTCATTGGAAGAAGGAGTCAAATATTTCATATTGGACGATGTGACATATTCTAACAGATGGTGTCTTCTTCCTTTTGCAGATGCTTCTCATTTAATTCATGTATTAGAAGAAGCCTATATTTGCTGTTCTAATGGTGAGGATGTCAGAAATTCTTTCTTAAGTTAGGAGATGAAAGCCTGAAAGAACGGTTTTAATCTCTAGGGTTTCTTTTGTTTTGTTTTGTTTTTTTAACCACAGGAGAATATTATGGGAAATACATTCTGCTCATCATCTTCACACCCTATATATTCTTGGGAAATGGAATGAGAAAACACTCTCAGTTTTGCTAATACCCTGATTCTATTCTTAGATGTTAACAAGCAAGATGTGGAATATAAACGCCATGGCAGAACTGCTAACAAAAACAGGGTCAAGGTCTTTAATAGCAAGGGAATAACTGGAACAAAGCTCTGTAAGTCATGTTTATTCAACTTCGGAATCTTCCATTACAGAAGGCACATTCTTGCATGGTCATCTGCACCCCAGATGCTGGAGTAGTTACCATCTCAGAGAATAACTGGCCCTGGGATTCTAACAAACTCTCTGATACATGTGAAGCACAGGTACTATTCTTTTCCACCTTCACAAGCTGTCAAGGAGGGAGCACACTTTTAGTTGCAAGATAAGATTTTCTGTGAGAGGAAGAGGGGATGGAGATAGAATAGATGGAAAGAGGTCAGCCAATGTCAGGGACAGGAAAGTGATCGACAGTTGCTTCCCCATCTCTCTGTCCAGTCTATAGATGTGACTTAATGGAGGAATTGAACTTTATGTGCACAAAGAAATGTAGACTGACTCTGTGGGATTAGGTCCCAGTTCTGCAATTTACTGTCTGTGTAACCTTAGGAAAGTCACCCAACTCCACATAGCCTGAGGCTCCCCATCCGTTCTTTTTTAATTTGGAAATAAAGATTTTTAAATCAATACATTCTAATTATTTTTAAACAGTACATAAATGAATAAGAAATGAAAGTCCAGGAGCATCCATAGACACACATACCTAACACATTTCCAAGAGTTGGCCACTGCTCACCTCTTGGAAGGTATCCTTTTGTTTCTTCACCAGTAAATTGGAGATGAAAATAACTGTATCTTAGTGTTTGTGAGAATAAAAGGAGATATTTTAAATGCCTAGACCATTAGGAAGTTTCCTTTGTCTTTTCCCTTTCGCTCTGCTTCCCTTTCTAATTTTACTTGTTTGACTTAATCTGATGCTTTTTCATAACCAGACCAATTTTGAAGTCCATAGTGTATTGTATTAGTCAGATGTTGCCCAAAACAACCCAATATCTCAGTGTCCTATTACCGCCAACATTTACTTCTAGCTCATGGGTCTGCAGTTCGGCTGGTCTCTGCTGTTTCAGGCTACAGATGGGTCAGCCGCCCTCTGCATTTCACTTAGTGCTGGACCCAGGCTAAGTAGCGACAGCTGCAGGGCATTTTCTCTCATGAGGGATGGCAGAGGCTCAAGGGGGGCAAGTGAAAGCGTGTAGATGCCTAATTTCGAGAAAGATATATAACAAGGGTTTTTCATCAGTTTAGTTGGACAGTGAAAGGTGTGACTCTCCCCTCTAGTTTCGCTCACCCCCTAAGAAGATGTTATGGACTATTTCTTACTTTTCCTTGATGCCTTGTTCCTGGATCTTCTTAAAGAAAGCAGAAAGAAGTGCTAAGATCTATTCCAAGACTGATGTCAGTGGGCAACAGAAGCTCCTTGGGAGGACAAGCAGACACTAAGTTAAACATGAAAGAAGTGTAAGACGGTGCTACTACTAGAAGGTTTCTACTATGGGAGGATTGCCAATGAGCAAAATAAAAGATAGTGGGGGGAGGGGAATGGGTGTTTGGGGGAAAAAGAGTGAAATAAGGCCAGTGAGAGGAAGCAATGGTCCCAAACAAAGCTAGAAATGAAGAGGGTAGAGTGATAAGGAGACATATGCTAATCAAGGAAAGAAGAGGTACATTGGATTCCTCAAACTAATCTTGTTCTTTTTTTTTTTTCAACTTCAAAAAGAAAAAATAGATGGAATAGGAAAATAAATATTATGTGCAGATTATCAAAAGGAGAGGATTAGCTTTTTTAAAAAAACTTGTATTCAACCACCATTTCCCAATTCTATGAACAGTTTAATCTTTTATTTTCTTCCACTCTTATAGAGAAGTAAGCAAGGGAAATAAGCATGGTCTCTTCCACTAGCTTCTGCCGCCTCATGACTATATGGACACCATGAATAAAAAAAGAGGTTTCTCACTTGTGTGACTAAGACAGTAACTACGGCAATTTTTTTTTCTTCCAAAATTGTCAATGATAATGGTAAAAACATCTAAGTATCTCACTTAAAACATGCCTTTCCTCCTATTTGACCAATTCCCAGTAGCTTGGAAAAGTCAGTTTCATCCTGGGATAGTTTATATAATCAATACTGTATAAAAAATATTTCAAAAAAAGGCTTCTTTAAATTACATTGTTTTAGTAAATTCCAGATATGTTACAAACACACACATGCATGCACGTGCACACACATCCTGTCCTTAATTTGTAATTTCAATTTTTAAAAAGGTAAAAATAGGGCTTCCCTGGTGGCGCAGTGGTTGAGAGTCCGCCTGCCGATGCAGGGGATATGGGTTCGTGCCCCGGTCCGGGAAGATCCCACATGCCGCAGAGTGGCTGGGCCCGTGAGCCATGGCCGCTGAGCCTGCGCGTCCGGAGCCTGTGCTCCGCAACGGGAGAGGCCACAACAGTGAGAGGCCCGCGTACCCCAAAAAAAAAAAAAAAAAAAAAAAAAAGAAGGTAAAAATAAATTAATAGATTGGATATTAGACAGCTGTTCCCTTCCAGGATAACATTAGGTATACTTAATTTTGAATCATTCTTGGCATGCCGACTGGGTTTATTCTAGGTCAGTTGTCAATCTCCCATTGCACTGTCAAGGCCTGCCTTATTTAAGATATTTCTTTTAGCATTATAAATTTACTACAGTTTTCTCTAATTCCCTTCTCTGTGTTCCTTCATCTCAGTTTCTCACATTTAGTCAGGTAAACTTAATGATAGTAGTCAAGGTTATCTTTAAAAAAGACTGTCCACTGAATACAATACAATCGTTGGCTTTCTGTTTTTTCACACACATGCATGGATATGACTATATTGCTCATAAAACTGACCCAAAGAAAAATACTTCTTTTCTGGGTTAGAAATCTCTGTAGGAACATTTTTAGGCACACAGAATATTGTGTGGGGACAGCCAAACGGCTCTCTCTAGGGTAGGAAAACCTTTAAATCTTATTCATTCTACTCATCTTATTTCCACTTAAAACAACTGTGATTGTCAACCTAGCTGAAAGACAAATCTAAGCTTCAGCATTATAAGAAAACATCTTTCAAAGGACTTACGTCCCATTCCACTTCTGTAGATGAAAGGAATATCAGAGAAGGCTGTACGAAGGGAGAAAAAGTCATAAATAGTTCTCAGATTTCATTATTTCAAACCCGTTTGCATTTTTTCCTTATAGAGAACACCTTTAAACAGACCTTTACTGAATTTTCATCTAGAACACTTGCAGTTTCTTACTGAATTAGAAGTTACTTTTAGGATTAATTTAGTATGTTTTACAGCCAATCAAGCAGCTTTAAGGGTTACCTAAAGTTATCCGTAGTGAGGGGTTATCAGTAGTGAGTATTCAAAAATTATTCAGAGAGATGGTGTCAATTACTCCCAAGATGAGAAGGGAAAGATATAATGTATTAATTCATCTCCCAATTAGGTAAACTGTTAAGGGCAAAACTCCAACTATAATAGGCTTTGTGAATGTGACTGATGGAAACAAGAAAGACCATTAATCATTTTGACTAGAAAAAGAACAGCATAATTTCAGGAATAAGTTTTAGCTATTTCTTCCCACTGGCATTAATCAAGAATATTAGGTAATTTTTCTCCAGGTTATTTCCCATTATATACATTCAGAATTATGCTGCATAAAAATATCCAATATCACAAAGTACTCCCAGGCTTTTAGAGACGGTAAAACACCAGAAATAGTAAGTGATGCTTTATTTCTATAATCTGTTAGAGCTTTTAAAAGGCTTCACATACATTACCTCATTTAACCCTAGAAATGATCTCTTTCAGGTAAAATTATTATTAATCTCTCCTCAGAGAAGTATTGGGACTGTCTATCCAGATAATAACTAACAGAACTCATTTGATTCTAGGGCTCTGGATTTCAAAAACTGTGCTAGTTCTAATTTATCACTTTGCATTCCTGATTTTATGAACATACTCAGTAACCACAAATAGTAGTTTAGAAAAAGATAGCCATAAAAATGTGATAATTTGTACGTGTTCATTTTTTGTACCCTCATTGCTCAGCAGTATACAGTCAACACATCATTAATTCATTTTTGTGATATTTTTTAAAATCATGGAAGTTATTTTATTTGTATCTAATTATCTAACTGCAGCTCAAGCTATTAAATATGTAGCAATGCAGGACAGTTAAATGCAATAAAATTTCATCCATTTATTTATTTAACACTCATGCATTTCTCACAGTCTGTGCAATGATTTCTGTATTAAATGCTGGGGATATAAAGCCCATTAAGAAGTAGGCTCTTTTCCCTATATGGGAAAAGAATCTAAAAAAGAGTGTATATGTGTATATGTATAACTGATTCACTTTGCTGTATACCTGAAACTAATACAACACTGTAACTCAACTATACCCCAATAAATTTTTTTTTAAAAAGTAAATTCAATAATATATTGGAAAACAAAAAAAGAAATAGGCCCTTCTGTCAAGGACCTTATAATTTTCTTGAAGAAAGGCAAGTAAATCTTGAAGAAAGGCAAGTAAAGAAAGGCAAGATTACCATAGCTAGATTAGTGCTCATAAAGCTATTCACTATGTCATCGGTGCATAGAAAATAAGTAATACATTGTACTAGAATCAAGACATATTCATTGAGGAGGTGATACATGGCGTAAACTTTTTAAGACTTAACTGTGAAGGATAAGATGGAGGCAGAGTGATTAGAAGTGAGACCTAAAACAGAAGAACTCTTTCCAGGATACTCAGAGTCACTTAATCAGGAGATCTGATGTTAGGTGGGGATTTTCCCAGGCTCTGGAATCAGCCAGTAGGGCCTATGAGGACAGTGACGTATTGAGTTATAAAGAAGAAGAAAAACACAGGTGAGAGAGAAGTTGCGAAAGCAATGTTCGCAGGGACAGATTTTCCTTCCCTTCCCCTCTGGAGAAGGAAGGAATGGTGACCCTCATCCTCCAACAGAAGAAAGTTCATTGAAAAGGGGTTCCAAGGGGTCTAGCAAAAAACAGAGACCAGTGTCTCATTGCCTGCTTGGACCTGTGTGTCGGCCGTGGACTTGTTGATTTTCCCACCTGTGCCTCCTGGAACAGGAGAACAAGAGATCTGGGGGAAAGATGCCAGGGCGTGGGGGAGGGGAAGTGGGCAGCAGGGAACATCCTCCGACCCATTGGCTGGTCATCATAAGAATGTGTGAGCTGCTTGTGGATGAATGAAGTACTGTGAAAGGTAGTATGGGCCATCTGTCCAGTGCCAGACCAACAGAACAAAATGATGGGAAGTGGCAGGGGAAAGTAGTAAGAGGCTGCTGGTGTCCTGACGGACGTGGGTAGAAGAGGCCCAGGTGGAGCCGGCTGTCTCACAGCTGGGAACTGTCAAGTTAGAAGACTCCCAGGAGAGCTGCTGAAGGGCTTCAGTATTTGGATTTCAACAACAGAGGGGCCCTGATGGCCTGTCACTGTTAGCCGGGGAAGCAGCCACCACTAAGAGCAAACTACCGAAGTGTCTGATAAGGAAGAGACACTATTTTACTCCCTCCTACTTCCCCCAGCACACGGGGGGCAAGAGCTGGAGCCAGGGAACAGGAGTCAAAGGAAGTGCCCCAGAGACACACGTGCTGCTTCCACTTTCTGCTCTAAGGCGAGCGAGTGAGAAGGGGAGTGAAAGAGCAAATCAGCCCCCTGAACCACAAAAGTGATGGATCCTGGAGGTGGGAAGTAAGAGAGATGTAAAGTACATGAGCTCTGACGTCTAAAATGGAGAGATTTTACATAATCAAGAGCCTTAAGGAAATCAGTGAATTTGTATTTTGTCATGTACTATCCAGTGGGTGGAGAAGTTTGACATAGCAGAGTTGAGGAGGGTGATTGGAGAAAACAAAATTAGGTTTATGTGATGTCTCCACTGAACACTGAACAGTTAGCTGATTCTAGCTGGACATCTGGAGAAGAGTCAGAGGTGAGCCTGGAGAGGGAGGTGGGAGGGAGGACAATAAGGCTATAATGTGCTAAGCTAAGGGGTTAGAACCTTGGACTGAAAGTCCTGGGGAGCCATTGAAAGAATCTAAACAGGGAAGTCATACAATCAGAGGGTCAAATGTACCCTTTGGTATCAGTGACTGTTTACCTACCTACCTAAACTCATCTAGTTTAGGCAGGGGAAAAAAAAAAATGTAATAAATAAAATACCATTTTGTTAGCAAATGCCTAGGTCACTCTTGGCAACTGTGTCAATAAATTACAATATTTTCTTCTCAATGTAAAAAACTCAGCCCAAATCTAATGACAAAATAGTTCCCTGTGTCTTCAATGTATACTCCAGTAAAATGTGCTTGAACTTTTCAACAACTATTGAGTTAATACAATTTGTAACTGGTTTAAATTGTATGCCTTAGAAAACAAATGACTATGTAGAAGTCAGAAGCTAGAGACATGTAACTTCACAAAATTGGGACTGAATCATTAATCATGATTGAATAATATTTTTTAAATTTCCAGGCAAGAAAAGCTCATAAAGATATTAGTTCAATTATAAGCATATTTGCTCAAACCTATACATTTTAACATCCTTACACAAAAACAATGTAGAATGCTAAACTAAGTTAATCTGTCAAAATTCTATCTTGAATATTCAGTAGAACAAAGGCAGTACTCTAGAGAGAAAATTTCCCAATGGTATTTCCAAAAATTCATCAGCAGTCTGGTCATAGTTACGAATGTTCCTGAAAACCGAATGCCAAATAGAAAAGTATTTCTAATCAACATTGCTGAACATGGGCATATTTACCCAATTAGACACATACTAGAAGCTGAAAAGTGAACCTGGTTCCAATTTTTTGACTTCAGGGAAAGTAGAATATATTGGTGAAAATTTGATTGGAGAAAACTGGGAGGTGATTTTAACCCTGTACATTTAAGAAAACGGGATTGAGTCTGTTATATGCAACATGTATCACTAAAGTGCTCTAAGTTAGGAGATAGGAGAGGAAGAGGAAAAGTCTAGGTCAGTCACTGACTGTTCATTTAAACTCCCTACCTTTACCTCGGGTGTCTATTGTACAGGAAGATGAGAAAAGCTTTTCTTTCTTTTCATCTAACTCTAGAATATTATGCCATTCATTTATTTTTTTCATTTCAGTTTAGCAGGCAAAAAAAAAAAACAATCCAAAAGGATAAATATCTAACATTTAATTAGATGAAACATGTTGAACGTAAGGAGCATAATAAAGGAATGAAGGTATTTCTTTTTGAAAAGTCAAAATACAGTGGAAAAACAAAAATTAAAACAATTAGGAGTTGCAAATTAAATCAATTTTTTTCAGTTATTAAAAAAAACTGAAATGTCTACAACATTATAACTCAAAGTGTGGTCGTCGAACAGCATTATTGGAATCACCTGGAAGCTTATTAGAAATGTAGGCTCTCAGGCCTCAACCAAGTTGCTGAATTCGAATTTACATTTTAACAAGATCACTTAACAATTTTTAAAAAATTTTATTGAAGTACAGTTGACTTAAAATATTGTGTTAATTTCTTCTGTAAGGCAAAGTGACTCAATTTTATATATATAATACACACACACATATACATATATATATACACACACATATATGTATATATCCCTTTTCATATTCTTTTCCATTATGGTTTGTCACAGAATATTGAATATAGTTCCCTGTGCTATACAATAGGACTTTGTTCTTAATTCTTATGCCCGTTGAAGTTTGAGAAGTTATAGAAAGCCCTGTTGAATGCCTAGAACACCGATGAACGGTTTCTACCTCATAACTTAGGAAATTAATTTAGCCCAAGTCCATCATTAAAATAGGAACACTTTATTTTTCCAGATAGCTAAAGCAAGTGCAAGTTTGCTTGTTTGCACATATTTAATTTTTTTCAAGTTTTCAACACATTAATACCTTTATATATGGAAACTAGTTTTGTTTTATCAAATAAAAGGCATCCAATCAGCTGATTTGGGGGAAAGGGTTTCTAGAAATTAATCCCATGTTTAGAAATCACCCTCAATAATGGAAAGTTCCATTTCTCATTGCTGAGACCTGGCCCCAGTGTGCTAAAATGAAAGAGGGTTTTCTTTATGTCAGCTGTGCTTTTTTTTTTCATTTGGGCCAAGTTAGAACACAAGCCATTAGCTCATTTTTATTACTCTTCCCCCTCTTTCTTTTGCAACAGTTGACAGCACCCCTTCTTCAGGTGACTGCCCTGAGAGCAGGAAAGCCTGGGAGAAGGGGATCACCCATTTGCACTTTATTATTTCAAAGACTTAAGGAAAACATTAGAAGAATCATGCAGGAGAAATGTAGTGATGAAGGTAAAGAGCAAGAATGGATGAGAAATGTTAAATGGGAAACATTAAAAAAAAAAGCATATTGTGAACAAACTCAGATGTACAAAGTTCCTCAGAAACACAGATTTCTCTCTCTCTCTTTTTTTTTAACGTTGCTATGTCATCTTTTAAGTTTTACTAAAGAACTTTTATTCTGCATGGTAGCTTTGTGGTTACAAATCTAAGAAATAGAGATTGCATTACAGCTTTTGTTTATTAAAAGAGTATAGTGACTTTTAGCTTTTAAAATGCCAAATGTTCTTATTCACTACTGTTTATTCGTTCAGTCATACAATCACTTCTTCAGTAAATCTCTGCTGAGTAAACTATGTTTGCTCAGGAACCATTCTAGATGCTCAGAAGATATCAGTGAATCAAGCAAAGAACCCCCGCCACACCCCCACTCTTGAGCTTGTGTACTGATGGGAGGGGGATGGAGACAAAAATAACCTATAAACAAAATAAATAAATAATTTCTGAGATTGTTAGACCATCATACTAAGTGAAGTAAATTGGACAGAGAAAGACAAATATCATGTGATATCACTTATATGTGAAATCTAAAGAAATTATACAAATGAACTTACTTATAAAACAAAAACAGACTCACAGTCATAGAAAACAAACTATGGTTACCAAAGGGGAAAGGGGGGAGAGGGATAAATTAGGAGCTTGGGATTAACAGTTACAAACTACTATATACAAAATAGGTAATCAACAAGGACCTACCATATAGCACAGGGAATATATTCAATATATAATAGAAAAGAATACATATAATAGAAAAGAATATATATAGAAAAAAACATATAATAGAAAAGAATCTGAAAGAATATATATATATATATATATCTGAATCACTTTGCTGTACACCTGAAACTAACACAACATTGTAAATCAGCTATACTTCAGTAAAAATATAAACAAACTGAAAAGCAAAGGATATTGAAAAAGAAGCTATAGACTATTTTGTTAAAGGATTCCATTATAAATTAAGTTGGCAATTCACTTCCTTTCTATTCCACATGAATAGAATAAGTGTGTCCAAGCATAAAGGAAATAAAGTGCATAGCATTATACAATGAAGAATCTAAGTGTTGCTCTTAAAGACCTTAGTAACTGAGTGAATGAGATACAACAGGAACGTAAGTAAATATTACAAAAGGCAGATTATTCCAAGTGGTAAAAAAAAAAAAAAAAAAAGGGTTTCAGGGGAAGAAATTTTTTATTTAAATAAATGAGATGACAAGAAATGAGGAAATGGAATATTCCATCAGAGAAAGGAAGTGCTAATTTTAAGGAGCTTAAATAATAGATGTGACAAGTTGTGCTTAAAGAAAATATTTCAACTGTGTAATAAAAATGTATTTCCCAAGTTGAAAAATATATTTTAAAAATCTGGCTGATTTCAAACTTCAAAGAATGAACACTCTGAGCTTTGACTAATCCAAAAGGAATATTTATATAAGGTTTTATAAACGGCCAGTATCCCTGTTTGGAGACTATTTCCTTTCCATTATGTACCTTCTACTTTCATGGTTAGTATCACTCAGCAACCGTGTTTTTGTGAAGCGTAAATTAAAGTTCAAATTTAATTTTCTTAGTTGGCATAGAAGTTGCTTCATTTGTTAGTGAAATCACTTTTGAAATATAGGACACTATTAAGTAAAGGTGGAGATTGTGTTAAAACTGCCAATCAAGTAGAAAAACAAGGTCTAAGAGGATAAATCATCAGTAAAACACCCAAGCAATAAAGACTTCCATTGTTAGGTTGACGTTTTCTTAAGGTCTCCAAGAAAAGATGAATTCACTCTGATTCTCTAAGGAAATGGGTCTTACCTGATTCTTTTCTTTTCATTTTTTCTAAGCAACAGATGGATAAACAAGGAAAGTCAGTGTAGTGACCATGGAGAAAGCCAAACATGCACAGGAAGAGTACAGAAAGACTTTTTGAATTGCAGGAGGCAATGAATGAGGCAATAAACATTAGGCCAGTATAAAAATGGTATAGAGTATTAACAGTTAACTTTTGTATTATATACTTGATAGCTTACAAATGTTTTTCACATACCATAATTTATTTAACTCAAAACAACTCTTTGCTTTCATCGATGATTAATTATCTGTTAGTCATTATTTTTCATTAAATGGACTCAATGTAATCCCACTGTCACCTACGGCTAAGCCTTCAACTGTGGCTGTTTTGAGTTACTTCTTGGAATGGAAGGATGGGAAGAAACCTCTTAAAATGCCTTGTGCATAAAATCTGATACCATCCAATGATCTGGAGGGGCAGGAAAACAAATGGCCATACAAAACTTCTTCCAGTTGCAGAAAAACTAGCCCAAACTGACTTCAACCAACATGCGTCCAAGGTTAGAGAGGCAAAGCTTGATTCAGAACCCACAAGATATCACTAAGATCCATCCCTTGGCTTTATGTGCTTGGATTGCCTCTATTTTCACGAGAGGGTCAGCTTCAGGCTCCCATCACTGCAATACCCAGTGCATCAGAAGATAATCTGCTTTCTGGCTGATTTAAAACTAAGTTCAGAATTGAGTTTAACTGGCTGTTTTCCTTGCTTTGGGTCATGTGCCTCTCAGACCAATAACTGCAGTCAGGGGAAGGGACAGAGTGTCCTAATTGCCTAGGCTAAACCTAGGTCAAATGCACCATCCCTGGAGCTAAAAGGGAAGATGTAACATCAGGGTTCTGTTGCTACAAGAATGGAGGCAAACAGGCAAAAGCAACAAATATCTATTACTTGTAAGACGCAAACTGTTGCAAAGAAAAGTGTTTCACACCTTGCTATTATTGCATTCTCTTCACCGCTGTTCTATTCCTTCTCCCATCCATTTTACCTACTGCTCCAGATTAGCTGTTCAAAAGACAGTCTTGTATGTCACACTTCTGTCCAGAAAACTCAAAATCTCCCTGTGATTTAAGAAGCATACCCCTTAGCCTGATGTTTAAGGCCCTCCACAATCTGGTCATGCCCAAACTTACCTTACCATTCCAATCTATAGCCAAACAGAACCTCCCTGGGCCTTTATTTCTGCTGTTTTCCTAAAAAAAAAAAAAAAAAAAAAAAAAAAAAACTTTTTCTTTGCATCTCTGCTTGTCTAAAGTGTACTGATAGTTTAATAATTGAAGCAAATGTCATGTGTTTTTATGAAGTAGAAAGTAATTTAGCCCTCCTTTCAACTCTCAGAACCATAACCTTCTCCTGCAGTCCTCACTACTTTCTACCTGGGTCACAGTTATTTACAGATCTGTCTACCAGAGTCCCTATTACCCACTGAAGGTGGGTTGAGACTCAAACATCTTTGCCATTTTTGAAAAAAAAACAAAGTACCTTCTATTCAATAATGTGAGTGTTTTCAATAAACAAATAAATATGGAGTACACAGGAAAAAAGACATCCTATGTCTACTTAGGCAGAAATATTTTTTCTGACATTGGAAATAGAGTTTTAGCAAAGGTGATGAAGACACAAAATTAGAAGGTTTGGTTCTCATCCTCAAGGAACTCATGGTTTAGGTGGAAAGACATACAGGTCTTCCAGTACAATGGAATAAGATGATGTGGGACCACAGATGGGGAAAAGATGAATTATGTCACAAAAATTCTTAAAAATCTTCACAGGAAAAGAAATATTTGAGTTGGAAGGAAAGGACCAGGAGAATAGCAGGCATAAAATCAACAAAAAGTTGTGTTTGGGAATTGTGAGAGTTCAATGTCCTCACTGTTGAGTGTATTTTGGGGTACACAGGAAAATGAGTTTGGGAAAATGTATCAAAATCAGCTAATAAAAGGCTTTATATTGTATTAAAAGGAGTTTATATTTCATCGTGTAGGTAACTGTGCATTAGCCAAAATTTTGAGGCTGGAGATTGGGATCAGATTTACAGTCTAGAAGGTAATGTACAAGATGGGGAGGGAGGCGGAAGGGAGTAGGAAAGAGAAACCAGAAGATGGTTAGATTCTAGCCTGGGAAACAGGATACATTTTAGGGTCATTAATTGAGGCAAGGAATATAATAGATTTGGGGGACAGGGAAAAAATGATCATGCTGAATTTGAGATTCATGGAACCTTCAGGTGGATGTATCTAACGGGTGAAACAAAAGACTAAAAGTCATTATGACCTTACCCATTCCACCACTGGCTGTGAAATTAATAAAAATGGAGATTTTTTAAAAAGTAAAACAAAAAGTATATAGTCTCAATTAATACACAGAAGTTAGCTGCATTTCTAAACATTAACAACAAAAGATCAGAAATATTTCTGAGAAAGAAATTAAGGAAACAATCCCATTTAGCATCACATCAAAAAGAATGAAATACCTAGGAATAAACCTACCTAAGGAGGCAAAAGACCTGTACTCTGAAAACTATAAGACAGTGATGAAAGAAATCAAAGATGACACAAACAAATGGAAAGATATACCATCTTAGACTAGAAGAATAAATATTGTCAAAATGACTATACTACCCAAGGCAATCTACAGACTGAATGCAATCCCTATCAAATTACCAATGGTATTTTTCACAGAACTAGAACAAAACGTTTTTAACTCTAAATGGAAACACAAAAGACCCCAAATAGCCAAAGCAATCTCGAGAAAGACAGAGCTGGAGGAATCAGGCTCCCTGACTTCAGACTATACTACAAAGCTACAGTCATCAAAACAGTATGGTACTGGCAAAAAAAACAGACATATAGATCAATGGAGGAGGCTAGAAAGCCCAGAAATAAACCCTTGCACCTATAAAGGAGTCAAAACTATACAATGGAGAAAAGACAGTCTCTTCAATAAGCAGTGCTAGGAAAACTGGACCACTACACGTAAAAGAATGAAACGAGAACATTCTCTCATACCATACACAAAAATAAACTCAAACTGGATTAAAGGCCTAAATGTAAAACTGGATACTATAAACCCCTTGAAGAAAACATAAGCAGAACACTCTTTGACAAAAATTGCGGTAATTTTTTTTGGATCCATCTCATAGAATAATGGAAATAAAAACAAAAATAAACAAATGGGATCTAATTAAACTTAAAAGCTTTTGCACAGCAAAGGAAACCATAAACAAAACAAAAAAACAACATACAGAATGGGAGAAAATATTTGCAAGTGATGTAACCAAAAAAGAATTAACATCCAAAATATACAAACAGTTCACACAGTTAAATATCAAAACAAAAAACAAAAAGACAACAAGCAACCCAATCAAAAAATGGGCAGAAGATCTAAACAGACATTTCTCCCCCCAAAACCAAAAACATACAGATGGCCAAAAGGCACATGAAAAGATGCTCAACATCACTAATTACTAGAGAAATGCAAATCAAAACTACAATGAGGTATCACCACACATGTCAGAATGCCCAACATCAAAAATGGACAAATAACAAATGCTGGAGAGGGTGTGGAAAAAAGGAACCCCCCCTACACTATTGGTGAGAATGTAAATAGGTAGAGCCACTATGGAGAACAGGTACGGTGGTTTAAAAAACTAAAATAGAACCACTTCTGGACATATAAACAGAAAACCATAATTTGAAAAGATACATACATGCCAATATTCACTGCAACACTATTTACAACAGTCAAGACATGGAAGCAACCTAAAGTCCATAGACAGATGAATGAATAAAGAAGATGTGGTATAACATCCAAAGACAAAGGAGAAGCCACAGTGAGACGGTAGGAGGGGCGCAATCACAATAAAATCAAATCTCATAACTGCTGGGTGGGTGACCCCCAAAAGGGAGAACACTTATACCACAGAAGTCCACCCACTGGAGTGAAGGTTCTGAGCCCCTCGTCAGGATTCCCAATCTGGGGGTCCAGCAACGGGAGGAGGAATTCCTAGAGAATCAGACTTCGAAGGCTAGAAGGATTTGATTGCAGGACTTTGACAGGACTGGGGGAAACAGAGACTCCACTCTTGGAGGACACACACAAAGTAGTGTGCACATCGGGACCCAGGGGAAGGAGCAGTGACCCGATAGGAGATTGAACCAGACCTACCTGCTAGTGTTGGAGGGTCTCCTGCAGAGGCGGGGGGTGGCGGTGTGTCACCGTGAGGACAAGGAAACTGGCAGCAGATGTTCTCGGAAGTACTCCTTGGCGTGAGCCCTCCCAGAGTCTGTGTTAGCCCCATTAAAGAGCCCGGGTAGGCTCCAGTGTTGGATTGTCTCAGAACAAACAACCAACAGGGAGGGAAGCCAGCCCCACTCATCAGCAGACAAGTGGATTAAAGTTTTACTGAGCTCTGCCCACCAAAGCAACAGCCAGCTCTATCCACCACCAGTCCCTCTCAGCAGGAAACTTCCACAAGCCTCTTAGGTAGCCTCATCTACCAGAGGGCAGACAGCAGAAGCAAGAAGAACTACAATCCTGCAGCCTGTGGAACAAAAACCACATTCACAGAAAGATAGACAAGATGAAAAGGCAGAGGACTATGTACCAAATGAAGGAAGAAGATAAAATCCCAGAAAAACAACTAAATGAAGTGGAGATAGGCAAGATTCCAGAAAAAGAATTCAGAATAATGATAGTGAAGATGATCCAGGACCTCCAAAAAAGAATGGAGTCAAAGATCGAGAAGATGAAAGAAATGTTTAACAAAGATCTAGAAGAATTAAAGAACAAAAAACAGAAATGAGCAACACAATAACTGAAATGAAAACTAAACTAGAAGGAATCTAGAAATACCAGAATAACTGAGGCAGAAGAGCAGATAAGTGACCTGGAAGACAGAATGGTGGAATTCACTGCCACAGAACAGAATAAAGAAAAAAGAATGAAAAGAAATGAAGACAGCCTAAGAGACCACTGGGACAACATTAAATGCAACAATATTCGCATTATAGGGGTCCCAGAAGGAGAAGAGAGAGAGAAAGGACCCGAGAAAATATTTGAAGAGATTCCAGTCGAAAACTTTCTTAACATGGGAAAGGAAATAGCCACCCAAGTCCAGGAGGTGCAGAGAGTACCATACAGGAGAAATCCAAGGAGAAACACGCCGAGACAGAGAGTAATCAAACTGGCAAAAATTAGACAAAGAAAAATTAATGAAAGCAGCAAGGGAAAAATAACAAATAACATACAAGGGAAGTCCCATACGGTTAACAGGTGAATTCTCAGCAGAAACTCTACAAGCCAGAAGGGAGTGGTATGATATACTTAAAGTGATGAAAGGGAAGAACTTACAACCAAGATTACTCTACATGGCAAGGATCTCATTCAGATTCAATGGAGAAATCAAAAGCTTTACAGACAAGCAAAAGCTAAGAGAACTCAGCACTACCAAACCAGCTCTACAACAAATGCTAACAGAACTTCTCTAAGTGGGAAATAAAAGAGAAGAAAAGGACCTACAAAAACAAACCCAAAATAACTAAGAAAATGGTCATAGGAACATACATATCTATAATTACCTTAAACGTGAATGGATTAAATGCTCCAACCAAAAGACACAGGCTTGCTAAATGTATACAAAAACAAAACCCATATATATGCTGTCTACAAGAGACCCACTTCAGACCTAGGGACACATACAGACTGAAAGTGAGGGGATGGAAAACGATATTCCATGCAAATGGAAATCAAAAGAAAGCTGGAGTAGCAATACTCATATCAATAAAATAGACTTTAAAATAAAGAATGTTACAAGAGACAAGGAAGGACACTACATAATGATCAAGGCATCAATCCAAGAAGAAGATATAACAATTATAAATATATATGCACCCAACATAGGAGCACCTCAATACATAAGGCAACTGCTAACAGCTCTAAAAGAGGAAATCGACAATAACACAATAATAGTGGGGGACTTTAACACCTCACTTACACCAATGGACAGATCATCCAAACAGAAAATTTATAAAGAAACACAAGCTTTAAATGCCACAATAGACCAGACAGATTTAATTGATATTTATAGGACATTCCATCCAAAAATAGCAGATTACACTTTCTTCTCAAGTGTGCAAAGAACATTCTCCAGGACAGATCACATTTTGGGTCACAAATCAAGCCTCAGTAAATTTTTAAAAAATGAAATCATATCAAACATCTTTTCTGACCACAACGCTATGAGATTAGAAATCAATTACAGAGAAAAAAATATAAAAAGCACAAAGAAATGGAGGCTAAACAATACGTTACTAAATAACCAAGAGATCACTGAGAAAATCAAAGAGGAAATCGAAAAATAGCTAGAGACAAATGACAATGAAAACACGATGATCCAAAACCTATGGGATACAGCAAAAGTAGTTCTAAGAGGGAAGTTTATAGCTATATAAGCCTACCTCAAGAAACAAGAAAAATCTCAAATAAACAATCTAACATTACACCTAAAGGAACTGGAGAAAGAAGAACAAACAAAACCCAAAGTTAGCAGAAGGAAAGAAATAATAAAGATCAGAGCAGAAATAGATGAAATAGAAACAAAGAAACAATAGCAAAGATCAATAAAACTAAAAGCTGGTTCTTTGAGAATATAAACAAAATTGATAAGCCATTAGCTAGACTCATCAAGAAAAAGAGGGAGAGGACTCAAATCAATAAAATTAGAAATGAAAAAGGAGAAATCACAACTGACACTGCAGAAATACAAAGAATTTTAAGAGATTACTACAAACAACTGTATGCCAATAAAATGGACAACCTGGAAGAAATGGACAAATTCTTAGAAAGGTATAACCTTCCAAGAGTGAACCAGGAAGAAATAGAAAATATGAACAGACCAATCACAAGTAATGAAATTGAAACTGTGATTAATAATCTTCCAACAAACAAAAGTCCAGGACCAGATGTCTTCACAGGTGAATTCTATCAAACATTTAGAGAAGAGCTAACAGCCATCCTTCTCAAACTCTTCCAAAAAATTGCAGAAGAAGGAACATTCCCAAACTCATTCTACAAGGCCACCATCACCCTGATACCAAAACCAGACAAAGATACTACAAAACAAAAGAAAATTACAGACCAATATCACTGATGCATATACATGCAAAAATCCTCAACAAAATACTAGCAAATAGAATCCAACAACACATTAAAAGGCTCATACACCATGATCTATTTATCCCAGAGATGCAAGGATTCTTTAATATATGCAAATAGAATCCAACAACACATTAAAAGGCTCATACACCATGATCTATTTATCCCAGAGATGCAAGGATTCTTTAATATATGCAAATCAATCAATGTGATACACCACATTTACAAATTGAAGAATAAAAACCATATGATCATCTCAATAGATGCAGAAAAAGCTTTTGACAAAATTCAACACCCATTTGTGATAAAAACTCTCCAGAAAGTGGGCATAGAGGGAACGTACCTCAACATAATAAAGGCCATATATGACAAACCCACACCCAACATCGTTCTCAATGGTGGAAAACTGAAACCATGTTCACTAAGATCAGGACCAAGACAAGGATGCCCACTCTCACCACTATTATTCAACAAACTTTTGGAAGTCCTAGCCACAGCAATCAGAGAAGAAAAAGAAAGAAAAGGAATACAATTTGGAAAAGAAGAAGTAAAACTGTCACTATTTGCTGATGACATGATACTATACATAGAAGATCCTAAAGTTGCCTCCAGAAAACTACTAGAACTAATCAATGATTTCATAAGGTTACAGGATACAAAATTAATGCACAGAAATCTCTTGAATTTCTAAACACTAATGATGAAAAATCAGAAAGAGAAATTAAGGAAACACTCCATTTACCATTGCAACAAAAAGAATAAAATATCTAGGAATAAACCTCCCTAAGGAGACAAAAGACCTGTATGCAGAAAACTATAAGACATTGTTGAAAGAAATTAAAGATGATACCACCAGATGGAGAGATATTCCATGTTCTTGGATTGGAAGAATCAATATTGTGAAAATGACTATACTACCCAAAGCAATCTACAGAGTCAATGCAATCCCCATCAAATTACTAATGGCATTTTTTACAGAACTAGAACAAAAAATCTTAAAATCTGTATGGAGACACAAAAGACCCTGAATAGCCAAAGCAGTCTTGAGGGAAAAAGATGGAGCTGGAAGAATCAGACTCCCTGACTTCAGATTATACTACAAAGCTACAGTAATCAAGCAATATGGAACTGGCAGAAAAACAGAAATATAGATCAATGGAACAGGATAGAAAGCCCAGAGATAAACCCACGCACCTATGGTCAACTAATTTATGACAAAGGAGGCAAGGATATACAATGGAAAAAAGACAGTCTCTTCAATAAGTGGTGCTAGAAATATGGACAGCTACATGTAAAAGAATGAACTTAGAACATTCCCTAACACCACACACAAAAATAAACTCAAAATGGATTACAGAACTAAATGTAAGACTGGACACTATAAAACTTTTAGAGGAAAACATAGGAAGAACACTCTTTGACATGGATCACAGCAAGATCTTTTTTGATCCACCTCCTAGAGTAATGGAAATAAAAACAAAAATAAACCAATGGGACCTAATGAAACTTAAAAGCTTTTGCAAAGCAAAGGAAACTACAAACAAAATGAAAAGACCACCCTCAGAATGGGAGAAAACATTTGCAAATGAATCAACGGACAAAGGATTTATCTCCAAAATATATAAACAGCTCATGCAGCTCAATATTAAAAAAACAAACAACCCAATAAAAACATGGGCAGAAGACCTAAATATACATTTCTCCAAAGAGGACATACAGATGGCCAAGAAGGACATGAAATGTTGCTCAATATCACTAATTATTAGAGAAATGCAAATCAAAACTACAATGAGGTATCACCTCACACCAGTTAGAATGGGCATCATCAGAAAATCTACAAACAACAAATGCTGGAGAGGGTGTGGAGAAAAAGGAAACCCTCTTGCACTGTTGGTGGGAATGTAAATTGATACAGCCACTATGGAGAACAGTATGGAGGTTCCTCAAAAAATGAAAAATAGAATTACCATGTGACCCAGCAATCCCACTACTGGGCATATACCCAGAGAAAACCATCACTCAAAAAGACACATGCACCCCAATGTTCATTGCTGCACTATTTACAATAGCCAGGTCATCGAAGCAACCTAAATGCCCATCAACAGGCGAATGGATAAAGGAGATGTGGTACACATATGCAATGGAATATTACTCAGCCATAAAAAGGAATGAAATTGGGTCATTTGTAGAGATGTGGATGAATCTAGAGACTGTCATACAGAGTGAAGTCAGTCAGAAAGAGAAAAACAAATATCCTGTGTTAACGCATATATGTGGAACCTAGAAAAATGGTACAGATGAACCGGTTTGCAGGGCAGAAATAGAGTCACAGAAGTAGAGAACAAACACATGGACACCAAGGGGGGAAAGCAGCAGTGGGTAGGGGTAGTGGTGGGATGAACTGGGAGATTGGGATTGACATGTATCCACTGATATGTATAAAATGGATGACTAATAAGAACCTGCTGTATAAAAAAATAAATTAAATTAAATTAAAAAAAGAAGTGGTATATATGTACATACAATGGAATATTACTCAACCTTAAAAAGGAATGAAATAATGCCATTTGCAGCAATATGGATGGACCTAGAGATTATCATAATAAGTGAAGTAAGTCAGATAAAGACAAATATCATATATCACTTACATATGGACTCTTAAAACAAAACGATAGACGTGAACTTATTTACGTAAGAGAAATAGACTCACAGACATCGAAAACAAACTTATGGTGATCAAAGGGGAAAAGAGGGGAGAGGGATAATTTAGGAGTTTGGGATTAAGATATAGACACTACTATATATAAAATAGGTAACCAGCAAGGATGTACTGTATAACAAAGAGGTCCATACTCAATATTTTATAATAACCTATAAGGGAAAAGAATCTGAAAAAGAATATATATAATATATACATATTTTGTATATAGATAGATAGATATATACACAGACGTATCTGAATTACTTTTCTGTACACCTGAAAGTAACACATTATAAATCAACTATACTTCAATTTAAAAAAATAAAAATATTAAAACTTAAAAAAAAGTAATTGAGAATGTATCACAGGTATACCAATGTCCAAACTCATCAAGTTGTATCATTTAATATGTGTAGCTTTCTGTATAACAATTATACCTTAATAAAGCTGTAAAAAAATGTATACAGTCTTAAATACAGCATAAAGTATTTTTGCACAGTGAAATTTATTGAATACTGTCAAGGTAGATAAAAATATAAATTTCCATTTGACTTTGTTTATTTCACAAATGGGTAGGTGATTAATAAACCGATGACTAGATTTGTAACGTTTCACAAATTTGATCCAAGTTGTACAAGATGGTGACTTCAAGACCCTGGACTGGACTACCACCCAATTTATAAAGCCCAGAAGGCTGACGTATTGCAGAACATTTTCCAGTCCTTTCTGTTGAGACTTTATCATGTTTTTCTTTGCTTTTGCTCTCTGGAATTTTATCCCAGTGACTGTCACTTTCTGTGTACCACAGAAACTTACTCAGTACTTTGGTTTGTTCAGAAGGGTTACATTAGTGTTCAGATATTTTCAGTTATTTCGTCAGAAACCATTGAAACCACAGAAAAAGATAAACGGAAAGTTAAGAATTGCTCTCTCTGAAGGAATTACGTTAATCTTGTAAGCTATATGGTGAGAAAGTTTTATACCCAGGTTAAATATCGGTCACCTATGAAGTTAGAATGATGAGCTCTCATTTGATTGCTTGCACACACTTGGGGAAATAATCTTCTTACACATTAAAATACATTTTTGAATACCTGAGCTGTTGGCAGTCATTGAAAACCTGGCTCTCAACTCTTCTATGCTTCACTGAGGAAATTGTGACAGTGGCTGGAACTGAAGTCTGATGTGGACAGTATTAAGTTTGCCGAGTTAATTAAATTTAACCAAAAAGATTCCTAAGACAAAATCGCAACTTACAGGACATTATACTCAACTTTAACTAACTGTGATATAAATTTAAGACAGTGAACAGATAAGCCACAGACTGGGAGAAAATATTTGTAAAACACGTGTTTGATAAAGACTTGTATCCAGATACATTACAAAGAACTCTTAAAACTCAGCAATAAGAAAACAACCCAGTTAATGGGCAAAAGACCTGAATGGACACTTGCCCAAAGAAGATACACAGATATGTAATGATATCACTACACACCTATTAGCATGGCTAAAATCCAAAACACTGAGAACAACAAATGCTAGTGAGGATACAGAGTAAGGGGAACTCTCATTCTTTGTTGGTGGGGATGCAAAATGATAGAGCCATTTTGAAAAATACTTTGGCAGTTTCTTATAAACCTAAACATATTTTTATCATACAATCCAGTAATCAAACTGTTAGGTATTTACGCAAGTGAGTCGAAAGCTTACATCCACATGAAAACCTGCGTGTGTGTGTTTGTAGGAGCTTCAATCATAATTGCTCAAACCTGGAAGCAACCAAGCTTCAATAACTGAATGGATAAACCAACTTTGGTACAGCCACACAATAAGACATTATTCAGTGATGAAAAGAAATGAACTATTATGCCACAAAAAGGAATCTTAAATCCACTGCAAAGTAAAGAAAGCCAATCTGAAAAGGCTATATACTCTATGATTCCAACTATATGACATTCTGGAAAAGGCAGGGTTAGGAGGGAAGAAGATTGCCCTGGGGCGAGGGAGAAGGAAGGGATGAATAGGTGCAGCACAGGGGACTTTTAGGGCAGTGAAACTATCTGTATGATAATGTAATGATGAATACGTGACATTATGCCTTTGGCAAAACTCAGAGAACTTTACGATAAAGTGAACCCTAATGTAAACTATGGACTTTAGTTAATAATAATGTATGAATATTAGTTCATCAGTTGTCATAAATGTATCACATCAGGGGCTTCCCTGGTGGCGCAGTGGTTAAGAATCCACCTGCCAATGCAGGGGACGCGGGTTTCAGCCCTGGTCTGGGAAGATCCCACATGCCGCGGAGCAGCTAAGCCCGTGCACCACAACTACTGAGCCTGTGCTCTAGAGCCCACGTGCCACAACTACTGAGTCCACGCGCCTAGAACCCGTGCTCCGCAGCAAGAGAAGCCACTGCAATGAGAAGCCTGCGCACCTCAACGAAGAGTAGCCCCCGCTCGCCGCCGTTAGAGAAAAGCCCGCACAAAGCAATGAAGACCCAACAGAGACAAAAATAAATAAATAAAATAAATTTTTAAAAATGTATTATTCAATACAAGATGTTAATAATGGGAAATGCGGGTGAGACAGGGGATGTATTTGGGAACTTCTATACTCTCTGTTCAATTTCTCTGTAAATGTAAAACTGCTCTAAAAACATAAAGTCTATTAAAAGCAATGATACAGGTGACTATATTATTTGTGCTCTAAGAAATGTGAATAAATGATATGAGAGTCTTGGTGAGTTCCAGAAGGATTCTAACTAGAGGTGCTTATGAAGACTTCATAGAAGTAGTGAGATTTAAGTATTGAACAATGAGCTAAATTCAATGAGAACAACTAAAGCAAATAAGGAATATTTTATCAGGTAACATTTTGTAAGCAGAACTCTGTGTGCAACAACAGTCATTCAGACTGTATTGCGTTCTGCTCTACTGAGAGAAAAAGGGGGCAGATCAGAGACTGACAATGTCTGTTGCAAGAATTATTTTTCTTATATAATTTATTCCAGTGTAATCATATTTTTCCTTACTTGTTTAAAAGGTGTCGAGAAAACAGTCATGCTAGGAATATTCATGAAAGTTTGTGGAGGTGTTAAAATCAACAAATTAATCTTCCCCCATCTTGGAAATATTTTTCCCTTTGCCAAGGCTATCTTTACTTACCATTGTATTTTTCTCTTTCTTTTGACTGCCCATATTTTCTAATATGTGAACTATATTCAATTTTTCAGCACCCTATGCTTTATTATTTCCCATGTACCTACTTCTGCTTCTTTAAGAACCAGTCTCAAGAGTTCAGGTGTCTCTTTTGTGTCAAACTCAAAGGTCTTTTCTCCTCAGTTTTGACACTTGTTGAGCTCTTACCTCTACTGAGCACTCCATTTTTCCCGAAAGCTTCTCTTTCCCCAGATTTCAAATATATGGGGGGCTTCCCTGGTGGCGCAGTGGTTGAGAGTCCACCTGCCAATGCAGGGGACGCGGGTTCGTGCCCCGGTCCGGGAAGATCCCACACGCCGCGGAGCGGCTGGGCCTGTGAGCCATGGCCACTGAGCCTGCGCGTCCGGAGCCTGTGCTCTACAACAGGAGAGGCCACAGCAGTGAGAGGCCCGTGTACTGCAAAAAAAAAAAAAAAAAATATATATATATATATATATATATATATGTATGTATGTATATAGGATTCCCCCGGCCTCTCTTTCTACTGCTCTTGACTATTCTGGTGATAATTCCTGGACGGATACAACAGCTTCCTCTCATTCTCAGACTGCTGTTCTGTGAGTATACAGGTATGAATAAGACAGATTCCTGGGCCCTACCACCTAGAGGAATGCAAGACCAGCAGGCCTATCTGCTGTAGAGAGAGAATAAACAGAGAACTAAGGGGGAATTGGTGGTGCTGGCTTAATAAATGTGTGGGAATAGGTAGCATGGGATCAGGGTACATAGCAATATCCCACGGTATATCAGATACTGGCTGAGAAGTTCAACAAGACTAGAGTTTAAAGGTATATACCAAGTTGAAGATTAGGAGAGCTGAAAAGTAGACAGGACTGGGTTGTACTGCAGCAACGTGATGGACCTAGAGATTATCATACTAAGTGAAGTAAGCAAGACAGAGAAAGACAAATACCATATATCACTTATGTGTGGAATCTAAATAAATGATACAAATGAACTTATATACAAAACAGAAATAGACACACAGACATAGAAAACAAACTTATGGTTACCAAAGGGGAAAGGGTGGGGGGGGGAGTCTGGGATTAACATACATACACTACTATATATAAAATAGATAAACAACAGGGACCTACTGTATAGCACAGGGAACTATACTCAATATTTGGTAGTAACCTATAAGGGAAAGAATCTGAAAAAAATAGATATATATGTATGTATCAGTGAATCACTTTGCTGTATACCTGAAACTAACACAAGACTGTAAATCAACTATACTTCAATAAAAAAATAATTATTTAATTTAAAAAAGATCTTAGGTATTTGCCCTGTAACTAATGAACACAGTCAGTGCTCAATAAGTAAGTATTGGTTAAAACCAATTAATCAGTAGAGCAATTCGCATGTATTAAATAGGAAGGGGAAAATAAGAAATGGTCTCTCATTATGAGAAATTTATTATCTACTTGTAGGAGGCAAACAATTAATAGTATAAGAGAGCATAGGATACTTCCAAATTATACGGGGCATTTAAATAAGCACGGGAGAAATGAGTAGTAATCAGTGTGTCGATAGTCAATGTATACTGACTGTCACAAGTGAATTTAGAGTTGAATTAGATCTTGAAAGTTGAGTAGGATTTGAATAGGTCAGAAGAGAAAGGAGGATGTTTTAGGTATGTGGAAAACCTCCAGCAAAGACATGAAGCTGAAAACTGGCCAAAGTTGGGATGAGAACAATACTGTCATTGGCCTGTATGACACTACAGTGTGCTCGGGGACGTGATAGCATTGATGGCTGTGCACCGAGCTGGCCCCAGTGACCCCCTCCTCATGATATTTATCAAAAGGCTGCCAATAAAAACCAAAACAAAACACCTGAGATAAGCTGTAAAACTTTTTTTTTTTTGCTATAAGATAGTATTTTAATTGAAGTGTAGTTAGTTTCAGGTGTAAAGCATAGTGATTCAGTTACATATACCAAATATTGAGTAGAGTTCCCTGTGCTATATGGTAGGTCCTTGTTGGTTATCTATTTTATATATAGTAGTGTGTATATGTTTCTATATATAGAAAACAAACTTATGGTTACCAACGGGGAAAGGGGGGAAGGATAAATTAGGAGTTTGGGATTAACATTTGCAAAAGTTTTGATGAGAATCAAAATTGAAGGTAGCAAAGACACAGGCAGAATGAGCATCGTAAGAAGTGAAGGTTGCTGTCAACAGAACTGACAGGCGTGAGGCAAAATTTGGAATTGTTCAGAATAAAACTCAAGTCACTTTAGTATAGGAGCCCCTGTCCCTACCCCTCAGACCTTTTGTAAAATCTGGAGGGCCAGACCACTGACAGACAAAGGCCTTCCCCCTGTGTCTTCTTGAGCTCCCTGAATAAGTCTTTTATTATCTTGCCTTCTTTGTCACTGTGGCATGCCTCAGTCTGGATGGTTTTCTTTCTTCCACTTGACATTCTGCTCTGCATGCCATTCTGCTCCAGGAATGTCCTGAGCCTTGATGTCTATTCAAGTCCTGACCTTTTTTTTTTTTTTAACAGTCCGACTGAAGTCATCTTCTTTTTAACCTTAACCAATAACTTCTCAGAACTCTTACTGCAAATTAGGGAAGTTCCCTTCTGGGTCAGAAAAGTGCTCCTTTTGGCTGTAAACACGGTGAGAGTAATGACTTGCTACTCACAGTCATTTTACTTGGTGGAATTAAATTTGTTCTTCCAGACCTAAGTAAAAGCACTACCTGTTACAAAAAATCAAAATGTAGATTTTCACATATTTCCTAAGAACTTTCCTCAATTCCTTTCCTTTCGCCTCCAAATTAGTAGTATATCTTGCCATCTAGAAGAATTTCCATTATTTATAGTTCCTTTGCCAGCCTAAGGTCCAGCTTCCTCTAGTGTAGACAGAGAAAAAAAATCGAGTTTATACTTATTCCCTCTTGACCTCCTAGGCCTGATTTGGAAGTGCTTCTTCCACAAATCACAGCAGAAGTATAATAAAGGGATTGGCCATAATTTCCTATAACATCAAAGCATAAAGCTACACATGTATATTGGATTTCTCAGAAGGGTGAGATAATTTAATTACAGTATGTACAAAATAAACCTAAAGATGTATGCTTTATGAATATTTCAAGGTAAAAGATTCTGAGATATTACACATTTCAAAGGAAATCTCTTGGTGAATTCGTCCTACTTTCTGACATTACTTTCCTCTCCTTAGATATTTTCTTATTTGTAAAACACACTCCTGATTCAAATCTCCTAATGACAGATTATTTCACCAAGTCTGAATCATTCCATGTAGACCTACACTGTCTGATAGTATAGTTCTACATACTACACTACTGCCACTAGTCATGTGTGACTATTGAACATTTTAAATGCGGCTGGTCTGAACCCTCAGAATGGGAGAAAATATTTGCAAATGAAGCAACTGACAAAGGATTAATCTCCAAAATTTATAAGCAGCTCATGCAGCTCAATATCAAAAAACAAACAACCCAGTCCAGAAATGGGCAGAAGACCTAAATAGACATTTCTACAAAGAAGATATACAGATTGCCAACAAACACATGAAAGAATGCTCGACATCGTTAATCATTAGAGAAATGCAAATCAAAACTACAATGAGGTATCACCTCACACCAGTCAGAATGGCCATCAGCAAAAAATCTACAAACCATAAATGCTGGAGAGGGTGTGGAGAAAAGGGAACCCTCTTGCACTGTTGGTGGGAATGTAAATTGATACAGCCGCTCTGGAGAACAGCATGGAGGTTCCTTAAAAAACTAAAAATAGAACTACCATAGGACACAGCAATCCCACTACTGGGCGTATACCCTGAGAAAACCATAATTCAAAAAGAGTCATGTACCACAATGTTCATTGCAGCTCTATTTACAATAGCCAGGAGATGGAAGCAACCTAAGTGTCCATCGACAGATGAATGGATAAAGAAGATGTGGCACATATATACAATGGAATATTACTCAGTCATAAAAAGAAACGAAATTGAGTTATTTGTAGTGAGGTGGATGGACCCAGAGTCTGTCATACAGAGTGAAGTCAGTCAGAAAGAGAAAAACAAATACTGTATGCTAACACATATATATGTAATCTAAAAAAAAAATGGTTCTGAAGAACCTAGGGGCAGGACAGGAATAAAGACGCAGACGTAGAGAATGGACTTGAGGACATGGGGAGGGGGTAGGGTAAGCTGGGACGAAGTGAGATAGTGGCATGGGCTTTTATATACTACCAAATGTAAAATAGCTAGTGGGAAGCAGCCGCATAGCACAGGGAGATCAGCTCGGTGTTTTGTGACCACCTAGAGGGGTGGAATAGGGAAGGTGATGCAAGAGGGAAGAGATATGGGAACATATGTATATGCATAGCTGATTCACTTTGCTATAAAGCAGAAACTAACATACCAGTGTAAAGCAGTTATACTCCAATAAAGATGTTTAAAAAAATAAAAATTAAATAAAAAATAATGTGGCTAGTCTGAATTGAGGTGTGCTTTAAATGGAAAATATCTACCAAATTTCCAAGACTTAGCACACACACACACACACACAAATATAAAAGTTAATTTGTACACTGATAGCTTATTGACATGATAATATTTTGGATACATTGCATTAAATAAACAATATTTTATTAAAATTAATTTCACCTGTTTCTTTTTGCTTATTTCAATGTGGTTATTAAATATACATGTAGCTCTCTATAATACAACATTTATAATTCTATTGGACTTTGCTTGTCTTGAATAATGAAGAGGGCACTTGAAGGAGATGAGGTCGGGGGTAAGCTGGAGAAAGAGAGAAAAAAATGCCTCAGTAGGACAGTTTGTGGTGGTCTTTGGCATTCTAATTCTAGCAGAAAAAGTCTGGGGGAGATTTTTTTCACATCACAGTCAAGGTAGAGGCGTAGGCAGTCTAAGTCTCATGTGCTATGGGTATACCTCACCCGTGTGAATCACAGAATAAAAAAAAAAAACTCCCTGTCATTAAGTCATAACCACACACATATACAGATTCCAAAAACAGCTCCAATAAACAAACTTTACTTTCCACAGACAATGTCCTGTCAAGCAGGGACTACACACTCCAACGCTAATAGGGGCTAGATGGGTAACTTAAATAGTCAACAGTCCGTGGACCAGGTGAGATCTGTGGTAGAGCGGAGAACACATTTTGCATGGAAAAGGGGCACCTGGTGCTTGCCTCCAGACAATTGTTACCATGTGGGAATGCTGGCCCTGTGTTGCCAGACCTTCTTATATTTTTAGAGAAACTAGAAATCCAGATTTTCAGGTGAACTTTCCTTACTTAATCTTTAAAATAATAATGCCCATATTGGGCCCATGTATACTTTGGGTTATAAATCTGTTATCTGCATCTAAATTTAGAGAGAAAGAATAGTTTTCTAAATGGCCCCATGATTTCTCAAGTTGCAACAAAGTTTCATCAGGATGGAATCAGTGTTTAACGTAAGGATTCAGATCATGTGATTTTCCTTCATCTTCTTTATCTTGCTTTCAGACTTGGACATTTTAAAGACAGGCCTCAAAAGAGGCAGTTCGTTAGTCATATATTTCTTATTTCTTATTTTTTATGTATGAAATATTTCAGACGTTCAACTAAATCAGAGAAAACAATAGAATGAATGATCATACTCATTACCTAGTCTAAGACATAAAACTTGACAAGTGAGTAAATTGGTACAACCTCTGTGGAGGCCACTGGCAACATTTATGAAAATTAAAATGTTTCAACCCTTCGTTACCATAATTTCACTGTGCTCTTAATAATATTCAATTACAACAAGCACTGGCTCTGTCCTCAGTAATCATCCTGAATTTAGTGCTTATGATTCCCAGATGATGCTTTTATATTTTTGATATGTATTCATAAGTGATACTGTGTATATGGTAAAATTTCTTCTGAAACATTGTTTTTCTTGAGGGCCCTATGTCTTTTCTTATCTGTCTGTGTTGTATGTGCCATTTCCGTATCTACTACTGCCACTGAGATCAAAGAATGGGCCCTATTGCTTTGGGCCCTCAACACCATGTTTCGTGAGATTTATCCATCTGATATATTTATTGCTAGCTCCTTTTAATAGCTATAGAGAATTCCATTGTAGGAATAAAACAATGTATTTAGCCATTCTTCTGAGAAGTACCTTTAAGGTCTTTCCAATTCTTAACTACAAGCAATGCTGAAACATACTTTTACATGCTTTCTTCTGCACATGTGGCAAGTTTTTTAGGGCAGTGATATTCAAAGTGTGCTCCTAGACCAGCAGCATTGGCATTACCTGGGAACATGTCAGGAATGCAAATTCCTGGGTCGTACCTTAAGGGAATTAGATACGCTGGGGATGGAGCGTAGCCACCTGTTTTAAGAAGCCTTGAACACTAAAGTTTAAGAACTACAGTTCTAAGGTCAACCTAGATGTATTAATGGCTCACAGAATAGGTACAACGTTGATTATGTGTTTTAAAAGTTGTTTCCAAGGTGGTCGAAGCAATTTATAGGCAGGAGGTTTTATGTTATCGTAAAATATACTCCAGTGTCTTAGTAGTTAAAGGAATGCAGTATTAACAAGTGAGTAGCATAAAGAACAATGGTTCAGAATCAAAAGAACAGAAATAGACCCCCAAAAAGTCCAGAAGTTTAGCATGAGAATATGGGGGCACCTTTTCTCAGAAAAGATTAACTTTTCTCTGATTCTATTTAGATAATTTTTCTCTGATTCTGTTTAGACAGCTAGGAGACATATGGAATAAGATAAAATGAAGTCCATTTCTAGGTAAACTGCAAATCAATAAATACAGGATATAGACAGGCAGATACTGTGTGTGTGTGTGTGTGTGTGTGTGTGTGTGTGTGTGTGTGTGTGTAGAATCAAAAAAGGGCTAGGAGAAAAGAAAATATGGAGGATGCCTCCCCTCAGAGTGGGGAAGACCTTTCTCTCTGTCACATAAACTTCAGAAGCCATAAAATAAAATTCAATTAAGAAAAAAAAAACCTTTACAAGTGGCAAAAGAAAAGCAAAGCAAAAATACTCAAATTACACACATGGAAAAAATGGAACCTATCACAGACAATGGACAATTCTCCCTATGGAAAAAGGGTAAAGGATATGAAAAGAGTGTTCTCCCAAAATGAAATACAAATCTCTCTCAAACATATGAAAAGATACCCAGATGGGGTTGCATTAAGAGAAACGAATTCAAACAGCAGTGAAACAAAATTTGCATCTACCTGATTGGCTAAAATCCAAAATATACTGTGTTGGCAAGGCTGTAGGGAAATAGCAACTCTCGTAAATATTTAAAATTTTAACCTCTAGAGATGCTACTTGGCAGCATTTATCAAAATTAAAATGTATATATTCTGTGGCATCATAATTCTACTCCTGGGATTTTATCCTAGACACAGGATTTCACACGTGTGTAATTTCACACGTGTGAAAGTACATATGTACATGATTAGTCATTGTGGCATTATTTATAATAGTAAGAAAAGAAAAAACCTAAATTTCCATTAATAGAGGGCTGTTTACATAAATAACGGTATACCCACACAATGGCATACTTTTCAATTTTTAAAAAGAATGAGGAACTACTTAATAAATGGATTAATATGAAAAGAACTTAGGTGCAAAAGAGCATATATGCTACAAGAGTAGGATAGAAACTTCATTCCAGGTATATTTTTTTATTTTTATGACGTTTGAACTATGTGAAAATGTTACCAATTCAAAATTGTATGTGTCTGTGTATGTTGCAATGGATTTGCTCAGATTGTGTATTAGAGAAATCAACTATATTACATTCACTCCATTAATACAGTATAATATTTAATTAGTGATGTCTAACAAAGGGGTAGATTATGTTGATAGTATACTACCATATTCCACTCTCTAAAATTCATTTGAGAATTTGTTTTCTTTTCTGTGTGACATTCTTGATTTTTTCTGCTGTTACATGAAGCATATTCCATTAGAGCTCATTTCATTAGAGCTCATTTCTAACAGTTTTAGCTGGAGATATTTGAGAAGGGGACATGCCCAGCATGTTTGAAGACATCAGGACAGGATATTCTCCTCTGGAATCTTGAATCGCTCATTTTGTTAAGAGAGTTTCAAACATTTCTGTTCTGAGTTGTAACTAAAGTTAACAAAAGCCCTATTTCCTTGTGAGGATTTGCTCAATTCCCTCTGGCCAGATGGCTTCTATACCCTGGGTTTCCTTCCAATGCTAATCTTTGGTGATCCACAGCTGCAGGCTGCCTTGAGTACTTAACCTTCTCTCATTATGCTGTCATCTTGCTGAAAAGGATTCGCCACAGAACAAACCCTAAACAAATCTCTTTTACATAATTGCATCCAGAAATAGAATTTCCATTGCAGATAATATTACTACAGCTTTGTATGCATAGTGCCTGGCAAAGTCCCTGCTATATAGTTACTATTTTTAATACCATGCCTCCTTAAAGAAAATAATTTTGATAGCTGACCAGGTTTATATGTATAATTAATGATTATGTAATAGAAACATATGGTATTAATACAATTAATGAATGCTTGTTGACTGCTAGAATGAATCGTTGTTCTTTTTTTTTTTAATAAAGTTTGGTGTTTTTGTTTTTGTTTTTTCCCCATTACAACCTTTGTCTCTTCCTCAGTTTTCAGGAGGCATTCCTCACTTTACCGCGAATGGCATCCATCCTCAACAACTGGATGTCTGGTCTTGGAACACTTTCTCTTCCCTAGGTATTTCTAAATCACTGAGGAAGGTTGACAGGGTTCCAAAATTATTCTAGTTATCACTGCTGCCCAGTGCTTGGTTCCTTGTGGCCAATTTGGTCTCCTTTCTGCTCTGGATCTCCCCGGGGGGCCTGGAAACTTCTTCCCTCGGGCAGTTGCTCTCCACTTTGGTACTGCATTCCAAGCATGGGCCCCAAATATTCCCAAACTCCCCACAGCACAGCTAAGACCAGCCAACATGATTTAACGAGACTTCACTAAAGATGTGGGCAGGAAAAAAAAAAGAGGAATATAGTGAAAACACACACACACACACAAACACTTAAAACTGGATTAAACGTACCAAATCTCTCAGGGTTCTTAGGCCAGGCTACTCTACAGTTACTCTGAGACAATTCTCAATGGAGCAAGCTTCCATCCAACTATCATATCACAAGGACCACCATATTTCCCTCTCTGTGCCTTCCTACCCGGAAATCTAGACAACTGCTCTCAGATGCCCCAAAAAGGTGTGAGGGGGATTTCTGGCAACTCTTCCCAGAGTAAAAGTAACCCTTTATAATTTTTATTCTTGATAGAATAAATTTTATTGTCTTGAACTTCCTATTCCAGAATCCGGGCTTTAGGTTTGCATAACCTCAGGCCAATTAACAACAAAGCCATTTTCCCTCCAATAAGAATGTATTATCCATCTATGAGAAAAACTTTCAGCTTTGAAATAATATTGACCTGTATCCCACCCCCATCCATACAAACACTCATACTCACACGTATATTAAAGCCAATGATATGACCAAGTATGAGTCTGGTTTCTTGTACACTGAAATCAACAATACATTCTCTGATCACGTGGGACACGCTCTTACATTTTATCAAGTTTTAGCTATATTTTTTCAAATATTAGCAGAAGGACATGTCTTTTTTTTAAGAAGACAGTAAAATAAAATATTTTCAAGCCTCCTATTTTTTTAAAAAAAAAGTCATAGTGACAATTTCCTTTACATTTAAAGTCTTTGAAAACTTTGGGAGGAAATGTCCAGAACAAGCTGATATCTAGCAGCTGGAAAAGCCTCTGTATCAGTGCCTCCAAATAGTAGCTGTACATTTGAATCATGTGGAGAAGTTGTGAAAAATTCTGATACTTGAGCCCTACCCTTAGCAATTTTGATCTGTGTGGGGAGTGTCCCAAGCATCAATATTATTGCAGAAAAAAATCTCTCTAGGTGATTCTACATGTAGCCAAGATTGAGAATTTCTATACTACATGAATCCAGGGAAAGGAAGAAGATCACAGACTGTTAGCTGAAAGGACCACCAAATGATGTCAAAAACTCAAAAGTAAAAGCAACAAAAGTATTCTCTGTATTTGATCAGGAAGACAAACTTTTTTTCCCAGAACTTGAGCAAATGTTTACTTGTGTTGCTTTTCCTAGAAAATAAAACCTTTTCCTATGATTTTTAGAAATCCATATCTAAATCTAAAATTTATCTACTTTATTTTCAGAGAAAGAAAACTTCTAAAATTTTACATTGTAAAAGATTGATTTAAAAGTAAAACTAAATATGTTCCACTCCCTATCTGGCGGAATTGAACATCTTGGCCAAAAGAGTTTGACAACCAAAATTTTGTTTCAATTTTTATGAACATAACCAGTGGTATTTGTTGAACTGGAGACTATTCAGTGTGGATTTAAACGCTGAATTTTTAAATCATAAATAGGGAATATCTAACATTTCCACAAATTAATTCTACTTGTAAAATTTGGGGTTATACAGACTTTGGTACGGTAGAGAATTGGAGACAGGTGACAGAGGAAAATGCTAATTTATTGTATACTTTTGAGATACTTAAGATCATTTTTCAGAGTTTAAGTTATCACGTTCGGAACCTGTACACTATTGAGATGCATAGTAAGATAGGCTCATGAAACTTCCAGAAATACCCAACTTAAAGTATACATTGATATTATAGCAAATTTTAAAAAAGGAATTATTTTAGGCAAGTTTTTCTCTTCATGTACATTTTGGACTGAACTAAGTATGAAGTTGATTTTAATATTAAAGGTTTATCTAATTATCTAGGAGCACCTATCCTATTTTATTTTTCTATTTAATCTTGATTGGGCTATTTTACAACTCTATAAAGGTTGTAAACTAACTTGTAGAAATTGAAGAGCAATACAAATTATTCTTGGCTAATAACAATGGAAATGCATTTCTCCTGTCAAGGAGCATTATTTCTGTTCATAGACAAAATTACAACCCCGAAGTTTTAGCTTTTTATTTTTGATGTGTATGGCATTACCCGTTGTATTAGTCTGTGTTCTTCAGAGAAGGAGAACCATTAGATGGAGATACATATACAGATAATACACCAGAGATGCATTAAACCTTTCCCCAGAAGAGGAGGTAAAGTATTCATGAGCCCACTGGGGATGACAGGGTAGCTGAGAAAAGATGACTGGTATCCACAGAACAAGTCATCCTATCCACTTTATTACTGAAATTTTCCTCTGCTGAGGCAGAAGCAGACACACACAAATACCCCCTTGCGGACGAACGCAGCAATAATGTTTAACCAAATATCTGGGCATCCTTTAGCCCAGTAAAGTTGACAAAATTAACCATCACGCCAGTTTTGCATGTAATTTCACAATCTTATCCCATCATTCTTTCATTTGGTCACTAAAATACTCTTGTCTTTTCTAGATATTTTTGAGCCCAAGTTCCTTTCAAGTTTTCTCACTACTTCTTTAACAAATCTTTGATGTGCTCACTTTATGTGAGTCATCCACATGCCGCGGAGCGGCTGGGCCCATGAGCCATGGCCGCTGAGCCTGCGCGTCCGGAGCCTGTGCTCTGCAACGGAAGAGGCCACAACGGTGAGAGGCCCGCGTACCGCAAAAAAAAAAAAAAAAAAAAAAAATTACACTCTGAGAGTCTTGGGAAGTTTCACTGAGATGTCCATGTGGAACCCATCTTCCCAAACCAATTAGACTGAATTGCCCAAGAAATGCACCTCATACTCCAAGCAAAGCACATCCTTCCTTGCCTTTTAGAGAGAATGCCAAGCAGCAAGAGAAATTACTTACTCTTGTTCCTTTGTTTTCATTTCTCATTCTATGGTTTTATTTTCTCTTTCTTGATGAAGTTTGATTCTGCTTCTGGTTTGCATAAGATAGCAAAGAATGAAATTCTGTGTGTATGGTCTGAACGTTTAATGATCTCTAGTGGGTAGAAACACGGATTTGCTCTCCCATAGGTGAGAGAGAATAGATTATCTGAGTTATTGGCCTTTTTGTTAGTCTATTTGTCTATTCGTGAGTTCAAATCAATTTAGAAAATATGCCATGCTTGTTGGAAAGGAGAATAGCACTCTGGAATCTGGGCCAGTGATCTGTGTGTTTTTGTGTTGAATTTGACCTGTGGCCAAGGTTGTGAACTGAAGCTGCAAAGTCTGTACGTGTGTCCATGTCTTTAATTGAGAAGAGCCTTTATTTCTCATTGTGTGAGTGTGAAATATTTTCCCACTCCAGAAGGTACTGCATGAATACATTAGATACAAGTCTAAAAATAAATGAGGTATATTCTGATATAGAACCCAAAAATCATGGAGATAATTTGAATATTTCTAGGAAACAAAGTCATAAAATTTCTAATATTTTAAAATGTGCCATATCTTTTTTTTTTTTTTTGGTACGTGGGCCTCTCACCGCTGTGGCCTCTCCCGTTGCGGAGCACAGGCTCCGGACGCGCAGGCCCAGCGGCCATGGCTCACGGGCCCAGCCGCTCCGCGGCATGTGGGATCCTCCCGGACCGGGGCACGAACCCGTGTCCCCTGCATCGGCAGGCGGACTCTCAACCACTGCGCCACCAGGGAAGCCCCCAAAATGTGCTATATCTTTAAGAGGGAAAACAAGAAAAATCTTTCTCACCAAAACTGCTAACTCAGAGGCATTTTTTTCTTTGAGAAATCAAGTTGGTGTAAACAAGGTGAATCTTGAACAAATCAGACCAGTTCGATAATTTTGGATTAAGGAATCCCCAGCAATATGTAACTTCCCTGACTATCAGCACACAGTAAAACTTTAAAAAGTAAAATAGTGTCTTCGTAATATTTGGATTTGTTTTCTCATGAAGGGACCAGTTAATCTGAGCTTCTTCAGCATCTTATAGTGGTTTATTAATCAGAAAAACTAATATCATTCCCACAAAATCTTTTCAAAGTTTGTCTACTCAGAGATCCATTTGTACAACCTGCTGCTCTGGATCATGCCTGAGTTCGGACACGGAAACATTGGTTACCAAGCAGTTAATTTTGCGTGGATAAATTGTTATTAATATAAATGTGTTTTAGAGACTGTAAACCCTGCAGGAAGGCCATGAAGGTGAAGAATATTTTCTCACCTTTATTGGAAGACCATTCTCCATGAATCTCCTGCATGTCTGCATGAAATGCAAAGAAAGGCTTTGGCTGTCTTGTTCTGGGTTATGTTTCCAAAGATATTTGTATAGCAAGCAGGCTTGGAAGACAGAGTTTCTCTCCAGAGCAGGCGGGGCGGGGGGGGGGGGGTGGGGGGCGGTTTATTTACACGCCAGTATTAGTAAATTTCATTTAATTTCCTTGCAGCCTATTAGAAAAGATTTGGGTTCCCTAAATTCCATGTTCCTCAGCTATGATGCAAACCCACTGCAAGCCCAGCATCCACCTGTTCCCCTTTACCTCAGTCCTTCTAGAAAGTGGTAGGCAAGGACAACTGATGGGAACATGAACATCACGCTGGTTGCTTTGCTACGAGTAAAAAACAGTCCATGGTCTCTGACCCAGGAGTGTTGCGTGTTCCACCAGCATCCATGAAACTGTGGCAGGCTAAGTTATTAGCCAGCAAGTAGAGTAGCATCTCATACCTCACAGGGTAACATCACAACTCCTGAAAACTCTCAGGGAACCAACAAAACACTCTCCATACCAATGTTGAAGAGAGAAAGAAAACAAAATGTTTTAGCAAATGAGCATTTCAGATTTACATGCATGTGAAGATAGCCCAAAAGTGGGTTCAAAGTCTGGACAGAATTTGACACATATTTATACAGTCAGGTGGGGAGAGAACAATGAAAACTTCTCATATATTCTTGGGAGATGAAATAATGCACATCTGATTACCTCCCAAATATGCTGAGAGAGACCCCTGAGCTAATTCTCAAAGTTAGTGTTTTCAGTTCCAAGGGTCAGAAGCACTAAGACCTTGCATGGCCAAATCAAAACCTTGGGCCTTTTATCAAGCCAATAATATTTCAAGGGGACACCTTCAGGAAGAAAGGTGGGGAGGAAGGTACCTCTCTCCTCTTTATTAATAAAAGAATGCTTAGGATACTACTAAACCATAAAAAAGAATGAAATGATGCCATCTACAGCAACAGGGATGGACCTAGAGATTATCATATTAAGTAAAGTAAGTCAAACAGAGAAAGACAAATATCATACGATATCCCTTATATGTGGAATCTAAAAGAAAAAAAAAAGGAAACAAATGAATTTATTTCCAAAACAGAAAGAGACTCAGAGACACAGAAAACAAAAGTATGGTTACCAAAGTGGAAAGGGGGGTGGGAGGAGGGATACATTAGGAGGCTGGGATTAACCTACACACACTACTGTGTATAAATAGATAACCAACAAGGACCTACTGTACAGCACAGGGAAGTATACTCAATATTATGTAATAACTTATAAGGGAAAAGAATCTGAAAAAGAAATATACATACATATATAAACTGAATCACTGTGCTGTACACCTGAAACTTACACAATATTGTAAATCAACTATACTTCAATAAAAAAAAATTTTTTTAAATCCCGATCATCTCATTCTTACTCAACCCCCAGGGGAACCACTGGTCAAATCCTCAGGCCATAGTAATGCATGTATCTCAATAGAGAGTATCACCCTTCTCCATTCTGATATTGTTGGTTACTGTAATAAACTAACCACAGCCTTTTCACGTCACATCAATAGGCAATTTCTGTCTCCTTTCATGTTTATCTGAAGGCTCTGCTACAGGTCAGAAATTTGATCTTCAAAGAAAACAAAGTCAATACCTCCTGGAAAGAAGTATAGCAGGTGTTTTGACTATTTATACCGGAAGAAATAGATTCATTAGTACTGGCTTTGGAGCTTAAGGTGACACCTCTTAGATGACTGTAAAGATTGCATCAGAGGACTGAGCCAGGAGTTCTTTTTATTCCAGAAGCAGACAACCTGGTGAAAGCAAACTGCTGATGTAAGATCAAGAGGAACAATAATTATGTAGTACCGAATGAACTTAGGAGGGAATGTTTTGTTGTGTGTGTGTTTTGTTTAGAATATTGTTGATATTTTTGATGAGTATATGAAGCATCCTTCTATCTCTGACCCTCAATTATTTAGACTATGGTTTTGTAGAATAAAAAAAAATTCTTTAAATGGTATCTTTTTTTTCTATAAGAAATCTATTAGGCTGATTCTCGCACTTTTTAAAAATACTAAACCTTTAATTTCAATGGCAACACAGTTAATTTCATAGGTTAATAGGAATCTGTCTCTTTTAAAAATTGGGATACCGTTACACAAATCAACTGTGCAGCCAAAACCATTATTGGGGGGGAAATCCTATTTAAGAATTCAATTTAAATCAGAACTAGAAGCCCACCAAAGAGCAAGGATTATAATTCAGGTCTCGAATCTATGTCCACAAAGTGCTCCAGAAAACTGGTCTTGTACCTTCTGTGGATTACAAGAACACAGCCTCACATGCAGTATAATAGCTCAATTAATTCCTTGCTGGTCAGATTCCTTTAGCAGATTTCCAGAACCTTAAAAAAAGTAGAATTCACACACATACATAGATACTATAGGTGTAACCCTAAGGAGATAAATTCCCTTTTTTCTTTTCCGACCCTCAGAATAGAAGAATAAGAGTTATTTAAAATTCAACCAAACCCAACCAAACATTGAGTGTGTAATCAAGAATAATCTCTGGAGTTTATTTTAGGATCACAAGTAGAGACTGTCATAACAAAGCATTGTCTAACAGGCCTACCCAAGGATTATCCGATTTTAGACCTTTGTTTGGATTTGTTACTTACTACTGGTTAGAGTATTTTACTGCTAATGCCACACAAGACATTATTTAGTTTTGTATATGATTTTATGGTCCTCTCCTACCATTCTTTTATTTGGTCACTATAAATACTTCTGTTGCTTCTAAACTTTTTTTTGGAAACAGTTTCACCCCTCTTGTTTGTTCATTAATGTGTTAAATAAATCTTTGACATGTGCTCATTTTCAAAATTCATGTGTTTGACCTCTAAAAGCTATATTTTGACAAAAAAATGAAGGATTGAAACAGTAATGTATAAATAGACATTTTGATTTAGATATTATATATATATTTGATATATACGTTCTTTAATAAATAATCTATATATCTGCCTATTTGAATTCTTATAGTATTCTAATATTTTGGGTTTTAACCTATTCACAAGCTATAAATAAAGCAAACTATTTCATTTTGTCTCTAGAACTTTAGTTCAGTTATTTACCTGGCTTTACACTTTTTTTTTTTTTTTTTTTTGCGGTACGCGGGCCTCTCATTGTTGTGGCCTCCTCTCCCGTTGCGGAGCACAGGCTCCGGACGCGCAGGCTCAGCGGCCATGGCTCACGGGCCCAGGCGCTCCGCGGCATGTGGGATCTTCCCAGACCGGGGCACGAACCTGTGTCCCCTGCATCGGCAGGCGGACTCTCAACCACTGCGTCACCAGGGAAGCCCTGGCTTTACACTTTATGGCTATAAAAATGATATATTTTACACTGTCGGGACTCAAAGATTCCCTAGATATATAATTCCCTCAATTTATGCAGTCCACTAAAAAATGAAATTTCCCCCCTGAAGCTCTTTAAAAGATCGCTGTATTTTTGGTGCACTAAAGAACAGTGAAATAACTAGTAGTTATCTGTCTTATGCAATTAATTGCATATATGACCCAGACATTACTGTTATAATCCCTGTTATAAATAGCCATTTTCTTTAAAGTATAATTTATCAAGATCACTTTGGATACTTATTTTTTAACTTTTAATTGAAAATTTTTAAGTTGGTCTGTTATTTGATTACACTCTAAGTTTATACTCTTAAATTTAGTAAGAATTTTACTTTTGTAACTTGAGAGCTATGGTGATTAATCACTTATAAGAATTTTTAACTATTTTAAAATTGCATTTTGAGTTTATATAATCTAAAAAAAATGGACCAATAAAGGTAGCAAGTCCTCTTAAAGAACAAAGCATTATATAATTTTAACTGAGGATGGGAGTTTAGAGGGAATTCAAATTTCAATAACTTTAAATTTCACATCTAAATCCAATGTTCGGATATTAAAATTCACTGGCTCGGGGAAGTCTGTCAAGATGCACAGAAACTTCCCTCTCAGTTTATGAGGGCTGTCCTAAGAATAGGGCTGGCTCTCAGAGAGGACAATTTAGAATTAAAAATAAATCATTGGGCTTCCCTGGTGGCGCAGTGGTTGAGAGTCCGCCTGCCGATGCAGGGGACGCGGGTTCGTGCCCCGGTCCGGGAAGATCCCACATGCCGTGGAGCTGCTGGGCCCGTGAGCCATGGCCACTGAGCCTGCGCGTCCGGAGCCTGTGCTCCACAACGGGAGAGGCCACAATAGTGAGAGGCCCGCGTACTGCAAAAATAAAATAAAATAAAATAAAAAAATAAAAATAAATCATTGGCTCTTGACAAAATCTTATTTCTAAAAAAAGAAAAAAAAAGTCAAATAGCTTGAATGTATGTGTGCACATGTTTTGAAAGTAGTGCTAATGAGCCAAAAAGTAAATTTATCATAAATATTTTGATGAATTTTTCCAACTCAGATTTTGTTTAAATGGAAAATACCTTTTAAAATAGAGTCTTTCATGGCATTTAAAAAGACTTTACCAAAGCAATCTTGAGAAAGAAGAACACAGCTGGAGGTATCACACTCCCTGAATCCAGACTATACTACAAAGCTAAAGTAATCAAAACAGTATGGTACAGGCACAAAAACCAGACACATAGATCAATGGAACAAAATAGAGAGCCCAGAAATAAACTCATGCACTTATGGTCAACTAATCTATGACAAAAGGAGGCAAGAATATACAATGAGGAAAAGACAGTCTCTTCAATAAGTGGTGCTGAGAAAACTGGACTGCTACAGGCAAAAGAATAAAATTAGAACATTTTCTCACAACATATATGAAAATAAACTCAACACGGATTGAAGACCTAAATGTGAGACCAGAACCATAAAACTCCTAGAAGAAAACATAGGCAGGACACTCTGACATAAATCATAGCAATATTTTTTTGATCTGTCCCCTAAGGCAAAGAAAACAAAACCAAATATAAACAAATGGGACCTAATTCAACTTAAAAGCTTTTACACAGCAAAGGAAACCATCAACAAGATGAAAAGACAGCCAACTGAATGGGGAAAATATTTGTAAATTATATGACCAATAAGGGTTTAATATCTAAAATATATAAACAGCTCATACAACTCAATATTAAAAAAATAAGAAATAGGCAGAACACCTGAACAGTCTTCCAAGGAAGACATACAGATGGCCAACAGGCCCATGAAAAACTGCTCAACATCACTAATCAGAGAAATGCTAATCAAAACCACAATGAGCTATCAACTCACACCTGTTAGAATATCTATCGCTAAAAAGACCACAAATAACAAATGTTGGTTAGGATGTGGAGAAAAGGGAACACTTGTACCCTGTTGGTGGGAATATGAATTGGCGCAACCATTATGGAAAACACTATAAAGGTTCCTCAAAAAACTAAAAATAGAACTACCATATAATCCAGCAATTCTACTGCTGAGTACATATGCTAAGAAAACAAAAACACTAAGTCAAAAAGATACATGCACCCCAATGTTCATAGCAGCATTATTTATAATAGCCAAGATATGGAAGCAACCTGGGGTCCATCAACAGATGAATGGATAAAGAAGATGGGGTATACATTATACATACATACACAAGAGATTACTACTCAGCCAGGAAAAAGAATGAAATTTTGTCATTTGCAACAACATGGATGGACCTGGAGGGTATTATGCTTAGTGAAATAAGTCAGACAGAGAAAGACATATACTGTATATTATTGCTTATATATGGAAACTAAAAAATAAAACAAATGAATATAACAAAACAGAAACAGACTCACAGATCCAGAGAACAAAATAGTCGTTACAAGTGGGGACAGGGAAGCAGAGAAGGGCAAGGCAGAGGTAGAGGATAAAGAGGTACAAACTATGATGTATAAAGTAAATAAGCTATGAGGGTATATTGTACAGCACAGGGAATATAACCAATATTTTACAATAACTTTAAATGGAACATAATCTATAAAAAATTTGAATCACTATGTTGTACCCCTGACACTAATATCATATATCAACTATATATCAATTAAAAACATAAGCAACTGTTTTGAAACAAAAGTTTTAAATCATTCTCATAGGTCTATTCTGTTTAATCAACTATGCTTTTCCCTAATTTACATGTTCATGCATGAAACATTAATAACAATTTCTAAATAATTGTGTGACATGAAAGCTGCCCTAACCACTTTGGGAAGTTAGAGATATTTTTCAAATAAAAAAGGGTAAAAGTTGGAGTAGGAAGACTATTTTGCAAAGTTATAATTAATTTTGATTTGAATTTTGCTATGTAGCCCTAGAAGTCACTTTTTTTTCCATTTTGAATACAAAAAAGTGAGTTAAAGTTTTGTGATTCTCCATCCTATAGGAATTTGATTAGACTTTCCATGGTCCCTACAAATAAGGAGATGATTTGGGTCTTTTTTTCTTCAACTGTCCCATTCTATTAGTGAGAAGATCAGATCATATCATGTATACTTGCTTTAAAAAAAAAAAACACAGCAAAAATAAAGCTAACAACCTCAGAAATGCAAAAAAAATCTTCTGTGTTCCTCATTACTCAGATTACTGATCAAAAGAAACAGATGGATCCTATATTGATTGCTGTAGATTGCAAAAACTACTAGTTTATTCTTCCAAATCTATTATGCTTACTACATTTTCTACATGCATTTAATACAGCTTCAAGTTATGATCCTAGGAAAATCAGAAGTTAAAGAAAAATTTTTGTAGTATATGGTTTTTAGGATAATAAATAAATCTTATTTACTTAAATGATGTTTAATAAAAACTTATCTTTAATGACTAGTATTTTTGTTTTTTTTTTTAATTCAAAGGTGAGTTTTATTTATTTATTTGGTTGCACTGAGTCTTAGTTGCAGCAGGCAGGCTCCTTAGTTGCGGCTTACAGGCTCCTTAGTTGTGGCATGCAAACTCTTAGTTGCAGCATGCATGTGGGATTTAGTTCCCTGACCAGAGATTGAACCCGGGACCCCTGCACTGGGAGCATGGAGTCTTATCCACTGCACCACCAGGGAAGTCCCCTATTTTTCTGTGTTTAACTGAAGTATAGTTGACTTAGTATGTTGTGCTAGTTTCAGGTGTACAGCAAAGTGATTCAGTTATACATACATATATATCTATTTTTTTCAGATTTTTTCCCATATAAGTTATTACAAAATATAGAGTATAGGTCCCTGTGCTATACTCCTTCTTGGTTATCTGTTTTATATATATATTAGTGTGTACATGTTAATCCCAAACTCCTAATGTATCCCCCCACTTTCCCCTTTGGTAACCATTAGTTTGTTTTCTATGTCTGTGGGTCTATTTCTGTTTTGTAGGTAAGTTCATCTGTATCATTTTTTGTTTTAGATTTCTCATATAAGCAGAATTTTATGAGTCTAGTATTTTTCTTAATCTGCTCAGACTGCCATAACAAAATACTGCAGACTGGCTGATATAAACAACAGAAATATATTACTCACCGTTCTGGAGGCTGGAAAGTCCAAGATCAAGGTGACAGCAAGGTAGGTTTTATTCTCAGGCCTCCTCTCTTGGCCCGTAGCTAGCCACATCTCACTGTGTGTGTCACATGACCTCTTCTTTGTGCACTGGAGAGGGGAGAGAGAGAGAGAGAGAGAACTCTGGTCTCTATTCCTCTTTTTTTTTTTTTTTTTTTGCAGTACGCGGGCCTCTCACTGCTGCGGCCTCTCCCCTTGTGGAGCACAGGCTCCGGACGCACAGGCTCAGCGGCCATGGCTCACGGGCCCAGCCGCTCCGTGGCATGTGGGATCCTCCCGGACCGGAGCACAAACCTGCATCCCCTGCATCGGCAGGTGGACTCTCAACCACTGCGCCACCAGGGAAGCCCTCTATTCCTCTTTTCATAAGAAAATCAGTCCTATTAGATTAAGGCTCCACTCTTGGACCTTACTTACCTCCTTAAAGCACCCATCTCAAAATGCAGCCACACAGGGGGTTAAGCCTTCAACATATGGATTTGGGGGGGACACAAACATTCAGTCCCTAAAAGTATTTTTATTAGCTATTTTGTATGTCAGTATTCATTAATTAAAAGAGACATTCTGTTTCGTGCGGATACTATTGAGCTGGTTATAAGAGAATGCTCTGCGGAAAAGTACGTTTACAATAATCTGCGGAGAATTCTCTAGTACAACTCTAATAGCAACAAAACTTGTGCTCCAAAACTTCTGCGTTCAAATCCAGGGGTTTGCACTGAAAAATGTAGATATGTCATACCTCCTGCTGTTACTAATCCAATACTGTTGGGCTGCACCCAGCAGGCCTGCAAGTCTTGTAGGTGCCCAGTCTGGAGACCAAAGGAAGAGCTTGGAGACAGTGACAGAGACATCAACAGTTTACTGTACAGAGGAATCTTACACAAAGGGACCTAGAGCGACACTCCAGGTGTGCAGCAGACAGTGGGCAGGATGTAGCAGCCATCTTCGTTGCTCAGGGGAGGAGGAGGATACCATTTATAGGGAGAATTGATGTCAGGTGAGCTCATCAGTTACCAGGGGCTAATGAAGCCTTAATTTAAGAGGATTGGATAGTCATGTGTGTGAAGCAGGGCCTGGTCGATCAGGGGATGAACAGAGAGCAAGAGGACAGCCTAACCATATAAATACTGATATCTACTAGTTATATTTATTTAATATCATATAATTTTAGAAAACATGGCAAAAGTTGTTGAACATGACTTATTCGAATGACAGGAAAATCATGCTTTTAAAAAATGTGTTCACTATCTAGGCATAAATATACAAGAAAAAAGACTCTCCCCTCGGCTCTCCTCTCCCTCCACCTTATTTTGAAACTCCCTGTTCCCCTCCCCACATTTTCATTCTGAATTTGACCACCGTTTAGACTCAAGTAACAGATTTGCAGTGAAGGAAAGATTATTAATCAAGGTTCAACCAGAGAAGCAGAACCAGAAGTAGTAGGAGATTATATGTAGAAGCAAATATAAGTTTATTTGCTTATGTAATTGTGGAAGCCTATTGGGCAGGCAGAGAGGGAGGGTCAGCAGCCAGTTGGAATCCAGAGGAAGGAGCCCAAGCTTGGCCACAGGTGGGAGGTCCCACTCAGAGAAGACCTGAGCGTATTTTAAAGATCTTCCAATGAATTCAGGCCGACGCAGGATCATCTCTTGTTCAGTTAACTGATTAGCATCTTTTTTTTTTTCACCAAGAATTTATTGAACAACATATTCACCCTTTTGTTCCACTACCTTCTGCCATTTTCCAGGCAACTTCATAATTCCATCTTCCCAAAACTTTTTATCTTGCTGAGCAAAGAACTGTCCCAGGTGCCTTTTACAGACTTCCAGGGAACTGAAATTTTTTCCATTAAGAGAATTTTGTGGAGACCGAAATAAATGGAAAGCTGAAGGTGCAATGTCTGGTAAATACCGCAGGAAGATGGAAGAGTATGCGTTTTCTGTTGACTCATTTTGGATTCTTTTCGTCGAGTGCCGCTTTCAGTTGGTCTAATTGGAAGCAGTACTTGTTGGAGTTAATCGTTTGGTTTTCCAGAAGGAGCTCTTAATAGAGGACTCCCTTCCAATCTGACAGTATACACAACATCACCTTCTTCGCATGAAGATCGGCCTTTGGTGGGGTTGGTGGTGGTTCATTTTGCTTGCCCCATGATCTCTTCCATTCCACATTACGGTACAGTATCTACTTTTCTTCGCCCATCACAATTTGTTTTAAAAACAGAACGTTGTTGTTACGTTGTTACGTTTCAGTAGAGAATCGCGTGCGGAAATACGGTCGAGAAGGTTTCTTTTGCTTAACTTATGTGGAGCCCAAACATCAAAGCGATTCACATAACCAAGCTGGTGCAAATGATTTTCAGCGCTTGATCTGGATATTCTGAGTATGTCGGCCATCTCCCGCATGGTATAACATTGATTGTTCTCAATTAATGTCTCGATTTGATCACTCTGATCAACGCCTTTAACCACATCTGCAAAATGCCTTCACAGAAGAACCTAGATTTACTGTTTGATTGAATAACCGGGAGCAGCTGTGTGTATGTTCCAACATGGCTTTGACTCCTGACGCTTCCATTTATATGCGTGTAAACTTAACCTGGTTATTAAAACTCTGACTTTATAGAATTGCTGTGAGGATTAAAAACTTATTATAAATGATAATTATTACTGTTATTAAATCACAGTTTTAAAAGAAATTTTGAATATATTAAATAATTTAATTCTCATTGTTATACTGAAAAACAGTATTTAACAGATACTCCTTCCTATTGAAGATAGGAAAAGATAGCAATTACACAGCAATAAAATATTAATCTATCAGTGAGTACATAGAAGTAAAAATCAATAATTTCCATAAAAGAAAAGCTTTAAAAAGCATATTTATAAAATACAGAACTTGAGCAATTATTAAGTTCATGAAACACAGATTCACAGCAAATAAATTTTAACTGAAAACTGCTCTAGAGCTCATATTTTCAGAAGTGTAACATGTTAACTGTATACTTAGAATAGTTTCCTTTATATTCAGAAAGAGTTCAAGTATGCCCTATCTCTTTGATGCTTTCATTTTTTTAATGTATTTGCTACTAATACAAAACATGTCATTTTTCATTTAAGAAATCAGAGAAACAGTAGATTCAGTGTAATAGAAATCACAGTTTCAATGAAAATATTCTTTTACCAACAGGTTTTCCCAGGAAGACAGTAGTTAAGAAACAATCCACCTCCACAGCCCTTCCCCCAGCCTCCTTCCAACATACAGACATATAGCTTATTAATGGTTTAAAATATCACCAGATGCCTTGCATCATACACAGAAATTTGAACAACCATATTTAAAAACTGCCAAAGTCTATCTTATTTTAAGAGAAAAGAAGCACAGTATAGCAGGGACATGGTGAGAAAAATATTGTAGAGAATGTATTTTCTCTTCAAGAAGAAAATGTTAATTTGATTTGGTCTGGATGGATTTGAATGTTAAGAGCTAAGGGGGAAGTGGGTCTCCAAGGGTAATAATTCATATTTTTTTAAACTAAGTATTCTATGACTCATCCATGACTGAATTGCTGGTATCAGACTAAATTTGCCACCTAGAATAACTCAAAAAGCTTGATAAAATACAAACAATAAATGGTGGCATCAGAGAGCAACCAAGGTAGCCAAAAGGGCCTGGCTCCTAGGTAACTGGGAAGGCGTTAAGATGTGTTTGTTTTTACTACTACCTTCTTCCATCAGGGTATCTGCTGGTAAACTAACATTGGAAGAGAGGTCAAACAGAAAGCGCTGTGGAGCTGGCAACAGTCTCACTGACCTGAGGAGATAAAAGCTGGTACTTAGGGCTACCAAAGCAGCTAGGACCAGAGGAACCAATACCTTGAAGGAAAGTGAATTACAGAGAAGTGAACCCAATGTTCTGAGTGCAATTTTCCCTCAATGTATTCACTGATTTCTAAGCTCCCCATGCTTTAGTCAAGAGGCCGAGACACCAAGTAAAAAAGCAACTGGTAAGAGGCTAAAATATTAAGCAGAGATCAGAAGTCTCAAAGCCCTGAGACAAACCTTAGAGTTTAGGGACTGCTGAGGAGGAAGGGAATGGCTAAAAAAAAAAACTAAAAAAACCACAAAACAAAAACAAAAACCCAACTAAAACTAAGGTTTCTGTTAACACCCCTGAAAATTCTGCCTTGTGAGTTGAGTACACCAGAAATAAATCAATAGTCAAAACTACTGAAACCAAGGTGTTGTGGCCATGAGAATGCATTTCACAGACCTCCATCTAAAGGGGGTTTCATTGACTGAGGGCCCAGCTGCTATAAAGCACCATGGCCACACTTCCTACATGTATCCCAGCCGATGACCTAGCACTGCAGGGATTCTGAGGCAGGCTCATTTTTGGTAGATATGGAACTCCTCAGACAGCTGGCCTTGGCTCAAATACAGTAGCCCCCCCCTCATCTGCAGTTCCACCTGTGGTCAACTTCAGTCCGAAAATACTACATGAAAAATTCCGGAAATAAATAATTCATAGGTTCTAAATTGTACACCTTTTTGAGTTAGCGTGATGAAACCTCACTCTGACCCACCTGGGATATGAATCATCACTTTGTTCAGTGTATCCCGCCTGTTAGTCACTTATTAGCTGTCTTGGTTATTGGGTTATTGTCGCAGTATCGCAGTGCCTGTGCTCAAGCAACCCTTATTTTACTTAATAATAGCCCCCAAACGCAAGAGTAGGGATGCTTGTAATTTGGAGATGCCAAGGAGAAGCTGTAAAGCACTTCCTTTAAGTAAAAAGGTGAAAGTTCTCAAGTTAAGGAAAGAAAAAAAAATTCTAGCTGTGGTTGCTAAGACCTCTGGTAAGAAAATCTTCTATCCATAGAACTGTGAAGAAGGAAAAAGAAATTCCTTTTTTGCTGTTCCACATCAAACTGCAAGAAGTACGGCCACAATGTGTGATTAGTGTTAAGATGGAAAAGGCATTAAATTTGTACAATATTTTGAGAGAGAACACATTCACATAACTTATTACAGTATATTGTCATCGTTCTATTTTAATTATTGTTGTTAATCTCTTACTGTGCCTAATTTATAAATTAAACTTTATCATAGGTATGTGTGTACAGGAAAAAACAGTATTTGCAGGGCTCAATACTATCCACGGTTTTAGGTATCCACTGGGGGTCTTGGAACACACCCCTCATGGATAAGGGGGGCCACTGTACTCACCGATAGTTTTGCTGAACCTTCTTTAGACTGCAGGATGCTCTAGGACCTTCTACCCCAACTTCCTTCCCTCTGTTCTTTCCTTGGGTTCTGACTTGCATTGTGGTCTGCCGGGTCTCTTAGCCTTCCCAGGCCCTTTGTCTCATAGGCATTCCCCCCCGATGAAATTCTTGCACGTTTATTCCTGCCTTGATGTCTGCCGCTTGGAGTATCTGGACTAGCACAAATGGTACCTGGAGTAGCCTGAGAAAACAGGCATCAAGATGGCGAGGTGGAGAACACACACCCAGCAGGTAAAGAGGACACCATCCTGGCTGACGGTGAGCCTGAATAATTCCTGGCAACAGATTGCAGCTCAGTTGCCTGGTTTCACTGGTGGTGACCTGGGAAAATGTTCCAGTGGAAAAGAATGTTGTAGCAGGTGCGATGAATCAGGCATTTGAAACACATGGAAGGGGCAGGGAGGAAAATGCCGAAAAACACAGCAGAATCAGCTGGGTTTTGTTGAGTTATATTGACACCCTGCAGAGAGACTGAAGACTCTTAACAAGCAGTTAGTAGCTAAGTATGAGAGCCAGAGAAGCCCTCCGTCAGGCTGGGTAGATATCACCGAGCCCCCCAGCACCTGTGTTGGGAGGACCACACAGTTGAGTGACAGGCTGAAGACTTATGTGTTGGAGCTGCAGCATTCCAAACAAGTGGGAAAGCTCAGGCAAAGCACACCTGTCACGTGAAGGTCGTGGCCCTGGCAGCTAAAACCTCAGACCCTGAAACGTGAGATGGAAACATTTGGATGCCTTCGCCCGAGGGCGTGGACTCTGCAGCTCCCCCTGAACGCTTTGGGCTTGCAGAAGTAGTTCATCCTTCCTTTGCAAGAGCTAGCACTTCTGCTATGTGAGAAGATGCTGCTGAAGTTTCGCTCCTGGCAAATATCAGGTGTGTCCCTCAGGATTTGCCCTCACTTCCTCTCATGGCTGCTAGGCTGGTAACTAGAGTTAAATCACAGCATCACCTGGCAGGGGACATGCTAGGCCTCAAAAGGGAGGAAAACTTTATAAATGTAAACGATGGCAAGAATTAGCCATAATGGAACAGTGAACCCTGTGAGTACTACTGAGATTAGATTCTGATGGCGCTTGATCAAGGGAGACAATGTAGGACTAGATAAGCAAGGACTGATTTACTTAAGTGTACTTTTTTGAGACATGGGACTTAATGCCCTAGTTAGGAGCTAGGATGCCCGAGGATGGGGTAAACTCACTGCTGGGCTCTTAAAAGTCAGAAAAACAAGATGAAGAACTCTCGACAAAGTAGAAATGCCTGAATTGCACTTGCATTTGGTACAGTAAGGAAAAAAGAGGCTAAGAGAAACGGACATGCTGGAATGGATATAGTAGGTAAGACCAGAGACCCATCAGATGATCAGATTCCATGAGAAGGCCCAGAGAATCACACGTTCACCAAGGCCATCAGCCATGCACTGGCACGAGGGGCCCAATCATCCCTATGAAGTTCAGAGGTGGGTCTCCTATACAAGTTAGGAATGACAGTAGGAGAGGTAGTCACAGAGCTGGGTGCATGAACAGCCATAAGGATAATATTTGGGCCCCCACTGCAAGCATAAAGACCAGGTGACAAGGCTTAGCTACAATCGGCTAGGAGGCTGTAATCACCATAAAGAGCAGAAAGGTCAGAGCATGAGCTAAGGAGGAGCCCAGGAAACTTGACCCACAGGGAACTGTGTACGCGAGGACTAGAGCATGTTGTCCTTGAGAACAAGAGAAATAGGCAGGCCACAGAGTTTCTGCTCAAAATCAACCACCACCACAGCACAACAGCAAGAATGGAAAGGTAGGGAGATGAGGGAAGTTGCCCCAATAAAATAGCACAATTCCTTGCCTGGTTGTCAGATCTGAGACCGTTTTCAGATTTGGAACCCACTGACTGGGTCCTAGGGATCCCTAGGAGGAAGGACTGTGTGATACCCTGGAGGTACATACTGTGGCAATTCCCTTAGACCTCTCCTAAAGGGACCTATGGTTATTCACTTTGGTGACTGTATACCCAAAAAGGTGGGTAATCACCAGACATTTCAAGAACTATTAGACACTGAACACCAGTTAGTTTGCTGTCTCAACTCTACACATCCCCAGAATCCAGCCATTGTCCTAGGGAGACTATCCATCGCATGATGGGTACACTTCAAATCTAAGTCTCCCACGTTAGTCTTTCCCGGGTTTATTTCTTCCGCATCCTCTGACATTGTCAAACAGGTCATCATTTTATCTGGCTTTTCTAGTTGCTCTTAACAGGAGTCCTGGCCGCTCACAAGTTACTCCAACCCATTTAGGATGACGTCTCATTCAGCATTTTAGCATCTTCCGGAATAATGTAATTCTTCGTTTCTTTTTTGTCGACAAATAGTTACTTAACAGCGATTATAGCACAGTATGAGATCAGAGTCAGGAAAAAAGCCTAAAAGTCTACCACCTAGAAAAAAAGGAAATATCGATATTTGGCGTTCACAGATGTCATGTAACACCCCCGCCCCGTCCCCGTGCTCTTCATACTCTGAGCGATACTGCCATCTCCTCCTCCCTCATCTCCAGTACTCACAACCTTGTCCCTCGAATTTGCTTTAAGTCCATCACGTTTAATCGTTTTATGTGTATTACTGTTATTCATCTCAGTCACAAGAAGCCCTTGACTCCTAGGTTATCACCCATATCTCTGGAACCCCAAACCTACATGGTTCTGTGTATCTCCTACCCTATCCTCACCTCTTGTCATTCTTCAGTTCCTGGAACCATTTCGCCAGACCCTCTGGACTAAAGCATCAGTTACCTGAAAGATACCCTACGTCTTCAAATATGGCAGTGAGAAATTTAAAAAATGGTACAAATGAACTTATTTACAAAACAGAAATAGAGTCACAGATGTAGAAAACAAACTGATGGTCACCAAGGGGGAAATGGGGGAGGGATAAATTGGGAGATTGGGACTGACATACACACACTACTATATATAAAATAGATAACTAATAAGAACCTACTGTAGAGCACAGGGAACTCTACTCAATACTCTGTAATGACCTATACGGGAAAAGAATCTAAAAAAGAGTGGATATATGTATAACTGATTCACTTTGCTATACACCTAAAACTAACATGACATTGCAAATCAACTATACTCCATTAAAAATTCATTTAAAAAATATGGCAGTGAGGTTTCCCTTCACTTTTTTCACTCCAACCGAGAAGGCCCATTTCCACTCAGACCCCTGACACGCTGGCTAGTTTCTCTCCCACCGTCCTACTACCCCAGGGTGTGGAGGCTGGTGGGTGTTCCGCATACTGACACTTTCTGTCTCTTCTCCCTCTGTCTTCCCTAAACCCACCCAGATTAGAATTTCACACCATCCGCGTATGCAACCCGACCGCCTCCTTATTCCAGTCACCTCAGTCCTCTCCAGTTACTGCCCCATTTCTCTGCTTTTCTGAAATGTAACATTGGATATTTATCTTTGCCTTCAATTCCTCTCTTTCTAGTCTCTAACTCAAACCAATGAGGTTTTTTGCCCTCATCTCTCCACTGTAACAGCTTCTGTTGAAGTCAGGAATAATCTCCCATTGTTAAAGCTTTTAATCAGTTCTCTTGCCACGATTGTTAAGCAACATTTGTTATCAGTTGTTCCATGATTGTGAAGAAACATTTGGCACCATTGCTCGATCTTTTTAAACACTTTTATCACTTGGCTTTCAGATAGAAAATTCTCCTGCTTCTCCTCCTACTTTACTGGGTGCTCTTTCACAGTCTTTGTTTTAGCTTTTTCTTTTCTCTCTTTTTATTTTCTCCTGTACCTATTTTTCTCAGCCTCTGGCAGTGATTTTTCTACTCTCTATTTCTATGAGTTTGAATTTTCAAAGAAATAATTCATATATAAGTGATACCATGCAGTGTTTGTGTTTCTCCAGCTGGCTTATTTTACTTAGCACACTGCTTTCAAGATTCATCCATGTTGTTGCAAATGGCGAGATTTCCTCCTTTTTCATGGCTGAATAATATTCCATTCAAAAATTGCTTCTCCCACCCCACTAAGTGTCTACATCTCTCTCACCTCCTTCATATCTTTGGTCAGATATCATCTTATATGTGAGACCTCCCATAGCACCGTACTTAAAACTGCACATGTGTACATGTGCAAAGGCACACACATACACAAACACACACAGGCACTCCACAAGCTGCTTTTATCTTTTTCCATTGTTGCCATCCCCATTTGACATAGCATGTATTTAACTTATTATTGATTCTCTCTTTCCACACTAGAATGTACAGTATATGAAGGAAGAATTTTTCTCTATTTTGTTTACTGCTATATCTCCAGTAGTTAGAACCATGATTAACACATTGTAGGCACTCAAGGAAAGTTATTCAATTATTGATCTAAAGAATTAACAAATCCTTAGGGATATAAGGCCATTTTGAGGGTGGGCAGAGAGAGAGACACCACTGGTAAGCCTAGTGGGATTTTCAGTGTATATATGAATTTGGTATGATGTACATAGTCGAATTAAAAAATATTTCTCAGGGCTTCCCTGGTGGCGCAGTGGTTGAGAGTCCGCCTGCCGATGCAGGGGACACGGGTTTGGGCCCTGGTCCGGGAAGATCCCACATGCCGTGGAACGGCTGGGCCCGTGAGCCATGGCCGCTGAGCCTGCGCGTCCGGAGCCTGTGCTCCACAACGGGAGAGGCCACAACAGTGAGAGGCCCGTGTACCGCAAAAATAAATAAATAAATAATAAAAAATATTTCTCAGACCATATATTCCCAGAGAAATCTTTTGAGAGGGGGTATATACTCTCGCTTTTTTTTTTTTATCAGTGAGCCTCACAGACAAGCTGAAAAGTTGTAGCTTTACAATTCTAACTATAAACTAATGTTGCCTACTCAGTTTTTATGTTTCCTCATTAACAATCCCTCTCAATCTCTAAATGTAATTAAGTCATTCTTCACTCATTCAGTAACCACTTATCGAATACCTACTATTTACCAGGCCGTGTGCTAGTAGTTGGGGATGTATGGTTTCTGCTCTCAGAAAACTTATAATTGCATTTTTCTCACAATGTCCAATAGCCCCTCTTACCTACAGCTTTAGTAACGTCATGTAAAGTTAGGTGGTTATTTGTGGAAATCCTGATACATATATCATTGACCTTAACTGCTTTGGGTCTATCGCAAAATAAACACTCAAAAATAGACAATGTGATCTAACGTAAATGACACAGCCTTTCAATACAGAGACCTGAATTCTAATTTCTATAACGAACGTGGTTAACATTTGTAGCAGGTCAAAGGGTCTCTATTTACCTTGGTTTCTTCATCTGTAAGAAAAAGTTAGTAATCCCTACTAAATGCAAAAGATTCTTGTGAGGATAAAGTACAAGTTAATAAAATGCTTTTGAAAACTTAATGTTCTACTTAAACATGTAATAAAATTATTAAATCAATTGGAAGCCTAATCTGTGTGACGTGACTAAAACCAAGTTTTGGAAGGAGACAGGCATTGAGTCAAATGCTAGCCCTGGCACTAGGCAGCAAATGGAAACAATGACATTTAATTTACAAAGTCAGTGTGGGAATTAGAATTGATGGATGATGCCATTGTCAGCTCTTTTTACTTACTGTAATATTTTGGCCCATGACCATTAGAATTGCTCATTTTCTAATATACCTCAGTTTTTAAAGCTGTAGAATGGGCATAACATATTGTAACGGACTTTTTTCCAAAGGCCTCCGCAGAAGTCCTGCGTTAATAATAGATTGTGATCCCCAAGCAGAAGTCACTATTACCATATCGTGGAGGTAGCACTTTGACATTCTTTATTAGATTTCTGCGTGGTCAACTCTGAAGACAGAGACAGAAAAAAAATCACATTCAGAAAAAGCTCTTCAGGGCAGGAACTCTAGAGGAAAAGAATAATGAGGTCATACAAATTGTAAAGTAAACCAGGCAAAGGGCCAAGAACTTTCATGCAAAGGGAGACTGGAGAGAATCAGCTCTCACGTACCTACAGCTTCCAGCTCCTTTCAAGCAGCAGGAGACAAAGAACACTCTTCTCTGGCAATTTTTAAAAGTCAAAGCCAAACGAGCCCGTCACTTCCACTGCGATTAGAGGACATCCCTTCGCTGTTCACGGTCGGCCTCAACCACTGGATCTACTGACATCATTCTAGTCACACGGCGGAGATGTTAACAGTTTGTGGAAACTTCAATTCCACAGTAACCTAGTGTCAAGGTTATTCTCCTAAGCCAATGAAAGTGGAATAATGAAATGGTGGAGTCATTTTATTACAATTGGGTTGTACAGGTTTTGTGCCTCCGCCGAAAGTGCCCAGAACTAGGAGGGCTCTGTCTCCCCTCCTCTGCCCCCCCAAGTACTTTTGGTCTTCTGAAATGAAAAAACACTAAGCTTTATATTATAACGGCTAGAAATGAGCTGCTGTTTTAGCACACTCCGAAGCCCTTTTCTGACGCCCTTTCTCAACGGCCTCTATCCTAGCAGTTCTTTATCCGTTTTAGACGGCATGAATCCAATTCTGTTTCCTGATCTGTCCCTTAATGCTTTAGAAACAAAATGATACTTTATGAACCAATGGGCAAACTCAGTTGCATTTTCTGCTACTGAATTATATTGATTTCATGGCATCTTCACTTAAAAAAACTAATTTGTGGGGATTTAGGTCACATTTTGATAATTCGGCCTACAAAAGCCTAACCATTTTTTATTCTCTGGTCAAATCTGAACATTCAAGAGTATCACAAAGAGTTATATTATTCTACATCACAAGCTCAAAATGTAACGCATTGTTGTAAGACCAGAATTTTCCTACTGCTGTTCAAAGGTATATGATTACCATGAAAAGGTACCACAAATAGAATCAGAAGAACAGCTGTTATTTATGTATACAGATATTTATATTTATTTATTTTTAATATTATCGCAAAAAGATAGCCCATCTCTGCTCAAGGCCTTAAATATTGAACAGTTTACCACCACAAGAAATAGGAAATTTTGATTCCTGATACATGGCATTTGATATTTATAATGTTGTTCAATAGGTAAGTTTGCTATTTAAATTTGGTTTTGTTCTTTGCCTGGTTATTATTTTAGGGTGTGTCTATATGCTAGTCACTTGCTGCCCGTCAGATGCTTGTTTTTTGGTGATAGATTCCGAGTTAAACATACAGGTTTCTTCTCTCTCACCCATCTCTTGCCCAGTCTTTCTCAAGCTCATTAATTTTGTGGCCCAGATGAACCTGGATTAATCTTTTCTTCAGAGTCATGGCTTTCTTTATCCAGTGACCGTACTTAACATCCGTATGATATACCTTGGATCAAGATAAAGTTCTCTACAAACTAGTGCTCGTGAAATGTTTTCTCACTAGAACAGAAGGGCTGTGATTTTCCACCCAGCGCAGGGGCACAAGAAGCAAGAATACATTCCTCTGCTGGTTCCAGAAAGAAGGGCTAAGGCTCTCAGGGTTTCCTTGTTTCTCTGTGATCACACACATATTGCTAATGGCCCGAGGCACTCATACATGTCCGGGAGCTCTCCAGCCTTCTCTTTAACTAATTCCTTCCAGAGAGTCTGTTCAAGTGTGACTCATCACTTTACAAAGCCACTGCCTTCCCACACTCCCCCTGCCAAATGCGGAGGGCATGGCTTTCCCATTGGATTCCAGCCATGTCTTTCATACATTTGACGTAATCCTCGTTCCCATTGTGTTTGTGCACCAGCTTGTGCAAAACTGCAGTCAAAAAAGTAGAGCAGAAACTAAAAACTTACCAAATGACTCTTCTGAGATTGCTTCAGTTACCCTGAAGTATTCTTTGGCTGTGAAAATCTCCACCAGTCTGAATAGGGACTTTTTAGTTCTGTTTATTTGCATGTTTGTTTTTAGTGGGAGAGTGGGGTGTTCTAAGACGTCATAGGATTTAGGAAAGTAGGAGAGATTAGAGAAGACATAAAAAATATAGTTAGACATGCTGAAGAAGTAAAAAAATGTTTTTATAGTAAAAAATTGCACGTATTTAGTAGAATTTACCATCTGAGCAGACACTAGACCTTACTAGAGATTTCATGGTAATAGAACTATTCATCATACCCTGTCTCTGCCTGGACTTTCCTCCATTAATTACCCCTTCTCTTCTCAGCACTGTCAACCTTTTCCTTTCCACTGGCATCTTTCCCTAATCTACAAACATGCTCAAGGCCCTCCCATTTTAGGAATGAAGACTTCCTCATCTCTGCCTAAAATCCACCTACGGCACCATCTCCTTTAAAAAAGTTTTTTCTTTTAATAGCTCAGCTTCTAGAACAAGCGATCTACGTGAACTGTCTCTACTTTCGAATATTTAGTCCTTTCCCTTATTGATTACAGTCCCTCCCACCCCTACAGTATTTCTGTTCCAAAGGCAGCTTCTATGTTGCTAATTGCAATTTTATTATCCAGTATTCTTGCATACAGGTGACTGAAAACTCAATTCAGGCTGAGTTAAGCCAAAAGTTCGTTTTATTATTGTGGCTGTTATTATTACTTAGCTCCTTTACCTAAGACTTACTATCACCTTCTTGACTCTGTCTCCCTCGATTTTGGCTTGACTTCCTGGCCAGTTCATGCTTCATGGTGGCAAAAGATGACAAGGATTTCTAGTTTCACATTCTCCTTGCTCTAAATCTATCAGAAAAATAGACCTTGTCTCCCATATAATTCTCAAGGGTAACTGGTGACTCGGAATGAGTTACATACCCACTGCTAAACCAAGCAGTCCAAGGAGCTGCAACATTCTGATTCAGTAAGGCTTGTGTCATATGTATTCTTTGGAATCAAGCACGGGTTTGAATTTCAACTCTAACAGTGTTTCTTGGTAGTAATAATATAATTACATCTATATGTTATACACTTTACAGCTAACATCTGTTCTTTATAATAACTATACAAATTACATGTTAAACATTTTGAAGAGGATAGATATTTGAAGAACTTGAACTCTTAAAATTAAGAAAATCTAGGATCTGAACTCAGGTTTGTTTAGTTTCAAAACTCTGTTCTTCTCACTCATCAGCCTGAGATACTGTACCTACGGCACTCATCACAGTGCTAGCACATACCTGACTCGTGCTAGTTCTTTTCTTTTCTCTGCACATGCAGTTCTGATCACGTCATAACTCTTGAATATTTTGTCTTGAAGAGCCCTCCATAACCTGGCTCCTGCCTACCTACTTTAAGTGGCTTCATCTCTTACCATTTTCCCCCATGTCATTCTGAAACATTTGTTCTTCCTTCACTTATTTGTCTGAAATCTTGAATGTAAGATGTCTTCATTCTGTCTGGCTTCCCCTCCCCACGGCAAACTATTCATTTTTCAAGTCTGGCCTCAAGCATTTACTTTCTTCTGTGTTCCTCTGCAGTTCATACATACCTCCATTATGGAGGTTATTTTATTATTATTCAGTAGCAGTTCCTATATGTTCTCTCCATTATGTGTAAAGTCTTTAAGTCAAGGCCATGGATCAGATCATTTTATTTTCATAGCCCCAGGGACACAATGCAGATGCTATGTAGATGTTGAGTGAATGAATATATATACAAAGAAATCAATTCTTTTTTTTTTCCAAATTAGCCCAAACTCCCTCTGCCAGCATGAACTCTGTAAGATACGAACAGCAACAAGAAAAAGTAACAGAAAGAGAGAGAGAAAGAAAAACCACCTAAAGACACCCTGCCATATAGAGAAATTACAGAGAAAATATTTTCTTGTCTTTTATATAAAGAAGTGATCACTGAACCACAACCAATTATTATTTAAAAAGTAGAGAATTCAGGCTACTTGCCTTCTAGTCTTGGTGGACATAGGAAAAAACAATTCCTGATAGCTCCTTTGCTTTCCACGAAGTTGATACTGATAAAGCTTGTTTAAATAATCTTCATTTTGCACTTATTCCTCTATCTCTATTGCTTTAGCTACTGCCTTAGTCTAGATCTTCACCTTTGCTTGAATTATTGAAAGTCTCCCTCCTCACCCTTCCTTCTGCATGGGCCTCTCTGCAAACTGTCTTCCACTTGGCTGCAAGAAGGATATTACTAAAATAAACAAGAAATCCTTCTATAGGTTTCTTTTCTCTTTAGCACAAACTCCAGATTTCTAAAATGTCAAAGCTATTCAAAACCATCTCAGTCTATCTCTTTGATGCCTCTCTCTTTACTATTCCCACATTCACCTCATACTCCAGCCACACCAAAACTATCTAAACCATCCTGCATTCACTTATCATTTTGATTCTCTTTACTTTTCTTGGGCTGCTGCTTTTTTCTGGAACACTCTTCTCACTTTGTCTACTTGGCAAGTACAAGCTCATAATCATTGCAACCATCATTTCACCTGTAAACTTGTCAGATCCTCCTACATATAACTGCTTCTTACCTTTTCCCTAGAGGTACATACTTTTATCAGAGAGCCTACAACACTTTATTTCTTGTATTTATTTATTCTCTCTTTCCCACTAGATGCGAAAGCCCTTGATCAGGGACTGTATCTTACTCATCTCTTGTTCCCTGGCACCTAGCCCAGTGCTCAGAACATAAATATTTAGTGATTGGGTTGAAAAGAGGGAAGGAAGAAGAGACAGAAATGCGGAAAGAAGTAAGTCTACTTTCACTTTCATTTCAGGCCTCTGACATACACACCCCAGAGAGAAAAATCTTGGAAAGAATAAAAGAGAGAAGAGTCTTGTCTATATCAAAGTGACTTTGCCAATAACAGCATTTGTTGCAACAGAGTCAAGTATATATATGCATGGATTATTTGGCCTTAAGTTATCACTTGTAATATTTTAATTCTCCCAGGAATTGCCTTTTTTTTTTAATAGATCTTTATTGGAGCATAATTTCTTCACAATACTGTGTTAGTTTCTGTTGCACTACAAAGTGAATCAGCCATAGGCATAAACATGTCCCCATATCCCCTCCCTCTTGAGCCTCCCCCACATCCTCCCTATCCCTCCCCTCGAGGTCATTGCAAAGCACCAAGCTGATCTCCCTGTGCAATGCTACTGCTTCCCACCAGCCAACTATTCTACACTCTGTAGTGTACATATGTTGATGCTACTCTCACTTCACCCCAGATTCACCCTCCCACCCCATGTCCTCAAGTCCATTCTCTATGTCTACCTCTTTATTCCTGCCCTGCAACTAGGTTCATCAGTACCTTTTTTTTTTTTTTTTAGATTCCATATATATGCGTTAGCATACGGTATTTGTTTTTCTCTTTCTGACATACTTAACTCTGCATGACAGACTCTAGGTCCATCCAGCTCACTACAAATAACTCAATTTCGTTTCTTTTTATGACTGAGTAATATTCCATTATATATATGTGCCACATCTTGTTCATACATTCATCTGTCGATGGACATCTAGGTTTGTTCCATTTCCTGGCTATTTTAAATAGTGCTGCAATGAACATTGTGGTACATGTCTCTTTTTGAATTATGGTTTTCTCAGGGTATATGCCCGGCAGTGGGATTGCTGGGTCATATGGTAGTTCTATTTTTAGTTTTTTAAGGAACCTCCATACTGTTTTCCATAGTGGTTGTATCAATTTACATTCCCACCAACAGTGTAGGAGGGTTCCCTTTTCTCCACACCCTTTCCAGCATTTACTGTTTCTAGCTTTTTTGATAATGGCTATCCTGACCTGCATGAGATGATACCTCACTGTAGTTTTGATTTGCATTTCTCTAATAATTAGTGATGTTGAGCACCTTTTCATGTGCCTCTTGCAATCTGTATGTCTTCCTTGGTGAAATGTCTATTTAGGTCTTCCACCCATTTTTAAACTGTATTGTTTGTTTTTTTGATATTGAGCTCCATGAGCTGTTTGTATATTTTTGAGATTAATCCTTTGTCTGTTGTTTCATTTGCAAATATTTTCTCCCATTCTGAGGGCTGTCTTTTTGTCTTGTTTATGGTTTCCTTTGCTGTGCAAAAGCTTTTAAGTTTAATTAAGTCCCATTTGTTTATTTTTGTTTTTATTTCCATTACTCTAGAAGGTGTGTCAAAAAAGACCTTGCTGTGGTTTCTATCAAAGGGTGTTTTTCCTATATTTTCTTCTAAAAGTTTTATAGTGTCTGGGCTTACATTTAAGTCTTTAATCCATTGGGAGTTTATTTTTGTGTACAGTGTTTGGTAGTGTTCTAATTTCATTCTTTTACATGTAACTGTCCAGTTTTCCCAGCACCACTTACTGGAGAGGCTATCTTTTCTCCATTGTATGTTCTTGCCTCCTTTGTCATAAATTAGGTGCCCGTATGTGGCTGGGTTTATCTCTGGGCATTCTATCCTGTACCACTGATCTATATTTCTGTTTTTGTGCCAATATCATACTGTCTTGATTACTGTAGCTTTGTGGTATAGTTTGAAGTCAGGAGCCTGATTCCTCCAACCACGTTTTTCTTTCTCAAGATAGCTTTGGCTATTTGGGTCTTTTGTGTGTCCATATGAATTGTAAGATTTTTTGTTCTAATTCTGTGAAGAATGCCATTGGTAGTTTGATAGGGATTGCAATTTGTAGATTGCTTTCGATAGAACAGTCATTTTCACAATATTGATTCTTCCAATCCAAGAACATGGGATATTTCTCCATCTGTTTATGTCATCTTTGATTTCTATTGATCAGTGTTTTATAGTTTTCTGAGTACAAGTCTTTCACCTCCTTAGGCAGGTTTATTCTGAGGTATGTTATTCTCTTTGTTGCAGTGGTAAATGGGACTGTTTCCTTAATTTCTCTTTCTGATTTTTCATTGTTGGTGTATAGGAATGCCAGAGATTTCTGTGCATTAATTTTGTATCCTGCAACCTTACCAATTCATTGATTAGTTCTAGTAGTTTTCTGGAGGCATCTTTAGGATCTTCTATATACAGTATCATGTTATTGGCATATAGTGACAGTTTTACTTCTTCTTTTCCAAATTGTATTCCTTTTATTTCTTTTTCTTCTCTGATTGCTGTGGCTAGGACTTCCAAAACTATGTTGAATAAGAGTAGTGAGAGTGGACATCCTTGTCTTGTTCCTGATCTTAGTGGAAATGCTTTCAGTTTTTCACCATTGAGGACGATGTTGGCTGTGGGTTTGTCATATATGGCCTATATTATGTTGAGGTTGGTTCCCTCTATGCCCATTTTCCGGAGAGTTTTTATCATAAACGGTGTCAAATTTTGGCAAAAGCTTTTTCTGCATGTATTGAGATGATCATATGGTTTTTATTCCTTAGTTTGTTAATGTGGTGTATCACATTGATTGATTTGCGTATACTGAAGAATCCTTGCATCCCTGGGATAAAGCCCACTTGATCATGGTGTGTGATCCTTCTAATGTGCTGTTGGATTCTGTTTGCTAGTATTTTGTTCAGGACTTTTGCATCTATGTTCATCAGTGATATTGGTCTATAATTTTCTTTTTCTGTGATATCTTTTTCTGGTTTTGGTATCAGGGTGATGGTGGCTTCATAGAATGAATTTGGGAGTGTTTCTCCCTCTGCAATGTTTTGGAAGAGTTTGAGAAGGATCGGTGTTAGCTATTCTCTAAATGTTTGATAGAATTCACCTGTGAAGCCATCTGGTCCTGGACTTTTGTTTGTTGGAAGATTTTTAATTATGGTTTCAATTTCATTACTTGTGATACATCTGTTTATATTTTCTAATTCTTCCTGGTTCAGTCTCGGAAAATTGCACCTTTCCAAGCATTTGTCCATTTCTCGTGGTTGTCCGTTTTATTGGCATATAGTTGTTCATAGTAGTCTCTTATAATCCTCTGTATTCCTGCAATGTCAATTGTAATTTCTCTTTTTCATTTATTTTATTGATTATCATCCTCTCGCTTTTTTTCTTGATGAGTCTGGCTAAGGGTTTATCAATTTTGTTCATTTTCTCGAAGAACCAGCTTTTAGTTTTATTGATCTTTGCTCTTGTGTTCTTTGTTTCTACCTCATTTACTTCTGCTCTGATCCTTATAATTTCTTTCCTTCTACTGACTTTGGGTTTTCTTTGTTCTTCTTTCTCTAGTTGTTTCAAGTGTAGGGTTAGATTGTTTATTTGAGACTTTTCTTGTTTCTTGAGGTGAGACTGAATTGCTATAAATTTCCCTCTTAAACTCCTTTTTCTGCATCCCATAGGTTTTGGGCCCTTGTGTTTTCATTGTCATTTTTCTCTATGTATTTTTTCATTTCTTGATTTCTTCAGTGATCTCTTGGTTATTTAGTAGCGCATGGTTTAGCCTCCATGTATTTGTGTTTTTTACAGTTTTTTTTCCTGTAATTGATTTCCAGTCTCATAGCATTGTGGTCAGAAAAGATGCGTGATATGATTTCAATTTTCTTAATATTCTAAGGCTTGATTTGTGACCCAAGATGTGATCTACCCTGGAGAATATTCCACGTGCACTTGATAAGACAGTGTATTCTGCCACCTCAGGGTGTAATGTTCTATAAATATCAATTAGATCTATCTGGTCTATTGTGTCATATAAAGTTTGTGTTTCCTTATTTATTTTCTGTTCGGATGATCTGTCCATTGGTGTAAGTGGTGTGTTAAAGTCCCCTACTATGATTGTGTTACTGTTGATTTCTCCTTTCATGATTGCTATCATTTGCCCAATGGGTGCTCCTATGTTAGGTGCATACATTTTTATAATTGTTATATCCTCTTTTTGGATTGATCCTTTGATCATTATGTAGTGCCCCTCCTTTTCTCTTGTAACATTCTTTATTTTAAAGTCTATTTTATCTGATACAACTATTGCTACTCCAGCTTTCTTTTGATTTCCATTTGCATGGAATATCTTTTTCCATCCCCTCACTTTCAGTCTGTATGTGTCCCTAGGTCTGAAGTGGGTCTCTTGTAGACAGCATATATATGGGCCTTGTTTTTGTATCCATTCAGCCAGTCTATGTCTTTTGGTTTGGACATTTAATCCATTTACATTCACAGTTATTATCGATATGGATGTACCTATTACAATTTTCTTAATTGTTTTGGATTTGTTTTTGTGGGTCTTTTTCTTCTCTTGTGTTTCCCACCAGAGAAGTTTCTTTAGCATTTGTTATAAAGCTGGTTTGGTTGTGCTGAATTCTCTTAGCTTCTGTTTGTCTGTAAAGCTTTTGACTTCTCCATCGAATCTGAATGTGATCCTTGCTGGGTAGAGTATTCTTGGTTGTAGGCTTTGCTCTTTCGTCCTCTAAGTATATCCTGCCACTCCCTTCTGGCCTGAAGAGTGAAAAGTCAGTTGATAACCTCATGGAGATTCCTCTGTATGTTATTTTTTGTTTTTTCCTTGCCACTTTTAATATTTTCTCTCTGAATTTAATTTTTGTTAGTTTGATTAATATGTGTTTTGGTGTGTTTTTCCTCAGGTTTATCCTGTATGGGACTCTCTGTGCTTCCTGGACTTGGGTGACTATTTCCTTTCCCATGTTAGGGAAGTTTTCGATTATAATCTCTTCAAATATTTTCTCAGACCCTTTCTTTTTCTCTTCTTCTTCTGGGACCCCTATAATTTGAATGTTGGTGTGCTTAGTTTTGTCCCAGAGGTCCCTGAGATTGTCTTCAATTCTTGTCATTCTTTTTTGTTTATTCTGCTTCTCAGCAGTTATTTCCACCATTTTGTCTTCCAGCTCACTTATTCATTCTTCTGCCTCTGTTATTCTGTTATTGATTCTTTCTAGTGTATTTTTCATTTCAGTTATTGTGTTGTTCATCTCTGTTTATTTGTTTTCTAGTTCTTCTAGATCTTTGTTAAACATTTCTTGTATTTTCTCAATCCATGCTTCCATTCTATTTCCAAGATTCTGGATCATCTTTACTATCATTATGCTGAATTCTTTTTCAGGTAGATTGCCTATTTTCTCTTCATTTATTTGGTCTTGTAGGTTTTTACCTTGCTCCTTCATCTGTGACATATATTTTTGCCATCTCATTTTTTTTTTTTTAAATGAGTGGGATTGTGTCCCACACCATCATCTTGGCTCCTCCCCTCAAGAATTGCCTTTCTTTAGCTGGCTTAAAAACCCATTGATAGGGGCTTCCCTGGTGGCGCAGTGGTTAAGAATCTACCTGCCAATGCAGGGGACACAGGTTCAAGCCCTCGTCCGGGAAGATCCCACATGCACAGAACAACAAGCCCTCGTCCGGGAAGATCCCACATGCACAGAACAACAAAGTACCACAACTACTAAGCCTGTGCTCTTAGCCCACTAGCTACAACTACTGAGCCTGTGTGCCACAACTACTGAAGCCCACGAGCCTAGAGCCTGTGCTCTGCAACAAGAGAAGTCACTGCAATGAGAAGCCCACTCACCTCAACCAAGAGTGGCCCTGCTCGCCACAACTAGAGAAAGCCCACATGCAGCAACAAAGACCCAATGCAGCCAAAAAAGAAAAAAAAACCCATTGATAACTCCTAGGGAATAAAATCCAAGACGTTTACATTCCTATTCTATTTGCTAACAAAAAATGAATTTAAATAAATTTTTGTTTTTTATATATATATATATATATATATATATATATATATATATATGTATGTATTTCTTCCCCCAGTAGTTGACTTGATTCTTAATGAGAAACAAATACAAACATATAACAGAACCAGAGGGCTGTGGGAAGCCAAGACTCTGCTCTTGAAGGGCTCCTGAACAAACTCACTTGCTTGGAATACCAGTGCAGAGGCAGCAGCTTCAAAAGTGCCTGGGTCATATGAGAAAGAAATTCACTGACTAATTTTAGGGTATATGCTGGAGGGGCTGGGATCTGGTAGAACTTTCTCTGGGGATGAGAGTGCTCACAGCTGCCTTTTTTTTAAAAAAAACTCTCCTTCCACATAGTTGGCCCAGTGTTGGCAGGTGCAATTTCTGTTGCTCTCCATCAACCTACCTAACACTCTGTGCCCCACTGCAGTGTCTTCCCACCTGTCCTGGTCAGCCCCTCCAAAGTAACTCCTGCTCTGCCCCACCTGGTGGGCAGCCCCAGCTAGCACAAGTGCCCCTTCAAAGCAGCTCCCACTCCAAGGGGCTGGCCCCACATATCAGCATGCCTGCAGCAATCATGGCCCACCCACAATAGAACGGCACATGCAGACCACAGAGGGGATACCCCTGGAGCACCTGGTTCTGGTGACGGGGGATTGTGCCACTGGGACCCACAGGACATATTCCACATAAGGACACCCTTTTAAGTCTGGAAGATGTAGCTGATATATCTAATACACAGACACAAACACAGAGAATTAGGCAAAATAAGGAAACAAAGGAATACCTTCCAAACAAATGAACAAGACAAAATCTCAGAAAGAGAATGAAATGAAATGAAACAGAGATAAGAATTGACCAGATAAAGAGCTCAAAGTAAGTTATAAGGATACTAAGCAAACTTGGGGGAAGAATGGATGAACTCAGTGAGAACTTCAACAAAGAGACAGAAATTTTAAAAATGAACCAATTAGAACTGAAGAATACAATAATTGAAATGAAAAATACACTACAGGGAATCAACAGCAGACTAGAGGATGCAGAAGAATGAATCAACAGTCTGAAAGACAGGGTAGTAGAAATCACCCAATAGAAATAGCAAAAAGAAAAAAGAATTTTATAAAATGAGAATAGTTTAAAGGATCTCAAAGACAGCATCAAGTATAGTAACATTCAAATTATAGGGGTTCCAGAAGGAGAAGAAGAGAGAGAGAGAAAGGGGTAGAGATTTACTTGAGGAGAAAAAAAAAAAAAACAGAAAACTTCCCTAACTTGGGGAAGAAAACAAACAAAACAAAATTCAGGTCTGGGAATCAGAGAGGAATCCAAGGAAGACATACAGATGCCCAACAGGCCCATGAAAAGACGCTCAAAATCACTAATCATCAGGAAATGCAAATCAAAACCCAGTGAGATATCACCTCACACCTGGGGGGGTAGCTATTATCAAAAAGACAAAGAAAAACAAATGTTGGTGAGGATGTGGAGAAAAGGGACCCCTTGTACACCGTTGGTGGGAATGTAAATTGGTGCAACCACTATGGATAACAGTATGGAGAGTCCTTAAAAAATTAAAAACAGAGCTACCAATATGATCCAGCAATTCCACTTCTGGGTATTTATTCCAATAGAGAACCCCAAAACACTAATTCAAAAAGATATACGCACCCCAGTGATCATGCAGCATTATTTACAATAGCCAAGACGTGAAAGCAGCCTAAGTGAGTATTGACAGAGGAATTGATAAAGACGTAGAATGGAATATTACTCAGCCATAAAAAAGAATAAAATCTTGCCATTTATGACAACATGGATGAACCTAGAGAGTATTATACTAAGTGAAAAGTCAGACAGAGAATGACAAATACCGTATGATTTCACTTATATGAGGAATCTAAAAAACAAAATTAATGAACAAATAAAACAAAGCAGAAAGAGACTCATAGATACAGAGGGCAAACAGGTGGTTGACAGAAGGGAGAGGGGTGGGGGCATGGGTAAAATAGGTGAAGGGGATTAAGAGGTATAAACTTTCAGTTAAAAAATAAGTCAGAATGTTAGATAAAGAACAGATATGGATGGATCCCACTTTGTAAAAATTGAGCACTATGATAAATACTTTTTCAAAACTAATAAAAATAAATAAATAAATAAATGTCATAGGTATGTAATGTATAGCATAGGAACTACAGTCAATAATATTGTAATAACTTTGTATGGTGACAAATGGTTAATAGAATGATCATGATTAATTAGTAATGTAGATAAATGTAAAATCACTATGTTGAAACTTGAAACTATATAGTACTGTATGTCAACTACACCTCAATAAAAATAGAAAAATAAATTTAATTAAATTTTTAGAAAACTAAGTTTTCTGAATTGATTTTCAAAATGATCAGTCAAGAGACATGTTACGTTTATGTTAAATTATATATATATATATATACACACACACACACAATATACACATATATACCACACGTGCCCAAATATCTATGTATGCCAAAATGACCTTAGGATACATTAATGTTAAAATGTATCATCTAAAGTATATCACATATTATTGCTATTAAAGATATTCTTGAGTATGCATAAATAATTTGAAATAGAAAACTAGAAATACTTATCTTACTAGCTCTTCTAATCACTTCTGGTTTGGTGCTTCCTGGTTTGAATCAATTTTTGCTTAAATAAACTCTTAAAACCAAAAAAGAAAAAAGAAATACTTATCTCTTCTTTTGTTCAAATTTTAATATGCATTCACTTCAGTTTTTTAAATTTCAGAAGTAATGTTTCTCATTCCCTGGTTTTCTTGCCCCTGAAACGCTGGAGAAAAACATGAAATCATTTGTTAAGCAGACTATTTGGTATTCTGTAGACTGAAAAAAATCAGTTAAACTGAATTTAAACATTTTGAAACTTTATTTATGTTAAACTGATTTACTGCTGAGGTTTTATGCGTTCTTATCTCTCAGGGTTCCTCCAGCAAAGCAAGTCCTTTGATTTAAGCCTGATCATTGGAAATGCAGCTATAAGATTTCTTTTAAAGGTGCTTCTAAACATAGTTAATCTTAAAATTAACTTTTCATGTAGTTTGGCTTCAAATGCTAACAAAAGAGACTGCTTTACTCTGGAAGCTCTTGGCTTGAATCTCTGGTTAGCAACTTTGAGTATAAGTAAGTAATTGTGTGTTCAGTTTTACCTGCTCAAAGAAAAAGTAGAGGCAGGAAGAATTATCTACGAGAAACTAGAGCTAAATTTTGAAATGTTGCTAGTTTCCCGTTGAATGTAACAACAGCACCCAAATCCACACATTAATATGAATACCCACTGAAATGAATATCCACTGAAAGAACACATTCCCGATTTAGTTTTAAAGGAACCATGGGGAACTCTATTTTATAGACTCATGAGTGAAAGCAATAGATAGGGCAGTTTATTATTTTGGAGCAGGTAGCACATAATCTGAAATTGCAATGTTTTCACAATTTCAGCAAAGACAAAGTATGCCCTATGTGTATCTCATGGTCACTTGGAGTGATGCCAAAGTACACAGCACTAGAGTTCTGAGGGTTAAATCATCATATACTATCAACTTGAACAACACAGTGATTCAAGTCATTTTCCCTAAAAGCAACTTAGAAACTCAAGTAAAGCCAGTTAGAAACTCAAGTAAAGCCAGTTAGAACAACTCCATCACTGTTTTTAGGAAAGTAAAAATGTGGGGACTGATTTTTTCAGAGGGACTCTGAAGTATACATGTAAACAAATACAGTGTCTAATTATTAAAAATAAGCTTCTTTTATAATAGGTCATTTAGGTCCTTTAGAGGTAGGTTTTCTGCCATATATTTAAAACACTTATTTCTAACTTAGTAAAAAGCAACCTAACAAACCATCCAAGTTAGCCAGTCCTTAGCTCCAAAATAAGTTGAATGCTGAAAACGCAATTTAGTATTTTTAAAATACTTTGTAAATTTTAATTTATATTTAAACAGAAATCAGTCTTGCTCAGAAAGTCTGAGAGGTCTTGGCTTAATAACTATTTTTTTTAAGTCTGTTAATGGGGACCAATTGGAACATACTACAAATGGATGATGGTAATCAGATAAATGTACCTATTAAAAATACATGTACCCATACCTCTGAGGAATTTTGTTATTCATCAGTGAAAACCCTTTTTAACAACTACATTTGACTCCCCACAATCATTCATGTTCACAAACATCCAAACCAAAAGTGGACAAATATTTTCATCCTGTATTAAGCTATATTATAAAGGTCTGGGCATGATAATAAACTGAGAAACATTTACTGGCATACCAGGTGGTATAAAAATAGTAATAACTTTTGACAACCAAAAGCTTAGTCAACTCACAGTGACAGTCGTTTTCTGCCTTAAAGATGAAATCGACATTACCTTAAAAATCATCAGAAGATGCTACAACCTAAAATGATATTTACCTTCAACTTTATAAAATAGAAATTCATAACATAGCATTTCTGGTGAGAAGAATTTAATCCTTTTCAAATATATAATGGCATAATATTTGAAACTCCAGACATATTGAAATATTCAACTCTGTTTAATTGCAAAAACTGTTATTTCTGAAGGAGCTAAATATACAAATATTTGTTGAAATATATTCCATTTAACTAGTTTAAACTACACAATTAGCCACTAGATAGTATCCATTTCCACTTACCTTATTTCTTTGGAAAAAACTAACTGCAATAGAACAATTAGAAGGGTGATTATACCACTTATATCAATCCCTTCAAAACCACCTATTAGTCCACAGGGCTGTAAACTTGAGCTTTGCCCTTTGATAAGTAACATGGTGATTATTATAGGCTTTTTGTGTATTAACCTCTGAGAATCAGTGAGAAGAAAAATTTTACTTTATGCTGCTTGAACTGAAAAACAGATACAGAAATGAGTTTCACTTATTGCAGTGATGGAATACAAATAGAACACACTGATCTAAAGTGCTTTGGACTACAGAGACATTAATGTTTAGTTCCCATGCCTTTGGCAATTATGCTTTAAACTCAATACTGATACAATATTTAGAAATCTTGTTGTATTTTCTAAAATAATGACTGTATGTACATAGAAAATTGATTAAACCCGTATTTCATGGTACTTAAAAAATGGAAAAAAGGCAAGGCTAATTTACTGGAGAATAATCAGGGATCCTGTAAATCAAAGAGATAAGTATCATACTTCTTTCTGCACTTTCCTTTGTTGATGAAGCTGGAACAGTTGTTAAACCATTTAACTGCCAGGTCCTTTAACTTAACTTTATCATATATGTGATAGAAAGATAAATTAGAAATATATATTTTTTGTATTGAGATTTGCATGAGAAATGGATGGTGTAAAATGCTGTAGAAATCAAGGATAAGAAAATGGTTACTCTATTTGGAAAAGGACATATTGACAGACATATTTTTAAAACCAGAGATATACCTCCACAAAGACAACCAATACATTTCAACCAAATGGAACATATTTGCAGAGAAATATGAAAAAATGTTTAAGGTTTTTATATTGGTGCCACGACCTTATTTTCCTTAACGGTATTTGGCACAGATAAAGAATACATAGGAATAAATGCCTGGACTCTGAAAACTAAAAAAATATTGCTGAGTGAATGTAAAGAAGCTCTAGTATACTTAGTTCATCGGTCAGGAGGCTCAACATTATTGATGTCAGTTCTTCTCATATTGATCTATAATTCCATGCAAGCATGTCAAAATCTCAAAAGGATTTTCCTTTACTTTTATTTTTTGCTAGGATTTGACAAACATTATAAAACTCACATGGAAATATAAAGGAGTTTAAACAGCAAAAGCAATTTTAAAAAGAACAAAACTGAAGGACTTATACTACCTGATTTCACTCTTATTATAAAGCTATGGTAATCAAAGAAAGGGTGGCATTGATGTCAAGAAAGACAAATACATGAATGGAGTGGAATAGACCTTCCAGAAATAGACCCACACTTATATAAACAAGTGGATTTTTTTAAAAAAAGATCTTTATTCGAGTATAATGGCTTCACATTACGGTGTAAGTTTCTGTTGCATAATAAAGCGAAATCAGCCATATGCATACACGTGTCCCCACATCCCCTCCCTCTTGAGCCCCCCTCCCATCCTCCCTATCCAACCCCTCTAGGTCATCGCAAAGCACCGAGCTGATCTCCCTGTGCTATACTGCTTCTTCCCACCAGCCAACTATTTTACATTCGGTAGCATATATATGTCAATGCTACTCTCACTTCGCCCCAGCTAACCTCTCCCACCCCAAGTCCTCAAGTCCATTCTTTATGTCTACCTCTTTATTCCTGCCCTGAAACTAGGTTCATCAGTACTTTTTTTTTTTTTTTTAAGATTCCATATATATGTGTTAGCATAGGGTATTTGTTTTTCTCTTTCTGACTTACTTCACTCTGTATGACAGACTCTAGGTCCATCCACCTCACTACAAATAATTCAATTTCGTTTCTTTTATGGCTGAGTAATATTCCATTGTATATATGTGCCACATCTTCTTTATCCATTCATCTGCCGTTGGACATCTAGGTTGCTTCTACAACCTGGCTATTGTAAATAGTGCTGCAATGAACATTGTGGTACATGTCTCTTTTTGAATTATGGTTTTCTCTGGGTATATGCCCAGTAGTGGGATTGCTGGGTCATATGGTATTTCTGTTTTTACTTTTGTAAGGAACCTCCATACTGTTTTCCATGGTGGTTGTGTCAATTTACGTTCCCACCAACAGAGGAGGAGGATTCCCTTTTCACCACACCCTTTCCAGCATTTACTGTTTCTAGCTTTTTGATAATGGCCATTCTGACCAGCGTGAGGTGATACCTCCTTGTAGTTTTGTTTTGCATTTCTCTAATAATTAGTGATGTTGAGCAAATTTTCATGTGCCTCTTGGCCATCTGTAGGTCCTCCTTGGTGAAATGTCTATTTAGGTCTTCCACCCATTTGTAAGCTGGATTGTTTGTTTTTCTGATATTGAGCTCCATGAGCTGTTTGTATATTTTGGAGATTAATCCTTTGTCTGTTGTTTCATTTGCAAATATTTTCTCCCATTCTGAGGGTTGTCTTTTTGTCTTGTTTATGGTTTCCTTTGCTGTGCAAAAGCTTTAAGTTTAATTAAGTCCCATCACTTTATTTTTATTTCCATTACTCTAGGAGGTGGGTCAAAAAAAATCTTGCTGTGGTTTATGTCAAAGAGTGGTTTCTCCTATGTTTTCCTCTAAGAGTTTTATAGTGTCTGGGCTCACATTTAAGTCTTTAATCCATTTGGAGTTTATTTTTGTATATGGTGTTAGGAACTGTTCTAATCTCATTCTTTTACATGTACCTGTCCAGTTTTCCCAACACCACTTATTGAAGAGGCTGTCTTTTCTCCATTATATGTTCTTGCCTCATTTGTCGTAAATTAGGTGCTCATATGTGTGTGGGTTTATCTCCGGGCATTCTATCCTGTACCACTGAACTACATTTCTGTTTCTGTGCCAGTACCATACTGTCTTGATTACTGTAGCTTTGTGGTATAGTTTGAAGTCACGGAGCCTATTTCCTCCAGGTCCATTTTTCTTTCTCAACATTGCTTTGGCTATTCAGGGTCTTTTGTGTTTCCATGTGAATTGTAAAATTTTTTGTTCTAATTCTGTGAAGAATGCCTTTGGTAGTTTGATAGGGATTGCATTGAATCTGTAGATTGATTTGGGTAGTATAGTCATTTTCACAAGATTGCTTCTTCCAATCCAAGAACATGGTATATCTCTCCATCTGTTTATGTCATCATTGATTTCTTGCATCAGTGCTTTATAGTTTTTTGAGTACAAGTCTTTCGCCTCCTTAGGCAGGTTTATTTGGAGGTATTTTATTCTCTTTGTTGCAATGGTAAATGGAAACGTTTCCTTAATTTCCCTTTCTGATTTTTTGTTGTTGGTGTATAGGAATGCCAGAGATTTCTGTGCATTAATTTTCTATCCTGCAATCTTACCAAATTCAATGATTAGTTCTAGTAGTTTTCTGGAGGCATCTTTAGGATTATCTATGTATAGTATCATGTCATCGGCAAACAGTGACAGTTTTTTCTTCTTTTCCAAATTGTATTCGTTTTATTTCTTTTTCTTCTCTGATTGCTGTGGCTAGGACTTCCAAAACTATGTTGAATAAGAGTGGTGAGAGTGGACATCCTTGTCTTGTTTCTGATCTTAGTGGAAATGCTTTCAGTTTTTCACCATTGAATATGATGCTCGCTGTGGGTGTGTCATACATATATGGCCTTTATTATGTCGAGGTAGATTCCCTCTGTGCCCATTTTCCAGAGAGTTTTTATCATAAACAGGTGCTGAATTTTGTCAAAAGCTTTTTCTGCATCTATTGAGATGATCATATGGTTTTTATTTCTTAATTTGTTAATGTGGTGTATCACACTGATTGATTTGCGTATATTGAAGAATCCTTGCATTCCTGGGATAAATCCCACTTGATCGTGGTATATGATCCTTTTAATGTACTGTTGGATTCTGTTTGCTAGTATTTTGTTCAGGATTTTTGCATGTATGTTCATCAGTGATATTGATTTGTCTATTGATTGGTCTATAATTTTCTTTTTCTGTGATATCTTTTTCTGGTTTTGGTATCAGGGTGGTGGTGGCTTTGTAGAATGAATTTGGGAGTGTTTCTCCCTCTGCAATGTTTTGGAAGAGTTTGAGAAGGATCGGTGTTAGCTATTCTCTAAATGTTTGATAGAATTCACCTGTGAAGCCTTCTGGTCCTGGACTTTTGTTTGTTGGAAGATTTTTAATTATGGTCTCAATTTCATTACTTGTGATACGTCTGTTTATAGTTTCTAATTCTTCCTGGTTTAGTCTTGGAAAATTGCACCTTTCCAAGAATTTCTCCATTTCTTCGTGGTTGTCCATTTTATTGGCATATAGCTGTTGGCAGTAGTCTTTTATAAACCTTTGTATTTCTGCAATGTCAGTTGTGATTTCTCCTTTTGCATTTCTAATTTTATTGATTTGCGTCCTCTCCCTTTTTTTCTTCACTGGCTAAGGGTTTATCAATTTTGTTTACCTTCTCATAGAAACAGCTTTTAGTGTTATTGATCTTTGCTATTTTTCCTTCATTTCTTTTTCATTTAATTCTGATCTGATCTTTATGATTTCTTTCCTTCTTTGGGTTTTCTTTGTTCTTCTTTCTCTAGTTTTTTAACTGTAGAGTTAGATTATTTGAGATTTTTCTTGTTTCTTGAGGTGAGATTGCATTGCTATAAACTTCCCTCTTAAACTGCTTTTGCTCTATCCCATAGGTTTTGGGTCATCGTGTTTTCATTGTCATTTGTTTCTATGTATTTTTAAATTTCTTCTTTGATTTCTTCAGTGATCTCTTGGTTATTTAGGAGCACACTGTTTAGCCTCCATGTATTTGGGGTTTTTTTACAGTATTTTTCCTGTAATTGATTTCCAATCCCATAGCATTGTGGTCAGAAAAGATGCTTGATATGATTTCAATTTTCTTAAAATTTCCAAGGCTTGATTCGTGACCCAAGCTGTGATCTATCCTAGAGAATGCTCCATGTGCACTTGAGAAGAAAGTGTATTCTGCCACTTTGGGGTGTAATGTTCTATAAATATCAATTAAATGTATCTGGTCTATTGTGTCATTTAAAGTTTGTGTTACCTTATTTATTTTGTTTGGAAGATCTGTCCATCGGTATAAGTGGCGTGTTAAAGTCTCCTACTATTACCTTGTTATTGTTGATTTCTCTTTTCACGGTTGTTAGCATTTGTTTTATGTATTGGGGTGCTCCTATGTTGGGTGCATAAACATTTATAATTGTTATATCTTCTTCTTGGATTGATTCTTTGATCATGATGTAGCGTCCCTCCTTATCTCTTTTAACAGTCTATTTTAAAGTCGATTTTATCTGATATGAGTATTGCTACTCCAGCTATCTTTTGATTTCCATTTGCATGGAATATCTTTTTCCATTCCCTCACTTTCAGTCTGTATGTGTCCCTAGGTCTGAAGTGGGTCTCTTGTAGACAGCATGTATATGGGTCTTGTTTTTGTATCCATTCAGCCAGTCTGTGTCTTTTTGTTGGGGTATTTAATCCATTTACCTTCAAGGATATTATCCATATGTATGTTCCTATCACCATTTTCTTAATTATTTTGGGTTTGTTTTGGTGGGTCTTCCTCTTCTCTTGTGTTTCCCGCCTAGAGAAGTTTCTGTAGCATTTGTTTTAAAGCTGGTTTGGTCGTGCTGAATTCTCTTAGCTTTTGCTTGTCTGAAAAGCTTTTGATTTCTCCATCGAATCTGAATGAGATCCTTGCTGTGTAGAGTAATCTTGGTTGTAGGCTTTGCTCTTTCATCACTTTAAGTATGTTCTGCCACTCCATTCTGGTTTGCAGAGTTTCCACTGAAATATCATCTGATTCCTTTGTATGTTATTTTTTGTTTTTCCCTTGCTGCTTTTAATATTTTTGCTTGAATTTAATTTTTGTTAGTTTGATTAATATGTGTCTTGGTATGCTTTTCCTCAGGTTTATCCTGTATGGGACTCTCTGTGCTTCCTGAACTTGGGTGATGACTATTTCCTTTCCCATGTTAGGGAAGTTTTCCACTATAATCTCTTCAAATATTTTCTCAGACCCCTTCTTTTTCTCTTCTTCTTCTGTGACACTTATAATTTGAATGTTGGTGAGTTTAGTGTTGTCCCAAAGGTCTCTGAGATTGTCTTCAATTCTTGTCATTCTTTTTTCTTTATTCTGCTCCTCAGCAGTTATTTCCACCATTTTGTCTTCCAGCTCACTTATTTGGTCTTCTGCCTCTGTTATTCTGTTATTGATTCCTTCTAGTGTATTTTTCATTTCAGTTATTGTGTTGTTCATCTCTGTTTGCTTGTTTTATAGTTCTTCTAGATCTTTGTTAAACATTTCCTATATTTTCTCAATCTGTGCCTCCATTCTATTTCTGAGATTCTGGATCATCTTTACTATCATCATTACTCTGAATCCTTTTTCAGGTAGATTGCCTATTTCCTCTTCATTTATTTGGTCTTGTAGGTTTTTACCTTGCTCCTTCATCTGTGACATACTTTTTTGCCATCTCATTTTTTTTTTATGAGTGGGATTTTATTCCTGTCTTACTGGTTGCTTGGCCTGAGGCTTCCAACACTGGTGTTTGTAGGCTATTGGGTAGAGCTGGGTCTTGGTGCTGATATGAGGAACTGTGTGAGACCTCACTCCAATGAATATTCCCTGGGGTGTGAGGTTCTCTGTTATTCCAGTGGTTCGGACTCGGACCTCCCACTACAGGAGCTTTGCCCAACCCAAGCCACATGGGGCAGCAAAAAAATTTAAAAATAAAAACTAAAATTAGACTAGGACACTAACAGATATGTTAGAAAGAATATAAAAATAAAAATATATATGAATCAACAACCAGAAGGTACAACAGTACCACAATAGTAAAAAAGAGGAGGAGGGAAAAGAAAAAAAAGGGGGGGGGAAGACCTTGGCTGTGGAGGGCAGGGCCTAAGAAAGGGTGAGGTTTGGGCAGTGGGTGGGGCTATGCTTAGGACCCACAGGGCTGGAAAAAGCCCTGGGGGCTTTGGAAGGTGGGGCTTAGGCTCAAGAAACAGTAGGGACCCAGGTTCACCCCCATCTCTTGTCTCAGAGGGCAGGGGACCTCACCTGGGAGCCCAGCAGGCTTCCTGGGTTCAAGTGGGCGGGGCAAACACCCTCCTCTCCTCTCCCGCTCCTCCTGGATGGCCCCTCCTGCCCACCTCCCCTGATCTCCCCAGCCTCCCTCCTATGCCCCCAGGACCTATGCAGCCTGGATGGGGCTTTGGAAGGGGGGTACCTGCTTGGGAGCTCAGCAGGCTCCCTGGCCCAAGTGGGCCAGGCGATCACCCTCCGCTTCTCTCCAGCTCCTCCTGGAGAGTCCCTCCTGCCTGCCTCTCCTGATCTCTCTAGCCTCAAGGGTGCCAATCCTGTCTGGCCTCCACTTCTCCTCCCCACTCAGTCCCCCTACGTCTTACTGGTTCACTTTGGGGTTCCTCCCCTCTCCTTGGGCATCAGAGTCCCCCACCAGCGGTGGCAGGCCCCCTAGTTTTGGGGAGACACTAACTCCATGTCTTCCCACACCGCCATCTTCCTGCATCTCCTAAACAAATGGGTTTTGACAAAAAGGCAAAGGCAGTTCAATGCAGAAACGTTAGGCTTTTCAACAAATGTTGTTCAAACATTTAGAAATCCACATGCAAGAAGATGAACTTAGATCCTGTCTAGTGCCACATAAGAAAATTAATGCAAATGGATCATAGACTTAGATGTAAAACCTAACACTACAAAATTTATGAAAGAAAGCATAGGAGAAAATATCTGTGACCTTGGGTTGTCAAAGGTTTCTTAGGACACCAAAAGGAAGATCCATTAAACTGGAGTTAAAATTAGGAACTTCTGTTCTTCAAAAGACACTTTTAGGATAAATAAAATGACAAGCCACATTGGTAGAAAATATTTTCAAATTTATAAATAATGGGCCAAAGATTTGAACATACACTTCACTAATGAATGAATGGCACAGTAGGCTGAATAATGGCTTCCCCAAATTTATTCCTGTCCTAATCTCTGGAATCCGTGAGTGTTACCTTAGTTTGGAATAAAAAAAGACTTTGTAGATGAGCGTAAATTAACAATTTTGAGATGGGAGATTATCCTGGATTATCTGGGTGGGCCCTAAATGCAATCACATGTTCCATATAAGAGGAAAGCAGATGAAGCTTTGACCATAGAAGAGAAGAAGGCCATGTGATGGAAGCAGAGGGAAGCAAAGTCAGAGAGAGAAGACGCTGTACCATGGCTTTGAAGATGGAGGAAGGGAACGTGAGCCAAGGAATTCAAGGAATGCAGCTCTAGACGCTGGAAAGGTCAAGGCAATGGATTCTCCCCTAGATTTCTGCTAACACCTCGATTTTGGCTTAGTAAGACTGATTTCAGACATCTAGCCTCCAGAACTGTGCGAGAATAACTTTCTGTTGTTTCAAGCCAACAAGTCTGTGATAATTTATTACAGCAGCCATAGAAATCTAATACAGATGGTGTAAAAGCCCACGAAAAGACACTCAACATCATTAGTCATGAGGGAAATAATTAATAAACCAGCCATATCAAGTGTTGGTGAGAATATGAAGAGGCTAGAACTGACACACAGATGGTGGGAATATCAAGTGGTAAACTACTTTGGAAAACAGTTTAGTGGTTTTGTTAAAAGTTCGTAAATGCGCACCATATGATGCAGTCATCCAAATCCTAGGTATTTACCCAAGATAAAATAAAGTAAACTACCATACATAGACTTGCATGTGAATGTTTATAGCAACTTTATTTGTAACATCCAAAAACCGGAAATGGCTCATAAAGAGGTGAATGGATAAAAAATGGTGGTATATCCATACAATGAATGAAACTAAGCAGTAAGTAGAAATGTATGAATTAAACATGCAAAAACATGTATGAATCTCAAAATCATTCTGAGTGAAAGAAGACCAAAAAAAAAAAAAAAGTACTTACTGCAAAATTCCATTTAAATAGAACTGTAGAAAATGAAAACTAATCAACAGTGACAGAAAGCAAAGAAGTATCTGCCTGGGAAGAAGGCATGGGAAGGACAGAAGGGATGGATTACCAAGGGGCAGGAAGGAACTCTGGGGGTGACAGATGGTTTCATAAGTATATATGTATGTCAAAACTCAACAAATTGTGCTTATATGAAGTTTACATTTATACTTCAATAAAACTGTTAAAATGAATAAATACAAGAATATTTTTGATTATCTATTTTCAATCTAGGAGGTGGATCTAAATTCCAAATCCATGGACTGTTAATGTTGAGGGCATTTGTTTTCACAGAGCATATAAGACCTCCAAAGGCTTTTAAATGCCTAAAACTTACTAATTTGATTTGTAGTCAAGTTGACAGTATTATATATTATGTCTTAGTGAACTTTTCTTCCATTATGAAACAATATCCTGTATAGAACATTTATTAATTAATATGTAATGTTTAGTTTTCCAAGTCATTATAACTACCTGAGGAAGGAATAAATGGCTCTGTTTAACAGGAAAAGAGGATATGTGTTATATTATCTACAAGGTGCCTAGCGTGTGAGTAATTGGTATAACAATAGTAAAGGAAGAGGTAAAAGCCTAAGGAAAATTAACATAAAATACGATTCTGTAAAATATTTAAACATATAAAAACGAGTAACTTAAGTTTCTATTTCACTCTAAATTCTAGTATTTCTATATCATCTTTATTTTTTAAGTTATTTATAAAAACCATTTAAATAGACTTCCAACATATGATTAAACACAGTATTTTGCTTCTAAGTCCTTAAAGATAAAAAAAAAAATTCCTAACTTAAATAAAGAGGCTGACAGATTAGGAAGTGAAATTGAAGATTTAAGAAAGAAGAAAAAGATAAACTAGACCATGAATAAATGCTATAACATCTACATGGAAGGACTTCCTGAGGATAAAGGAATCATGGAATTGGTATTAAAAATGGGAGTCATGATTAAAGCTCACTTTTGGGTTAATTTAAACCAAACTGAATTTTCTTGCTTATTACGTTATATAATAATAATAATATGAAATATTAAAAGGATCACTTCTCAATTCCCTCCTTCTATCTTCCTTAGTGTTTTCTCCAATACGGGTAGAATCTGTCTAATCAATGTGGTCAGGGCATGGCTGCCCAATGTCATAAAAAGTTGCTGTGTTTCAAACCAAGTCCACACAGTCCAAAAACATTCTTTTATAATGAATGCTAAGCATGTACTTCAAACATTTAAACCATTTGTGCAGATCCACTCGTCAAACGGCAAACTCAATACCAACATTCATTACAGGGTTAAAACAAGAGAAAATAAAACCATCCTCCTTTTGCATTTCCTTTGTCAAAGTATTTCACCAAACACTATATTGTTAACTGAGAATGGAAATTTATTGAATAGTATACTATCTCTCCTTTAAAAGTATATGCATATGTACATATAATGTCTGATATCCTAAGAATTGAAAGAAGCAAGGAAAACACTTTTTCGGGCTCTAAGCTGCATGGCAAATACCCAAACGGTCTCAGTGTCTGCTCACAGTGCGTGCTAACAGTTTTATTATCAACTTTTTTACTACAAAGAAAAGTGCAGCTGTTCATTCCTCTTAACTCTGATGAATTAGCTGCTGACCTCAAAGATGTTAAGCCCTGTGTTAAAATTAAGACTATAGAGAACTGGCATATTTTGTATGTGAGAATGCAAACTCTTTGTACATTATCCTATCAGCTCTGACAGGCTCTGTTAGGTCTCAGACTTAAGTCTTTCCGAGTCAGCTAAGAGCATTAAAATATGGACACAGAAATATTAGCACCTAGTCCTGAGTTTAAATATCATCACCAAGAATCATGGCTCATTTGCGGTTGCTTATTGCTGCCATTTACTTTTTCAGATCAGGAGGAAACTGAAGGTGCCATTCTACGGACAACTGCCACACCTCCCTCTAAGGCAGCAGCTAAAATCAGCGAGGCCAGATGGCTTAAAGACTGTGGGTATAGACAATGCTCCTTATTTCTACTTTTTGCATCATCTTCCAAACTGTAGACCTCTCTGTTTAACTATCCTCTCTTCTATTCTAATACCCATCATGTTCTGACTGCATTTTTCCTGACTCAGATTTCTACTCCACGCCTTCTCCTAGACTCTTGCTTTTACCCTCTAGAACTTTGAATTTGTGAAAAAAGAAAATCCTGTCTTCACGAGCTTCATCAAATATTCCCTTTCCTTCCTTCCTCAACAGAAACCTTTCTCTGCCCAGCACAGCGGCAGTAGAGGCAGATATGCACCATCAGAACGCTTCAAGGAAGAACTTACTGACCAGCTGTAGGCAGTGTGGTGAACAAGCCCCTAGAAGCTGCCAACTCTTGCCTGGTTGGCAACAGCTAAAGGGTCTCCTCATCTGAAGTCACCCCTTTCTTGAGGACAGGCTGCAGCTAGTAGCTGAGTGAGGTAGCTGAGTGCAGCTCTTTTGACCCAAATAGAGGGCACTCTGATGGGCTATCTTCACCGAAGCACTACCTGCAGAGTTAATAAGATTGTATCAGCATTACCTTGCAATTTCTTCCTCTGCCAAATTCAGCCTCTTCCTTTTTCTCTTCACAGGGGTTATTCCTAATAAAAAACAAAACAAAACAAAAAACTTGCCCTTTGAAGGCCATCTCAGTGTCTACTTCCAGAGACCCCAGCCTGTGACCGTTGGTATTAGTAGTGGTCCAACAAGCAATCAACAAGATGGGATTTGGGGTCTGATCATTCATTCATCTGGCTGATGATGGTAAGTCTTGATGAAACACAGACAGCCCCTGGCACAATGTGGACATCCAACTGTTAAAACTGTCACAGGTTGCAAATTGGGGGGCCGTGACAGTGGAAGGGGCAGTGAATCTGGGAATGAATGAGTGAATGAATGAATGCTCACTCATGGGCAATGAAGAATGTCCTGGCCAGTTGTTCACGGGCATAGAAACGAAAAGACTAGAAAATCAGGACAAGAGGGTGTGGGACTGAGGCATGAGGATGGAAATATGGGAGTCAGCATGAAGTGTAAAGATTTTTGTTAACGCCCAACAGGGAGCACCGACCATGGAAGAAGCAATAAACAAGCAAGCAGACAAAATGACCTGGTCAGTTGACACCATGGCTGATGCCGTAAGTGCTGGCACGATGCACACACAAAGTGGGCACAGTGGCAGAGCTGAAGACTCTGTACAGGCCCAACTGTATGGATTCCACCTTATCCAGGCTGATTTGTTTGTTTATCATTTATCATGGCTGCATGTCCAATCTGCCAAATACAGAGACCAATGCTAAGTGCCTAATATGGATGCTTATTTTTCCTCAAGGAGAATAACTGGCCGCTTGGTGATGAGAACTACATTGGTTTGCTCCCATCCTAGAAGGGCCAGCTCTTTGTCCTCACAGGGATAGAGAATTATTCCAAGTATGCTTTTGCTTTTCCTCACTGTAGGGCCTCAACTTGTATTACTAGCTGTTTGATCCACTTGCATGAGATCTCTTATAACATCATTATCAGGCCAGAGAATTCACTTCATAGCAACACAGATGTGAGAGTGGGCACATGACATATCACACACTGGTAATATCATGCACTGTGTCACCCAGAAGGCATAGCCTGACAGTGCATTAAAAGCTCTACCAAAAGCACAGTTGAAGCACCAGCTCACAGATAATGCTCGGAAAAAATGGAGTACATCTACCAGGATGCAGTGTATATATATTGAATCAACGACTTTTATACAGAGCTGTGTTCTTGATAGGAAGGACACATGCATCTAAGAACCAAGGAGGTAGAAACAGAAGTGGACCTGCTGATCATCACTTCCAAAGACCCACTGAGGGACTCTGGGTTTCCTATCCCTGCAAATCTGGACTCTGCATATTCAAAGTTCCTCATTCTTAGGACCACTTTTGCCAAAAGACAAAGCAAGCATCCCACTGAATTATAAGTTTTGGCTGCTGCCTGAACACTCCAGACTCTGTTTCTAGAGACTAGTAGGTAAGAAGGTGATCTCCAACTTGGCAAATGTAGTTGCTCATGATCATTAGGAGAAGAAAAGGCTGCTGCCATACAATGAAGGCAGGGAGGAATATGTGTGGTATCTAGATAATCCATGTCACGCCTCTTCATACTTCTTTGCCCAATTTTGAATGTAAATGGACAAATACAGTGAACCCAACCTGAGAAGAGCATGGTGACAAGAGGCTCAGGTTCCTGAGAGTAGGGTCTCGATCATGCCATCAGGTAAGCCAGCAAGGACAAGCTGAGGGGGGAGGAAAATGTAGAATAAGTAATGGAGGAGTGAGACAACGAGTATTAATTGCAGCCCTGAGATCAAACGTAGCAGCAGGGACTATAGTTTGTCACACTAATCTCCCTCCTCTATATATCCCCTTGGAGGAGTTAACCATGGGAATTCTCGAGGAGCTGCTCCCTGAACTTATATAGAGAAGTAGGTTAAATTGGCACAAAGGACAGACTATGGTAGACCAGATATCTCTGTCCAGATTCTCCTTCAAAAGAGTTCTCATTGCTCTGCTGAAGGGAGCTTGAGCAGCAGTATCCAGCTTCAACTCCTTTGGTGTCAGCCTCTGCTGAAGGGCTGCCTTGCCTAGGCCAGGTCCTTCCCAGGATTTCCTACGTTTGGTGACTGAGTGAGGTTGAGTGAGACCTGCCCATTTCAGGGGATATGCCAATGGGCAATGCTCATTCCAGAATGTCTCACTGAGTTGGCAGAGGCTTTGCTGGGCCTGTATCTAAGTTCAACTTCTCTGCCCAATCCTGCTTCTTCCCCTTTCCCTTCACAGGTGTTGATCCCTAACTCCAGCTAATTGTATCTTGCACCCCAAACTCCATCTCGATGTCTGGTCCATCTCCAAACCTACAACATCATCAGTTCTACCTTCGGACATTCACGTGAAGGTTGTCCACTCTCTCTGAGTGCCACTGCACCTGTGCGCAGATATCAGCATCTTGGTGGCTTCTACAAGGTAGAGAATGTCACTGGTTGTAATGCAGGAGAGTAGCCTATTAACATAACTGCACTCAGAATGAGAGGAAAACTACATTTTGCAAGGTCAGGGAGTGCTGTCAGGAGGATGATGAAACTTCCGGACAGTGGAAGCCTGAGTACATGCTGTGCTTAAGCTCATGTGGAAAATGCAGAAATGAATGGGGACATCTGCCTGATGGGTGGGGAGAAAGAGATCTTTTCCTTCTTTATTTTTTTTTTTTTTTTTTTTTTTTTTTGGTACGCGGGCCTCTCACTGTTGTGGCCTCTCCCGTTGCGGAGCACAGGCTCCAGACGCGCAGGCTCAGCGGCCATGGCTCACGGGCCCAGCCACTCCGCGGCATGTGGGATCTTCCCGGACCGGAGCACGAACCCATGTCCCCTGCATCTGCAGGCGGACTCTCAACCACTGCGCCACCAGGGAAGCCCCCTTCTTTATTTAAGAGTGAAAATTAAAGATGGGGTGGGGTGGTATCTATAGAGAATGACGTTGTCTGGGTGATATGTTACTTACTCCCTTAAAAAAAAAAAAAAAATCTGCCTAGAAGACTGACATTATTCTTCAAGGATTCTGGAAATAACCTGTGCTTCCTTTTAATGTGACATCTTTTGCAAACTGGACATTGAGAGTGCCTAGTTTTATTCAGGTTACCCCCTGAGGAATTATCATCCAAGATTTCAGACCTGCAGTTAAGTATTCAGCTATATCTCAGATTAAAATATTCATGCTAAACTGGATCCAGGAGTAAATTTTCAGCCTGATTATCAAACTGAATAAAAATGGTGTAAATGACTGTGGTCAATAGATCCAAGCCATCATGGTTCCTGGAATACACAGAAAATCATTATGGAGTTCTTACCACAATCTGACTTACAGTTTCATAACTCCTAGTTCTGAACTGGTTGGTACAGAGGAAAAACTAGACATATAGCATTATAAGGATTGACTAAATTGAGGAAGTATTAAAAATTTCTTCCTTACATCATCATCTAGAAAGTACTTTACAGTCTAACTGCAACAACCTCCCAAATTCATAAGAAATTATTTTTCCATCCATAAGGAGAGAAGAGATTGATGGCAGATGTGCTGAAAAATTTATCTTTCTCAATGGAAAGTCAAAATATGCTGGATTTTTTTTTTTTACGGCTACTGTAGGTTTTTTAATTATGCAGGCATTGGAACATTCAGACATACTGTGTCTCTAACACTGGAGAAATAATATGGAGGGTACCGTGCCAGGATTGGTAGAACAATGACCATGATTAGAGCATACTGCTAAAATGGAATAGGGGTGCAAGTCCTCAGGCACAGCTGCCCTCTTGGTTAGTACCTACAGAGACAGCTATACAAGCTATCTTGATAACAAATCCCTGATTCTACAGAGAGGCGATGTACGAAGTCCCAGACAATGAATATTGCTCACTTAAAGCCAATCATGACAATCCCATTTACCTTTCCAAGTGCCCAATTTCCCAGCCTGCTTTGCAGCCGAGGTGGCCATGGGTCTCAGTTACCATCAGTGATGTGTAAGGGGACATAAGGCAAGAGGGAAGCAGATGTAACCAGGTTTGTAGGTTTGATAGTACAAAAGCGGAGTTCTTATATGATAAAGCTCCCATTTGTCATACACTAAATTGTAAGTATGAATGGTGAGTACTTAGATATCTGAAAAATTGAAAAACAACACATTTTCTCTGTGAAGTAGGAGGTAAAAATTTATCTGCTGCACATGATGGGGGTGAAAAGAGGGTCACATATTTGAAGAAAGTGAAAAGCTTCAGTTTAATCCTTTAAAAATTTTCGCCCCATGTTGGTCTAAGTTCTGTTCATTCCATGGAGCATTAACGCCTTTGCATTTGACACTTGTGTACCTGGTCACTCTGGGAAGACAGATCCATTAATGTGCTTCAGCTGAATTAGAAGTGGCGTGACAGACAAAGGCAGAGTCACGTGGGTCCAGTTAGATCAGATTCGGGTATCAAAGGCACTATGGCTCCCACTTTGGTGGGTATGATGGAGGCTGTGTCAAAGCCCAGAACTCATTCAGAGAGGCTGAAACAGGTGGCAGCATTAGTGGATGAGGCAAACAGGAAGGCAGCTGGAGCTCTCTCCAAGCAAGCAGCTAGGACTCAGAGGATAATGGGTCAAAGCAAATCTGAGGGGATGCAAAACCAGATCTAAAACATCCTCTTTGCATTAACCCAGGCATCAGCCAAGTCTGATATAACCATACAGCTTCACCTAGATTTGTAAAGAGAAGTAGAAGGCAAGGCCAGGAAAAGAAGGGAAGCTCGCCACATGACTACCCCTATTCCACAGATACCCTCATGCAGATAGCAGCTTAGAAATCATTGCAACTAGGAGCTCCGCTAGTTGTTAATTTAGGACAAGACCAGGAGTAAAATTAACAGTGATCTGGTCCCCCAAGACTGCAGTGGGGTGGAGAGAACACGTAAGTCAGAGGAATAGTAGTCAAGGGTGAAGTTAGACAATGTCTCAACTTCTTCCCAAATGTTAAGTGAAGGAGGGGGATGATAACTGGGTTTATAATGAATAAGCAATAAGAATAACAGAATAAATAATCTCAATTATACTCATTTTCCAAAGCGACAGACAAGGTACCAATTTTTTAATCACCCTCTGGATTTCATGGGGAATCTCTCATTCATATGTCTGCACAGTTCTCCTAGTCCTAACTTATGTTTTTCTCTGAACTCTTCTGCTTCTCTGTAGCTGAGAGAGTCCTTCATAGGGGGAGAGACAAAGTAAAAGAAAAAATCAGTTCTCCAGTTCATACTCCATTAGATAGTGTCATGTGAACATATCAGCTAAATTTATGGCACTTTTGTTCTCTCGAGTGGGCTGTCTGTCTCTAAAGATCATCCATTTCCCTGTCAGATTGGGAGCACAAGAAGCTGCTTCAGGTCAGGTAGGAACCAGCACATCAGTTAATACTCTGAATGTGGCCTCAGTATGAGATTTGATCCAGCCACTATCTTTCTTCACACAGATAGAACATCTCCATTTCCTGAATATTGTTTTGCAACTTAATCATATTTACAAGATCACTCAGCCTTATATCATCTGCAGATCTTAGCCTAGACACAGACATTCTTTTCTAAAGGAAGATTTACAAGAAGCCTGCCTAGAGGAAGTGAGATGCTCCAGATGACCCCTGAACGTCTCTGCCAGGCTGTGTTTTTAATTTTCCATAACATTTCATTATGTAAAACAGACCCATTAGCTGTGTTTACTCAGGCACATGGAAGAAGATTGAGACAATTACCTAAAAATCCACTGTGACTAAAGAAAAAGTGGGAAATGGGGCCTGAGTTATCCAGGGTGTTTATTTCCATTGATCAAAGTCACAAAATAATTATTTCATTTCACTCTGCCTGATTAGTCATAAGTTCATGACAGTTTTTATCTTAGGACAGACTGAAAGGGAAATATGATGAAACACTATAAAAACTGACATAGCAGAAAGCTGTCCATTAAGGGTTCCTTATTTAAAGTGAAAGAACACTTCCATAAAGTCAGAATTGTTTAAAGTGTAAGTTAGATTACTGAGGCTAAAAGAACTAATTCAGTGAATACTGATGAAGAAATGATGATCAAAAGAATACTAAATTTACACCATAAATAATAAAAAGGCTTTTGTTAGCTCTTAATCAGAATCATGGTCATAATGCTGAGCTTCACAGAAGATCACAAAATAAGAGGTAAATAATATATGAGATACTTTATCTAGTAGCTGCTACATGATCTAAAGAAAGAGGCATTTTGAAACACTGCTTAGAATTATTGAAAATTTACCCATGAATTTAATGTGGAAACACAAAAGACCCCAAATAGCCAAAGCAATCCTGAGAAAGAAAAATGGAGCTGGAGGAATCAGCCTCCCTGATATCAGAGTATACTACAAGGCTAGAGTAATAAAAACAGTATGGTACTGGCACAAAAACAGAAATATAGATCAATAGAACAGGATAGAAAGTCCAGAAATAAACTCACGCAACTATGGTCAACTAATCTACAACAAAGGAGGCAAGAATATACGATGGAGAAAAGACAGCCTCTTCGATAAGTGGTGCTGGGAAAACTGGACAGCTACACGTAAAAAATAAGAAATTATAACACCCTCTAACACCATACACAAAAATAAACTCAGAATGGATCAAAGACATAAATGTAAGGCCAGAAGACTAGATACTAAAAACCTCTTAGAGGAAAACATAGGCAGAACACTCTTTGACATTAACTCCAGCAGTATCTTTTTTGATCCATCTCCTAAAGTAATGAAAATAAAAACAAAAATAAACAAATGGGACCTAATTAAACTTAAAAGCTTCTGCATAGCAAAGGAAACCATAAACAAGATGAAAAGACAACCCTCAGAATGGGAGAAAATATTTGCAAACTAAGCGACTGACAAGGGATTAGTCTCCAATACACACAAACAGCTCATGCAGCTCTATGTGAGAAAAAAAAAAACAACCCAATCAAAAAATGTGCAGAAGATTTAAAGACATTTCTCCAAAGAAGACATACAGATGGCTGAAAAGCACATGAAAAGATGTTCAACATCACTAATTATCAGAGAAATGCAAATCAAAACACACTGGTCAGAATGGCCATCATCAAAAAGTCTACAAACAATAAATACTGGAGAGGGTGTGGAGAGAAGGGAATCCTCTTACACTGCTGGTGGGAATGTAAATTGGTACAACTACTATGTAGCACAGTATGGAGATTCCTTAAAAAACTAAAAATAAAACTACCATATAATCCAGCAATCCCACTCCTGGGCATATATCCTGAGAAAACCATGATCCAAAAGGATACATGTACCCCAATGTTCACTGAAGCACTGTTTACAATAGCCAAGACATGGAAGCAACCTAAAGGTCCACAGATAGAGGAATGGGTAAAGAAGTTGTGGTACATATATGCAATGAAATATTACTCAGCCATAAAAAAGGTCACAGTAAGTGAAGTAAGTCAGACAGAGAAAGACAAATAGATGATATTGCTTATATGTGGAATCTTAAAAATGGTACAAATGGACTGATTTACAAAACAGAAATAGAGTCATAGATGTAGCAAACGAACTTAGGGTAACCAGGGGGAAAGGGGAAGAGGGATAAATTGGGAGATTGGGATTGACATATGCACACTACCATATATAAAATAGATAACTAATAAGGACCTACTGTAGAGCACAGGGAACTCTACTCAATACTCTGTAATGACCTATATGGGAAAAGAATCTAAAAAAGAGTGGATCTATGTATATGTATAACTGGTCACTTTGCTGTACAGCAGAAACTAAAGCAACATTGTAAATCAACTATACTCCACTAAAATTTTTAAAAAATAAAATAACATTCACCAAGGGAAACATAAGCTAATTCTCATAATGGGAATAATGAAGATAAATAACCCCAAAATTGGACTACTGTGATTCAAGAAAGTGATTTAAAATAAAACCCAATTTTTCTTTTTCCATGGTTGATGAAACATCAAGTCACAAACCATGCTCGTCATAATTTTCTATATATGGTACTGGCAAGGCTATTTACTTTCGGCCAAAGATCAGGAAACATTCCTTGGCAATGGGATCTCTTAATCTGTGAAACATTATCTGAGGGAAAATGGTAGAATCCCCTTCACTGGTCGCTCACTGTTTACTTCAAAATTAGAGTGGACAAAATTTGATAAGACATATCATGGGAATCAAACTCACTTTAAAGGGAGAAATGAGAGATAAAAAAGACAAAAAAGGGAAACAACTTCTGTTCAGTGCCCACTCTGTGAAAGAAAGGCATTTTAACACACTCATTTAATATTTGCAGACACTCTGGGAAAGGATGTTATGAACATTTTGCAGATGAGAAAACTGAAGCTAAGAGCAGCTTGCTGAAGCCAAGAGTAGTGAATGACAGGACTGGGGACTTGACCCAGGTCTGCCATATACTGTGATGGTTAATTTTATGTGTTAACTTGACTAGGGCATGGGATGGCCACATAATTTGGTTAAACATTATTCTGGGTGGGTCTGTAAGGGTGCTTCTGGATGAGAAACACCAGAATAACATTTATTCTGGATGAATGTTATCCAGAATAACATTTTATTCGATAGGCTGAGTGAATAAGATTGCCCTCCCCAACGTGGGTAGGTCTCACCCAATCTGTTTGAGGCCTGAATAGAATAAAAGCTGGAATAAGAAAGAATTCATTCTCTGTTTTTCAGCTGGGATATTGGTTTTCTGCACTTGAACTGGAACTTACACCACCAGCTCTCCTGGGTCTTCAGCTTGCAGAAGAGGAATTTCTCAGCCTTCATAATCATATGATCCAGTTTCTCAAAAAAAATCATATATATATATATATATATATATATATATATATATATATATATATATATATACACATATTAGTTCTGTTTCCCTAGAGAACATAACCTTAGGCCCATAGCTTTTTCTGTTCTGAGAAAGAAGGTATGTTAAAGTGACTATTACAGAAAAGTCAAGTGCAGCAATATTTAAATCTCTACTTAATTAGGTAGTCAGTCTTCTTCTATATTTGCCATGTGTAATTGCACACTGTGTCCAAGATACGAACCCGTAAGGGTAGAAAAAACAAGCATACAATAGCAAAATAAGACTATCTTCTCGTCGCTGGGTTTGCAAATTAGGAGATTAATGAAAACTATCAAGAGTCCAGTTACAATAAAGTTATAGGAATGAAAGCCAGATTGCTGGGGACTTAATGATGGGTGACAGAAACTATTATCAACAATTCATCCAATGTGCACATTGTTGTCAGAATTCTCTTTCAGTGGCAGCAGGAAATGTAGATAACTCTTTCAAGAAGAGAAAAGAGAGAAAGTGTTATGAGGGGAAAGAAGGATTATGGAAAGAAGTAATCTTTTCAAACAAAATAATACTTCAGTATGTTCATAGGTTGAGAAGAATCAAGGAAAAAAGGAAATGAAACAGTTGAAGGTGAGATTAGATAATTAATAGTTAACAATAATAGGGACTTCCCTGGCAGTCCAGTGGTTAAGACTCTATGTTTCCACTGCAGGGGGCCTGGGTTCAATCCCTGGTTGGGGAACTAAGATCTCACATGCCGCGCGGCACGGCCAAAAGAGGTTTTTTTTTTAATTTAAAAAGAATAGTTAACAATAATAATTACTATTTAATTAAAATTACTGAGACACTATTTGAAGGGATGGAAATCAGAGGAAGTAGAAGTGATACTTTCTGGAAAAAGATGGAAGAAGAAGATGTGAGTAAACTCAGAGCCATATAAGGCATTGCTGTCATTAAGGCACTATCTCTAGGAAGTCAGGAAGACCTTGGATGTGCATAAAAGGGCCATGCTTAGGGACTTGAATAAAGTAGGAAAGACTAGAATATGTAATATGTGCGTGGAAAAAGGGACAGGGATGGCAAGGAGGAATTGGATGGGATAAGAGGAAAAGGATTGTTGAGTAGCCCTAGGGCATTTGAGGTAGAACTAAGTTCCTGCTTAGGTGATGTTTGCCACCAACCATCAGTATCTTGGAAATAGAAAGGAGATGGTTTGATTTTTCCTAGGTTGATGATTCAGAGGGTAAGAGATGTATCAAAATAGAAAGGGTACAAGTAAGAATAGAGTTGAAATGGAAAGTTAAGGATCCCAAACTGGGAGTGAGAAAAGTGAATATAATTGGGACTATATACTTGGAAAAATATGAGAAGCCAAGGCCCTGGGAGTTGACTTGAAGAGAAGCTCAACAGAAGTAGAATAATGGCAAAGGCAGAAACATAAGAGTCCAGGAAGATTTTAAATGTTAAAACTTGTTTTAAATTACTTCTGGATGATAATGAGTTCTAAGGTGTAGCCAAATATGTGAATTACTAATATCCCCTGGAAACAATAAGCCAGTATAACAGGATGGAAGGTCAATATACAAAAGTCAACTGTTTTCTTATACACCAACCATGAAAAAATAATATTTGAAATAAAAAATACATTTACAATAGTCCTTAAAAAATAAAATGCTTAGGTATTAATCTAACAAAATATGTACAGGATCTGTATGCAGAAAACTACAAAAGTCTGATAAAAAAATCAAATAAACTATAAAGAAGTGAAGAGAGATTCTGTGTTGTTGGATTGGAAGACACAATATCATTAAGATGTAAATTCTTAAACTGTAGCTTCAACACAATTAAAATAAAAACCCCAGCAAACTGGTTTGCGGTTATCAACAAGCTGATTCTAAAATTTATATGGAAAAGCAAAACACCTAGAATAGGTATACATTATGGAAGAACCAAGAGGGCTCACGCTACCTGATCAAGATAGTCACACTCACACTACAATGATCAAGATTGCAAAGTACTGGTAAAAGAAAAGGCACGCAAATCAATAGGAGAGAACACAGGGCCTAGACATAGACTCATACAAGTACAGTCAACTGATCTTTGACAAAGGTGGAAAGATAATTCATCGGAAATAAGAAAGCCTTATCAACAGGTGTTGCTGGAACAACTGGATATCCGTAAGCAAAATAATGAACTTAGACACAGACTGTATGCCTGATATCAAAATTAACTCAAAATAATATGTAACTGTGAAATGCAAAACTATAAAACTTCTAGAAGAAAACAGAAGAAAATCTCCATTTGATCTTGGGTTAGGTGATGAGTTTTTAGATAAAACACTAAAAGCATGATTCATGGAATAAAAAATTACTAAATTGTATTTTATTAACATTAAAAACTTCCTTTCTGCAAAAGACACTGTTAAAGAATGAAAAGACAAGCTGTAAACGAGGAGAAAATATTTGTACAACACATTAGCCAGAATATACAATGCATTCTTAAAATTCAACAATAGGGAAGCAAACATCCCATTAAAATAGGCAAAAGCTCTGATCAGACACCTCACCAGGATATGCAGGTGGTAAACAAGCATATGAAAAGATGTTCAACATTTGTCATTAGAAAAATGCAAATTAAAACAACAATGAGGGCTTCCCTGGTAGTGCAGTGGTTAAGAATCCCCCTGCCAATGCAGGGGACAAAGGTTCGAGCCCCGGTCTGGGAAGACCCCACATGCCGCAGAGCAACTAAGCCCATGCACCACAACTACTGAGCCTGCGCTCTAGAACCTGTGAGCCACAACTACTGAAGTACGTGCACCTAGAACCCGTGCTCCTCAACAAAAGAAGACACCACAATGAGAAGCCCGCACACCGCAATGAAGAGTAGCCCCTGTTCGCTGCAACTAGAGAAAGCCCGTGCGCAGCAGTGAAGACCCAATGCAGCCAAAAATAAATAAAAATAAAATAAATTTTTAAAGAGCCAATGAGATATGGCTATGTTAGACTTACATGAATGAATAAAGTAAAATTTTTAAAAACCTGACAATACCAATTGGTGGTGAGGATGTGGACCCACAGAATCTCCTACTCATTCCTGGTGGGAATGCAAGACGGTACAGGCACTTCAGAAAATAGTTTGGAAGATTCTTACAAACATAACATAGTCTTATCATACAACCAAACCCAGCTGGTTTGAAAACTTAGGTCCATAGAAAAGTCTGTGTGCAATTTTTTATAGGAGTTTTATTCATAATCATCAAAAACTAAAAGCAAACAAGATGTCTTGTAATAGGTGGACAGATAAACTGTGGTACATCCACACGGTGGAATATTATTCGGTGATAAAAATAAGTGAACTATCAAGCCACGAAAAGACATGGGAGCACCTTAAATGTATATTGCTAAGTGAAAGAAACTAAACTGAATGAAAGAAGTCTGAAAACACCACATACTGTATGACTCCAACTATGTGACATTCTGGAAAAGGCAAAACTGTAGAGATGGTAAATAGATCAGTGGGTGCTAAGGGTTCAGGGTTATGGGGAGAGATGAATAGGTGAAGTATAGGGGACTTTTTAGTATGGTGAAACTATCTCATAGTTAAGGGTACTGTAATGATGGATACAGACATTATGCATTTGTTAGAACCCATAAAAATCTGCAGCAGAAAAACTGAATGTTAATTAATGTAAGTTCAAAAAATCATTTAGGAGGTTGAAGATTCTGGATTCAATGTAGATTGTGACAAAAGAATCTAACTATATTACAAATGTATGAAGCAATCTCACTGAAGTGGATAGGAAGGAGAAGATGCTCGCCTAAATAACTTTAGAAATGAATGTTGATTCTATAAGACTAAAGGCAAAAGGCACTGTACGTAAGCACTGTCTATTTAATAAAGTTATTTTCCAAAGGGGTACAGGTTAACAGTTCTGAAACCACTATACATATATACTAGAATAAACAATTATATAAATGCATGGTAAAAGATAGGGACCAAGGTTCTCACTGTTGGGGTGAGAGGTTACAGACAAGCAAGGGGGAAAAAGTTAGAACGATTCATGTGGAATTAGATGATTACTCATGTCAGTTTAATATAGATACTGATGAATATGATATATATAAATATTTATAGATTGGTGTGTACTCACTGATTAGTGTGATAGAGATTTCCTTGCTTTCCTATAAAAGTAACCAGGGCTCCCTGGAGAAATGGCTGATTCTAGGACTGGGGCAGGGAATAAACAACGTGAGCCCTGAGCATCTTATAGTGCCAGAAAGTAAAGAAGTACTAAAATAATTTTTAAAAATCAATGATGTGGGTATATCAATGGGATACAGGTGCCAACTGAAAGAGCTGCCAATGGCCAAAGCAAGAATAATTTGAGTAAAAAAAAAAAAAGTCAAGCAGTATTGGCTTATAAAGGTATAAATAAATTATTGAATAATTAAATAAGTGGGGCAGTAGAGACAAATAGGTGTTGCAGAAGAATACCATGTAACTCATACAGATGCTCTGTCCTCAAGAGATGAAGCATAATTTCTTGGTTCATTAAGTGTGGGCTGTGCATAGTGACTTCTTTCCCAAGGAATGTAGTGTAGAAGGGGGTGGGGTGGTGTGAGAGCAGTTTTACAGGAAGAAACCTGACAAATACTACCTCCTCCGGGTGATCAAAGTTAACAGCAACAGTGCTAAGTAAGTCGTGTTAAACATGTTCTCTTGATATGATGTCATGAGAAGGGCCCTTTACCTGTGTGCTCTTTCTCAAAACTCTTCAGTCAAATCATGACAAAAAAAAAAAAAAAAAGGGGCTTCCCTGGTGGCGCAGTGGTTGAGAGTCCGCCTGCCGATGCAGGGGACACTGGTTCAGGCCCCGGTCCGGGAAGATCCCACATGCCACGGAACGGCTAGGCCCGTGAGCCATGGCCGCTGAGCCTGTGCCTCCGGAGCCTGTGCTCCGCAACGGAAGAGGCCACAACAGTAAGAGGCCCGCATACCAAAAAAAAAAAAAAAAAAAAAAATCATAGAAAAACCAATAAAGGGACATTCTACAAAGTATCTGACCAGTATACTTCAAAACTCTCAAGGTCATTAAAAAAAAGGCTGAGAAACTGTCACAGCCAAGATCACTGAGGGCTTTTTCCTAGGACTGTATATGTTTTTGTTGAGCTTGACATAAGAAAAAGGAAGATCCCTAGGACGCTACATATTTTCCCTGAAAATACACTTCACAGAGTACTCCTTTAAATTGTTCATGAAAAAAAAAAAAAAAAAAAAACCAGCATGGGATGTAGAGAATCAAAATTGGAATTCTTTTTTTAAAAGGAATAAAAAGTGTAAAAGTTTTGGAGAGAAATTCTAGAAATAGAAAATAAAGAAGTTCCAATATATTCACAGTTGAGGTCTAAAGGAGGCATACAAAGGAATGGACTAGAAAAAATTAAATCTATAATTTAAAAAATTCATTAAGTAAACAAAGATGACATCCTCTCAAAGATACTTGATTTCAAAAATGAAGAAAGAAAACTTAAGGAAGCCAAAGAAAAATATCAAGTCATTTGTAGAGAGGAAAGCAGACTGACCTTTTGCTTCTCCACTGCAACTTTCAAGAGTAGAAGTCCATAGAATAATAAGCAACTTGAGTACAGGATGCTCAAGAAAAGAAAGTTTACACAAAGGGTTTAATATATAGCCAAATTATCTTTTAAACGATTCATAACAAACTCAGGAAGTATCATTTCCATAAGTACTTCTTGAGAAAACTACTTCAGTCAAACTTCAGCCAGTCAGGAGACAACTAGGGAAACCATGGCAACGAAACAGTCAGTGAGGACCAAGGCTAAAGCAGATATAGGGAGTTGAGTGACAGGAAAAAAAAATGTAACCATTTGTATTCTGAAAATGCAGAAACGATGAAACTCAGGAAAATTTGTGGGGAAAGGGGGAAGATTGAAGGTAAAGAAGATGACTTCATCTGTAATCTCTGGAGTCAAAGGATATCATTTAATGCTGGCAGAGCAATTAATACATGTTTAAGCACGTTTAACAATACAGAAGTAAATGTGAAGAGAGACAGCACTGTTGACTAAAGTCAGTTGGTGAAGAGAGAGAGAGAGAGAAGTGGAAATATGTGAATTTTAGCCTTGCTTATAGTAGAGAACTAATAGAAACTGGCTAAAGAAACATTAGACCCCAAATGTATGTATCAAAATAGAAACAGACTCACAGATGTAGAGAAGAAACTAGTGGTTACCACTGGGGAGAAGGAATTGGGGAGAGGCAAGGTAGCAATACTGGGATTAAGAGATACAAACTACTTACATATAAAACAAATAAGCAACAAGGATATGTTGTACAGCAAAAGGAAATATAGCCATTGTTTTGTAACAACGTTAAATGGAATACAAACTATAAAACTACTGAATCACTATGTTGTACACCTGAAACTAACATAATACTGTAAATCAACTATACTTCAATTAAAAAGGAAAGAAACACTAGACCAGTGGTCCTCAGAGCATTGTCTGTGGACATAAAGGAGTCCTGGTAACACTTTGAGGTTTATGAGATAAATAATATTTGCATAATAATACTAAGATGTAATTTGCCTCTTTCACTGTGCAGACATTTGTACTGATGCTGCCAAATAATAATGATAAAATGGTTTACATTTTAGAAGAGATCAAAGCAATGACACAACTGTAATAGCTGTCAATGCATTCTTCACTGTCATAACACTTAAAAAAATACTTCCAGCTTTACATAAGAATGTCCTTGTGGAAAGGTAAAAACTCTTAATTTTATTATACCTTAACCCAGGAAGACACGTCCTTGAAAAGTCCTGTGTAATAAAATGGAAGGCACACAGAACACCTGTGCTGCCCACCAAGGACTGATGATTGTCTCAAGGAAAAGCACTTGTGCAACTGTTTCAGCTGTGAGTGGAACCAGCTGCTTTTTTTTTATGAAATACCACTTTTACTTGAAAGAATAAGCGACAACCTGTGGTTAATCTGATTTTAGTATTTAGCAGACATGTCTTAGAAAATGAACAAACTAAGTAAGCTAACCAGCCCAAGAAAAACCACTGAAAAGCAAAAATCAGAATCTTGGAAAAATTGTCTCTGCTACTCCAAGCTTGACAGTTTGCTAATACTTAGCTTTTTTTTCTGATGAGAACAGCGATGATGCTAATAAATCTGTCTTTTATAATAGTTGATAAAATGTGTCAATGTTTGGAAGATCTGTATAAGTCAGTGAACCAATATTTTCCAAATGAATAATGCATCATTTTATAAAAGGATGCATAAGCAAAAGGTCCATTTGAATTGCAAAATAGATCTCAATGCAACAGAATACCAAAACTCTATTGATATGGTTTAAGTTCCAACTTGTGGTATAATATTTTAAAAACTACTAGTTGCTGAGTTTTAGTGTAATGTCAAAGAAGGATAATGACAATATTCTGAAAAATCTACTAAAATACTTGGTACTTTCCAACTACATATCAGCATGAAACCAGATTTTCTACATACACTTCAACCAAAACAATACACCGTAACAGATTGAGTACAGAAGCATATATAAGATTTCAGCTGTGTTTTATTAAGCCAGGCATTGAAGTGATTTGCGAAACATGTAACAATGCCAACCTTCTCATGAGTAGTTTTTGTTTTGAAAAATTATATTTATAAATATGATATTTATGTTAACATGTAATGAGTTTATTACTGTTACTTTGAAATAAGATAAATAAACATTTAAAAAAATATCTCAGCTCTAATTTCTAATGCAGGAAACATGGGTTGGAATAGCTCACATAAACACGGGGCCCTTTGGGATTCTGAGTACTTCTTAAGATCATAAAACAAATCCTGAGACAAAGAAGTTTGAGAATTAAACTAAGTGTGTTATATAGCTTGACAATTTAAAAGTCTGTCTTGGGAATAATCCTTTAAAATGTAGGACTAAGTGGACTCACCTCAGTATAACTGAATGTTTCTTAAATATATCTAAAACTCTGCATTATACATTAGCTAGATATAGAATTCTGGGAAAATCTTGTGGGAAAATAAGAAGTTCATCCTCAATGAAATTATTATTCCCCTATATGTAAAGTGTTATTTTGCTATTTTCAAGGTTTGTATCTTTTGCTAAATTGGGGAGGTTTTCAGCTGTTACATCTTAAAGTACTTTCCGGCCCTGCCTTCTTCCTCTCATTCCAGGACTCCAATGACATGAACGTTAGATCTTTTACTATAGTCTCACAGGTTTCTGAGGCTCTGTTAAAATTTTTTTCAGTCTGTTTTCTCTCTGTTCTTCAGACTGCATAATTTCTATTGTTCTATAGTCAACTTCACATGTTCTTTCCTCCCCCCTCCTTTCTTCTATTGAGCTTATCCGCTGAGTTTTTAGTTGCAGTTACTGTATTTTTCAGTTCTAAACTTTCCATTTGGTTCCTCTTTCTATCTTCAATTTCTCCTCTGAAATGTTCTATTTATTTGCTGAGACATTCTATTTTTTAATTTGTTCAAGTATGTGCATAATCACTTGTTGAAACATTTTTACAAGGGCTGCTTTAAAATGTTTGTCAGGTAATTCTAACGTTGCTGTCATCTTAGTGTTGGTATCTACTGATTGTTTTCTGTTCATTTGAGTTGGGATTTTCCTTGTTCTTGGTCTGACATGATTTTCTATGGAAACCTGGACATTTGGGTATTATGTTATGAGACTCTAGACGTTATTTAAAATTTCTGCTTTAGTTAGCTTCCTCTTACAGAACTCAGGCAGGGGAAGGGGAGGGGACACCTCTGTTGGTGTAAGTGAAGTCCAGGTTCTCATTCAGTTTCTGTTGACACCTGAGGGGGAGAAGGGGCTCTCTGTTAAGAGGGGTGTTAGTGGGAGTTCTGGCTCCACATTAAGCCTCTGCTGACACCCACCATCGGTGGGAGTGAGACTTCTGATTCTCTAGTGGGCCTGCTCTGACACCATGGGTCTCGGGGAAGGGGGTAGACTGAGGACCACCAGCATGTGCAGGTAGAGGTGGAGGAAGGGCCACAGTTTTTTCTGTGCTGTTTGGTTAGTGTAGAGGGGTTATTGTCTCAACATTTTCTGTTTTGCTAGGCTGGCCCTCTCCCAGTCATTTGGCTAGAAAGAGTGGGCTTTTGTTGGGGCTTTCTTTTTGTGTACGTCTATCGGTATTTCTGAGTTTCCAGCTTTTCCAGTTCCACGTCCGATTTATATGAGCCAAAAACAGAACCCAAGGAATTCACCACTGAGTTGTTCCTTAGGTCCCAAGGTCTGTAGTTGTCTTCTCTGCGCTTTTCAGAGTCTTCTCGTGTTTGTCTTATATAAAATGCCCAAGATTTTTAGTTGTCCTTAGAGGGAGGGATAGGGAGAAGTACATCTATTTCATCTTCCCAGGAGTAGAAGTCTCCAAATGATGGACTTTTTAATAATACCAAGGAATAGTACAAGGTAGTCAAAGAGAAAAATGAAACTGGATAAATCTCATAATGTATATACTACACTCCATAAAAATATTCTAAATGAATTAAATATTTGAATGTGGAACACAAAACCATAAAAGTAAACATGGAAGAATTAGTTTATAAGCTCAGACTGAGGAAAAAATTCTTCTAATTATAATATATTTGGTAACCGTAAAAGAACATGAATTCATTTAACTACATAAAAATTAAATCTTTTATATGATATAGCAAAAAAGACCCAAATATTATAAGCTTAGTCAAAAAAATCAAATGGCAAACTAAAAGTATATATTCCCAATTTATGTCATAAAGAGTTAATCTCCTTGACACACAGATAGCTACCAATTAGTAAGAAAGTCATCAATAACTCAATAAAAAATAGGCAGAGAATATGAAAAGACAGTTCACAGGAAAGCAAATACAAATGGTTCTCAAATAATTTAAAAGATACTTAACCTCATTCATAATAGAGAAACACAAATTTAAAAAACACTGGGAAAACATCGTCCTCCACCCCTTTGAGACTAGCAAAAATCCAAAAGTTCATAACACATTCAGTTAGTACAAATATGGGGAAATAGTTTCATCCATTGCTGGTAAGAGCATAAACTGGTACAGCCCTTTGGTGAGCATTTTGGTAATATCAAAATTACTTCTAGGAATTTATCCTAAGATATAATTGCATGTGTGGAAAATGATGCATGTATGTGGTTATTCATTGTAACTTTTTTTTTAATAGCAAGAGATTGAAAACAATCTGTGGTTAAGTGAAAACATGTGTGTAATATGCTACCACATGTATTTTTAAAAGAGGAGAGAAAATCTACAATTTTATTGGCTTGTGTTTAAATTAAAATTCTTTGTAAGAATAAACAGGAAACAAGTAAGAATGACTTCCTGGGACCTGGGAGAGGCAAGATACTTTCTGAGCCAATAGAGGACTTGTGGGAAGGCAACTTTTCATTGGATGCCTTTTTGTATTTTTGATATTTGGATCATGTGAAACAAGGAAGAAAAAAGAGGAGGGAGAAAGAGAGGAGGGAAGGATGGAGGAAGGAAGATTTAGGAGACTTACAGGGGTAAAAGGACAGGGGAAAAAAAAAAAAAAAAAAAAAAAACTAGCATGAAGAGATGGCTGCCAGAATCCAATTAGTGATTATTTAGGCATCACAAAGGGAGACAAGTTGATGATATTGAAAAGGAGAGTAAACAATTAGGTCCTACTGTAGAGCACAGGGAACTATATTCAATATCCTGTGATAAACCATAATGGAAAAGTACATGAAAAAAACATACATATATAACTGAATCACTTTGCTGTACAGCAGAAATTAACACAACATTGTAAATCTACTATACTTCAATAAAATAAGTTTTAAAAAAAGAAAAGGAGAGTGCAGCACAAAGTTTGCTAAGAGGGTAACATATATATTTTTAATACACTGTATGTTGACCAATGCAAATTACATAATCTGTATGTTCAGTCTTGTTCTTCTACCAAGCGATAAGCACAAAGGTGACTTTCTTTTCATAGACAGGTAAAGCTTTGAAAAGCACTTGAGAAATGTAGTTGACTCGAAAAGTCGGGAATGGATTTAAGATTCCGGTCCTGAGACCTAGTCCATTATCACACTTACCCATTCCATAAAATGATACTCCATAATATCAGCATCAGACAGTCACTGTGGGCCACAGATCATGCAGGATGTATCTGGACATACGGAGAGAGGCCAATCAGAGATCCCTGAACATTAACTTTGCTCTTTACAGGGTAAGAACATGGTCTTGATGCTGGGGTTGACTTAAGAACCAGGAAGCTCCCATTACCTGCAAACACATCCTTTCCTAGGCACATTAAGTCTACATACTATCTTGAAGAACACAGTAAGTCCCAAGTGAAAAAGAACTGTGGCACCACTGTAAATTAAGCTTTTCAGAGCTAGTGAGACCCTGCCTCATGCCTGGAAGCTTCCTGGCCACCCCATTCCCCCACAGCAGAGATTCTTGTGGACCTCAAGGAGTGCCATCAAGGTGGGCTACCGTGTGCCTATTCTCTGTGGCCAACGACTGTAGGTGAAGAGCTGTATCCTTTGTCAAGTAAGTCAGAAACTTTATCAAATCTGTAAGTGAGACAGTGAGTGAGTGAGAGGGGAGGGGTGTGGGAAGAAAGAAGAGATGGAGTGAAAGAAGAGAGAGGGTAGAAAAAGGGGAGTGAGAAAAAGAGAGAGAAGAGAGGATGAGGAGGAAAGAGGAGGGAGAGAGGGAGGAAAGAGGGAAGAGGAGAGAAGGAGCAGGGGGAGGGGAGAGACAGACCGGAAGAGAAGAGGGAGAGGACAGAGAAAAGGGAAGGAAAGAGGAGAATGCCTACTGGATGTTTGATGTGCTCTCCTACATTGTTTAAATTGAAGTATAGTTAATTTATCATGTGTTAGTTTCAATGTACAGCAAAGTGATTCAGTTATACATACATACATACATATGTATATTCTTTTTCAGAGTCTTTTCCCTTATAGGTTATTACAAGATATCGGGTATAGTTCCCTGTGCTATACAGCAGGTCCTTGTTGTTTACCTAGTTTATATATAGTAGTTTGTATATGTTAATCCCAAACACCTAATTTATCTTCCCCTCCCACCACTATCCTCTTTAGTGACCATAGTTTGTTTTCTATGTCTGTGGGTGTATTTCTGTGTTGTAAATAAGTTCATTTGTATCATTTTTTTAGATTCCACATGTAAGTGATATCATATGATATTTGTTTTCCTCTGTCTGACTTACTTCTCCACTATAGTACCCTGCCCAGGATGGTCCATGGCAACTGTGGAGTTTTTTGGGTTTTTTTCCTCTCCAAGTCATGACCTGCCTCCGGGCATGACTTTTTCAAGATACCGTCTTTACTTCATCATTTCAAAGTCGTTTATTCCTAACGCCCTGATGATTGTTATTCTTCAGTAATTTCCACTGAAGACAAGTAGAACCACTATAAAAGTTTTACGTTAGCATGTGGAAGGTTAAACTTCCCTGGTATTTTTGTAATACCTCTAGAATATCATTTGTCAGTAATTTAGGGTCAAACTGTTCAGTGTAGTAATGAACACACACACACACACACACACACACACACACGCACACACAAACACCTAAAACAAAACATATTTCTGAGACATACCCAGCACAAACACAGGGAATGCCTATATAGGCTGGTGCTTCCCCAGTGTCCTGCTGGTGCCTCACAGTAACCCTCCAGGGCAGGTGTCTTCCCCACAGGTTACACAGGAGCCTATGAGGCTTGGCAGGGTGAATTATCCAAGTTGGCGAGCAAAGACGTCTTTCACGTTTACGCCTTTTTATTTGAGCTCATATTCTTTCATATTCATAAGCTTTCCTCGGTATTGCTTTTATTCTGGTTTTTTTTTTAACCCTTACTCCATTGTGACCTAATATCCCACACTGAGGTTTATCTCACGTGCAGACCATACAGCTAATTTGGTCTTCGAACTCTAACAGTAAGGAAATAATTTTCATAAGTAAGCAATCAACAGGTCATTTTTACGTGTTCCTGCCTGGGTTCAGAGGCAATCTGCCATGTCTTTGGCATCTCTGCTTGCAGAACTCCTGATAACAGGAGCTGTGATTTATTTCTGAGCTCCCAGAATTACACATCCTTGAACTCTGCAGATTCCTATTCTCTCCTTTCTCCGTCCTGAGCTGAAGCCTGTAACTGAAAAATATACCATACAATTTTTAAAAATTCTGCACCAGAATGGTTGAACAAGCACAGGAAAGTTCAATATCAATTTGGTTGGGAGAGGTGCAAAAAAAAAATGCTATTTGCTATACACATTGGATTTGTGGTTTGCAATAGATTCCAGGAATAATCACAGGATTTGTTTAATGAAAGCTATGACAAAATGGAATATTGGTGTATGCTACCTCAGGGTAATTTTTCATTTATACATCCAGTAAGCATTTATGGAGTCTCTGCTAAGTTCCAGAATTATGCTGAATACAATCTAGATAATACAAAACAAAACCTGATAACTACTGTGTGATGCCTACTGGGGAAACATGGTGAGAGCATCAGGCAGGAAATTCAGATGCCTGAGTTATAAACCTATCTACAAATAATTGCTGTGTGATCTTGGGCAGGTCATTAATCTCTGTAGTTCTTTTTCCTCAGCTATAAAATAAGTCTCTTTCAGGGCTCAAAGTTGTATGGTCTGCAATAGGTGCTGAAAAACTAACAAAGTTGAAAACTACAGATGTTTGCCTACAGACAAAATGCTGGTGGAATTCCAAAGTTAAAGAAAAATATCATAGGACCCACTTTCAGTACTGCCTGATGAATTATTAGATCCTTTGAAATGTTTATCTTCATTTCAAGAGTCATCCCCCTGGTCGGGGAGGGGGATACGATCTCTATAACATATAATTGCACTAGAGGTAGATATTAAGGAACCACAATTAAGACTGCATTAAAAACAGCAACAAGGGCTTCCCTGGTGGCGCAGTGGTTGAGAGTCCGCCTGCCAATGCAGGGGACAAGGGTTCGTGCCCTGGTCCGAGAGGATCCCACATGCCGTGGAGCGGCTGGGCCCGTGAGCCATGGCCGCTGAGCCTGTGCGTCCGGAGCCCGTGCTCCGCAACGGGAGAGGCCAAAACAGTGAGAGGCCCACGTACCACAAAACTAAAAAATAAAATAAAATAAAAACAGCAACAAACAAATACCATATGATTTCACTTATATGTGAAATCTGAAAAATAAAACAAGTGAACAAACATAACCAAACAGAAACAGAATCATAGATGCAGAGAGGTACAAACTTCCAGTTGCAAAATAGATGAGTTAAGGGTATGAAATGTACAGTGTGGAGAATAAAATCAGTAATTATGCAACATCTTTGTATGGTGACAGATGGTTACTAGACTTATCATGGTGATCATTTTGTAATGCATAGAAATACTGAACCACTATTTTGTGCACCAGGAGCTAACATAGTGTTGTAGGTCAATTATACTTCAACAAACAAACTCACAGAAAAAGAGATCAGATTTGCAGTTACCAGAGGCGGGGAGTGAGAAAGGGGGGAATTGGATGAAAGTGGTGAAAAAGGTACAAACTTCCAGTTCTAAGATAAATACTAAGGATGTAATGTACAACATTACCAAGATAATTAACACTGCTGTATGTCATATATGAAAGTTAAGAAAGTAAATCCTAAGAGTTCTCATCATGAGGAAAAAATATTTTTTTCTTTTTCCCTTATTTTTTATCTACATGAGATGACAGACGTTCACTAAACTTGTGATAGCATTTCATGATGTCTGTAAGTCAAACCATTATGCTGTACACCTTAAATTTATACAGTGCTGTATGTCAATTATATCTCAATAAAACCGAAAGAGAAAAAACAAGCAACGAGAATGAAACTGTTAAAAACAACAAATGAATCACTACCTCTCTACTAGCAAGATAATTTTGTCTAATTTACAGTGCAAAAGTTATCTAATTTAATTTTCCTTCCATCCTCGGCAATACTGGTTTGTCAGATCATGTCTCTATTTTATGCTACTAACACCCTTTGGCACCAGAGTTCACATTTGGAGTTTTCTTATCGCATTATCAAATAAGTAATTTTTTTTTTTTTTTTTTTTTTGTGGTATGCGGGCCTCTCACTGTTGCAGCCTCTCCCGTTGCGGAGCACAGGCTCCGGACGCACAGGCTCAGTGGCCACAGCTCACGGGCCCAGCCGCCCCGCGGCATGTGGGATCTTCCCGGATCGGGACATGAACCCGTGTCCCCTGCATCGGCAGGCAGACTCTCAACCACTGCACCACCAGGGAAGCCCCAAATAAGTAATTTTTAATAATAGAAAATGTTACTGGTAAGCTTGAAAAAATAGTTAGGACCTAAAGATCATCTCAAGACTCTAGCTGCTAAAGAAGTATTCTTATCACTGTTTCTCACATGGAATCCCTCTTTTTTGTGCTTTTGTTTTAAATCTTTCCAACCAATTTTCTTTTGTTATTTTTATTTGGAATTGTATGAACTATACGAAATACTGTATCAAAGAAGCTGTTTTGAAAAATCATTTTTAAAATTTCCAAAGTGTGTTCTGCTCTACATATAGTACTAACGATGAAGTCTTGCTTGAACCATGAGCATTACCACTGTGAGCAAAAATGTGATTCCAAGTCAAAATATCCATAAAAACTTCAAAACTTAAATATACTATGATTTATCAAGATAATTGACTCAATAAAACAGAGTTCTATTCCCAGAGATCATTTGTCAGAAGGGTTCCTACTCCATGGACAGCAGAGTTTATCTCAGTAGGCCAAAACATCAGCGATGTGTATGATTCCATCTACAAGAAAGAGGGAATAAACTAGTCCTATAATTACAGTCATGAAGAACAAAACGTAAATCCTGCTGACCCTTTTTTAAGTTATTGAAGAAATCAAGGAGACGCTGGAAAGTAGACTGTAGCCAAAAGAGAGGAGTAATTTTAAGCAAATAGTATCGTAGCAAAAGCAGAAAAATTATGTTGGAAATGAGTCTGAAGATACTGCTTAGAGGAATGCTTTAAAATACATTCTTGTGCATACACACACTCACTGGCAAAGACAGACACTGCTCTCAGAAAGTGACACGCCAGTCTTATCCTGGGCACTTCCTTCTCACTGTTATTTAACAAATCATCAGGTAGAATCCTCCTGCTTCACTTTGCTGCCTTTGGTTGGGATGTGACTATATCAAGAACAAAAGCATAAAATCCAAAGTTCATATTATTTTCTTGATTCGCCTTGAAGTGATTCCTTTCATACAGACTACAAAGTAAAATGATACATAGGAGAATTAAATAGGCTGATGCTAAGTCATTTTTATAATGCAATTACTTAACTTAGATTTTCTAACAGCAGCATAAAGGAGATCTTATATTCCAGCTATAAAGATATATATTTGCTTTAACATAGCCAATCCACTCTTGCTAATACTTAGCATCACTGTGGAGAAAAGTCACCCCAACCGGACTTCGTGTGACAAATATCTGGACAAATGAATTCCTATATGGCAACAAGAGAATATAATTGCTAAAAATATAAAACGAGGGCTTCCCTGGTGGCGCAGTGGTTGAGAGTCCGCCTGCCGATGCAGGGGACACAGGTTCGTGCCCCAGACCAGGAAGATCCCACATGACGCGGAGCGGCTGGGCCCGTGAGCCATGGCCGCTAAGCCTGCACATCCAGAGCCTGTGCTCCGCAACGGGAGAGGCCACAACAGTGAAAGGCCTGTGTACCACAAAAAAAAAAAAATATATATATATATATATATATATATATATATGTGTATAAAATGAGAACATCTTAGGCTGCATTTGTAACCTTTCAGCATTCAAATATATGGAGACAACAGTACTCTCCTGGTCACACCACATATGGAGCTCTGGTTTTCGTTCTAGAAGTGACATTTTAAGAGAAACAATAAATAATTGGGGCAAATGCAGAAAAATGTAATGGCATAATATAGGAGCTTGAAGTTATGCTGTAGGAGGAGTGGTAGTAAAAACCAAAGGTAGTTGTCCTCGAAAAGAAGGGGAAGGAAGAAGTAACTAATTATTGTGTACCCACCATTTCTGAAGCACCCTGCTAGATAATTTCAGCAGAGAAAAGAAACACTAAACCACATCTGCTTTCTAAAGAGGCTGATGATCACTAACAGAAGAGTTCATCAGCGGGCCATTTCATTTATGTGTAATATGTAAAATGAGCTAGGAGCTGAGTTTGGGAGTAGGGACTGGAAATAATTACATTAATTCTAATTAATTATAATATTTTGTATTAATGATGCAGAATCATTATTAAAACAGAATGACTTTTGTAAATACCAAAGACAATCATTAAGGCCAGGAGTTATGAGGAACAGAGAAAAAGGAACTGAGAGGCAGGGGAGACTTAGAGACAAAGGAGGCACAGTTGAGACAAAGTTAAAAAGTAAGGGAGGAGACCTTAAAGATGGCGGGGGAGTAAGATGTGGAGATCACCTTCCTCCCCACAAATACATCAGAAATACATCTACACGTGGAACAGCTCCTACAGAACACCTACTGAATGCTGGCAGAAGACCTCAGACCTCCCAAAAGGCAAGAAACTCCCCACGTAGCTGGGTAGGGCAAAAGAAGAAAGAATAAACAGAGACAAAAGAATAGGGACTGGACCTGCACCAGTGGGAGGGAACTGTGAAGGAGGAAAGGTTTCCACACACTAGGAAGCCCCTTTGTGGGCGGAGATGGCGGGTGGCGGAGGGGGGAGCTTTGGAGCCACGGAGGAGAGCACAGCAACAGGAGGGCAAAGCGGAAAGATTTCCGCACAGAGGATCGGTGCCGACCAGCACTCACCAGCCCGAGAGGCTTGTCTGCTCACCCGCCGGGGTGGGCGGGGGCTGGGAGCTGAGGCTCAGGCTTCGGGTGGAGCGCCGGGAGAGGACTGGGGTTGGTGGCATGAACACAGCCTGCAGGGGGTTAGTACGCCACGGCTAGCCGGGAGGGAGTCCGGGGAAAAGTCTGGAGCTGCCTAAGATGCAAGAGACTGTTGTTTCGGGGTGCACGAGGAGAGGGGATTCAGAGCACCGCCTAAACGAGCTCCAGAGATGGGAGTGAGCCGCGGCTAACAGCACAGACCACAGAGACGGGCATGAGATGCTAAGGCTGCTGCTGCAGCCACCAAGAAGCTTGTGTGTGAGCACAGGTCACTATCCACACCTCCCCTCCCGGGAGCCTGTGCAGCCCGCCACTGCCAGGGTCCTGTGATCCAGGGACAACTTCCCCGGTAGAACACACGGCGCCTCAGGCTGGTGCAACGTCATGCCCGCCTCTGTCGCTGCAGGCTCGCCCCCCATCCGTACCCCTCCCTACCCCCGGACTGAGTGAGCCAGAGCCCCCGAATAAGCTGCTCCTTTAACCCCGTCCTGTCTGAGCGGGAACAGACGCCCTCAGGCAACCTACACGCAAAGGTGGGGCCAAATCAAAGCTGAACCCCAGGAGCTGTGTGGACAAAGAAGAGAAGGGGAAATCTCTCCCAGCAGCCTCAGGAGCAGCAGATTAAATCTCCACAGTCAATGTGATATACCCTGCATCTGTGGAGTACCTGAATAGACAACAAATCATCCCAAAATAAAATGGACTTTGTGTGATTTTGTTTGTATAGTTTTGATTTTACCATTTGTCCTAGGGTTCTGTCTGTCCGTTCTTTTGTTTTTTTTTTTTTTTAGTATAGCTTTTAGTGCTTGTTATCACTGGTGGATATGTTTTTTCGTTTGGTTGCTCTCTTCTTCCTTTCATTCTTTCGTTTTATTACTTTAAAATTTGTTTATTTTTAATAATTTTTTTATTTTTTAACAACTTTATTTTACTTTTTCTTTATTTATTTTTTCCTCCCTTTTCTTCTGAGCTGTGTGGCTGACAGGGTCTTCGTGCTCCAGCCGGGTGTCAGGACTGAGCCTCTGACGTGGGAGAGCCAACTTCAGGACACTGGTCCACCACAGACCTCCCAGCTCCACGTAGTATCAAACGGCGAAAGCTCTCCCAGAGATCTCCATCTCAACACTAAGACCCAGCTCCACGCAACAACCAGCGAGTTACAGTGCTGGACACCCTATACCAAATAACTAGCAAGACAGGAACACAACCCAACCCATTAGCAGAGAGGCTGCCTAAAATCAAAATACAGTCACAGACACCTCAAAACACACCACCGGATGTGGTCCTGTCCATCAGAAAGACAGGATCCAGCCTCATCCACCAGACACAAGCACCAGTCCCCTCCACCAGGAAGCCTACACAACACACTGAACCAACCCTAGCAACTGGGGGCAGACACCAAAAACAACGGGAACTACAAACCTACAGCTTGTAAAAACGAGACCCCAAACACAGTAAGTTAAGCAAAATGAGAAGACAGAGAAATACGCAGCAGATGAAGGAGCAAGGGAAAAACCCACCAGACCAAACAAATGAAGAGGAAATAGGCAGTCTACCTGAAAAAGAATTCAGGGTAATGATAGTGAAGATGATCCAAAATCTTGTAAATACAATGAAGAACATACAAGAAACGTTTAACAAGGAACTAGAAGAACTAAAGAGCAAACAAAGAATGATGAACAACACAATAAATGAAATTAAAAATTCTCTAGAAGTAATCAATAGCAGGATAACTGAGGCAGAAGAACGGATAAGTGAGCTGGAAGATAAAATAGTGGAAATAACTACCACAGAGCAGAATAAAGAAAAAAGAATGAAAAGAATTGAGGACAGTCTTAGAGACTTGTGGGACAACATTAAATGCACCGATGTTTGAATTACAGGGGTCTCAGAAGAAGAAGATAAAAAGAAAGGGACTGGGAAAATATTTGAGGAGATTATAGTTGAAAACTTCCCTAATATGGGAAAGGAAAGAGTCAACCAAGTCCAGGAAGTGCAGAGAGTACCATACACGATAAATCCAAGGAGAAACACGCCAAGACATATATTAATCAAACTATCAAAAATTAAGTACAAAGAAAAACTATTAAAAGCAGCAAGGGAAAACCAAAAAAGAACATACAAGGGATTCCCCAAAAGGTTAATAGCTGATCTCTCAGCAGAAACTCTGCAAGCCAGAAGGGAGTGGCGGGACATATTTAAAGTGATTAAAGGGAAAAACCTACAACCAAGATCACTCTACCCAGCAAGGATCTCATTCAGATTCCACGAAGAAATTAAAACCTTTACAAACAAGCAAAAGCTAAGAGAATTCGACACCACAAAACCAGCTTTACAACAAATGCTAAAAGAACTTCTCTAGGCAGGAAACACAAGAGAAGGAAAAGACCCACAAAAGCAAACCCAAAACAATTAAAATGCTAATAGGAATATACATATCAATAACTAACTTAAATGTAAATAGATTAAACTGCTCCAACCAAAAGACATAGACTGGCTGGATGGATACAAAAACAAGACCCATATATATGCTGTCTACAGGAGACCCACTTCAGACCTAGGGACACATACAGACTGAATGTGAGGGGATGGAAAAAGTTATTCCATGCAAATGGAAATCAAAAGAAAGCTGGAGTAGCAATTCTCATAGCAGACAAAATAAACTTTAAAATAAAGACTATTACAAGAGACAAAGAAGGACACTACATAATGATCAAGGGATCAATCCAAGAAGAAGATATAACAGTTGTAAATATTTATTCATCCAACATAGGAGCACCTTAGTATATTAAGGAAATGCTAACAGCCATAAAAGGGGAAATCGACAGTAACACAATCATAGTAGGGGACTTTAAACCCCACTTTCACCAATGGACAGATCATCCAAAATGAAAATAAGGAAACACAAGCTTTAAATGATACATTAAACAAGATGGACTTAATTGATATTTATAGGACATTCCATCCAAAAACAACAGAATACACTTTCTTCTCAAGTGTTCATGGAACATTCTCCAGGCTAGATCATATCTTAGGTCACAAGTCAAGCCTTGGTACATTTTTTTTTTTCTTTTTTTTTGCGGTACGCGGGCCTCTCACTGTTGTGGCCTCTCCTGTTGTGGAGCACAGGCTCCGGACGCGCAGGCTCAGTGGCCATGGCTCACGGGCCCAGCCGCTCCGTGGCATGTGGAATCTTCCTAGACCAGGGCACAAACCTGTGTCCCCTGGATTGGCAGGCGGACTCTCAACCACTGTGCCACCAGGGAAGCCCCTAAGCCTTGGTAAATTTAAGAAAATTGAAATCGTATCAAGTATGATTTCTGACCACAGTGCTATGAGACTAGACATCAATTACAGGAAAAAAATCTGTAAAAAATATAAACCCCTGGAGGCTAAACAATACACTACTAAATAACCAAGAGATCACTGAAGAAATCAAAGAGGAAATCAAAAAATACCGAGAAACAAATGACAATGGAAACATGATGACCCAAAAACTATGGGATGCAGCAAAAGCAGTTCTAAGAGGGAACTTTATAGCAATACAATCCTACCTCAAGAAAGAAGAAACATCTCAAATAAACAACCTAACCTTACACCTAAAGCAATTAGAGAAAGAAGAACAAAAAAACCCCAAAGTTAGCAGAAGGAAAGAAATCATAGAGATCAGATCAGAAATAAATGAAAAAGAAATGAAGGAAACAATAGCAAAGATCAATAAAACAAAAGCTTGTTCTTTGAGAAGATAAACAAAATTGATAAACCATTAGCCAGAGTCATCAAGAAAAAAAGGGAGAAGACTCAAATCAATAGAATTAGAAATGAAAAAGGAGAAGTAACAACTGACACTGCAGAAATACAAACGATCATGAGAGGTTACTACAAGTGACTCTATGCCAATAAAATGGACAACCTGGAAGAAATGGAAAAATTCTTAGAAAAGCACAACTTTTCAAGACTGAACCAGGAAGAAATAGAAAATATAAAAACACCAATCACAGGCACTGAAATTGAGACTGTGATTAAAAATCTTCCAACAAACAAAAGCCCAGGACCACATGGCTTCACAGGCGAATTCTAACAAACATTTAGAGAAGAGCTAACACCTATCCTTCTCAAACTCTTCCAAAATATAGCAGAGGGAGGAACACTCCCAAACTCATTCTATGAGGCCACCATCACCCTGATACCAAAACCAGACAAAGATGTCACAAGGAAAGAAAACTACAGGCCAATATCACTGGTGAACATAGATGCAAAAATCCTCAACAAAATACTAGCAAACAGAATCCAACAGCACATTAAAAGGATCATACACCATGATCAAGTGTGGTTTACCCCAGGAATGCAAGGATTCTTCAATGTACATAAATCAATCAATGTGATAAACCATATTAACAAATTGAAGGAGAAAAACCATAAGATCATCTCAATAGATGCAGAAAAAGCTTTCAACAAAATTCAACACCTTTTTATGATAAAAATCCTGCTGAAAATAGGCATAGAACACCAGTCAGAATGGCCACCATCAACAAATCTACAAACAATAAGGGAAAAGGGAACCCTCTTGCACTGTTGGTGGGAATGTAAATTGATACAGCTACTATGGAGAACAGTATGGAGGTTCCTCAAAAAGCTAAAAATAGAACTACCATATGACCCAGCAATCCCACTACTGGGCATATACCCTGAGAAACCCATCATTCAAAAAGAGTCATGTACCACAATGTTCATTGCAGCTCTATTTACAATAGCCAGGATATGGAAGCAACCTAAGTGTCCATCGACAGATGGATGGATAAAGAAGATGTGGCCCATATATACAACGGAATATTACTCTGCCATAAAAGGAAACGAAATTGAGTTATTTTTAGTGAGGTGGATGGACATAGAATCTGTCATACAGAGTGAAGTCAGTCAGAAAGAGAAAAACAAATACTGTATGCTAACACATATATATGGAATCTAAAAAAAAATGGTTATGAAGAAACTAGAGGCAGGACAGGAATAAAGACATAGACGTAGAGAATGGTCTTGAGGACACGGGGAGGGGGAAGGGTAAGCTGGGACGAAGTGAAAGAGTGGCATGGACATATATACACTACCAAATGTAAAATCGATAGCTTGTGGGAAGCAGCCGCATAGCACAGGGAGATCAGCTCGGTGCTTTGTGACCGCCTAGAGGGGTGGGATAGGGAGGGTAGGAGGAATATGCAAGAGGGAGGTGATATGGGGATATATGTATATGTAGAGCTGACTCACTTCGTTATAAAGCAGAAACTAACACACCATTGTAAAGCAATTATACTCCAATAAAGATGTTAAAAAAAAAGTAAGTACGATTTAAGCAGAAGAAAACTTATTGGGGTGGTGGTGAAGTTGGGAGGAATGATGAGAAATGGAACTACAAAGTTAAACAGGAGCTGTCAGATAGGGAAATTAAGTCACATGAAGGAGTCTGGATTTTATCCAAAGCCTGGTGGGAAACCACTAGCAGGGAAGTTGCAATACCAGTTTTGAATTTTAGAAGGGCCATTCTGTCCAGAAGATGGAAAATTGATTGGAGGCATGAAAAACAGGTAGGATTGTATTGCCTTATATCAGGTAAAAGACGATGGTGACAAGAAATAAGGTAGTTGCAATGGGAGTGGGAACAAGTGAATGATTTGACAGCCCAGTGTAATTGACAGAGAAGGTAATATCGAGGTTGACATTTAGGTTTCTGGCTTCAGCAAGTAGTTAGATGGTTATGTAATTCACTAAGCCAGATGAAGAATATGATGACTTCTGTTTTGTACATGTTGAGTTTGGGTACCTGTAAACTAAGTCCAAATGTTCAATATGCAGGTGGACACCTGGGTTTCTTTTTCTGAGCCAGAGAGACCCATTTGAGACTTAGCAGCAGCACAGGGGTAGTGAATGGAGACGTGAGTGCAAACAATTTAACACAAGGAAAGTTTAGAGAGGAGATTGCTTAGAGTAGAAGTAAACAGCACCAGCATTTAAGTGCCACGGAAAGGCTGAAGATCCAGCACTGCAGTGTAAAGAGAGATAAGAGGGATGAGTAAACAGAAAAAAGCATTCCAGAGGAGAGAGTAGTTCAAAGTGATGAGATTTCAAGTAGAATAAGAAGGTCCTTTTGGATTAATAACCAGAAAGTTTTTGATGAGAATTCTGAGTATGGTTTTAATGGAAAATGAGAATGTTATCCCTTTAAAGTCTCTGTAATCCTTATAAAAGTATGATTAATAGTATTTTTTAAAGTTAACATTAAAAGAGAATTTCATTGCCTAAACCCTGCTTAACATTATTCTGAAAAGAGAGAAATAAAGCAATATTATAAATTTTGCTTAAGTCTGAGTATTTCTTCATAAACACAGTAAATGAGCAATTCACAGCAAGGCCAAGGGATTCAACGTATTTTTAAGAATCAGACAAGAGGTGTTGAAATCTGTTGCTCATGTTGGTTTGAAAGAAGTGAGAGTAATGCTGATAAATGAAGAGGGAAAGCTTGCTGCAGTGAAGCCCTTGAGCAAGAGGGCTGAGATCAGATGCACGAGTAGAAATACTGGCCTTTGACAGGCATGTGGATGATCCTTTCGCACTAACAGGAGAAGGGGAGTAATGGGCACAGATATACATAGATTGTTAAGTGTGATTCTAGGAGTGTGCACTGGTTCTCTTCTAATGGCTTCTATTTTCTCAATGAAATAGGAGCGAGGTCATCAACTCAAAGTAGGTAAGAGAGGAAGTGTTGGAGATTTGAGCAGAGAAAAGATATGAAATAGAAATCTAGCATAGTAGGGAACGAATGGTACAGAGAAATGTTCTAAGATTGTGGGCAGCTAAGGATATATACATGAGGGTCTGTGGTCATAAAGTGAGAGCAGTCAGCATGATTTTGTGTTGTTTCCAGCCACATTCAGCTGGACGTATGCTGACCAAGTGGAACACTGAGGATTATGCCTGGTAGGCACACAAAAGGATGGAAAAATAAGGATATTGTTTATTTTAGTGAATGACAATTGAATTTATGCTGGATAAGGAGGAAAATGCGAACTTGAGGGAAACGAGAGATAGTGAAAAGCTGGTAGATTCATCTGGAGTAGAATAATTTTTTAAAAATTTAAAAAATTATTTAGTTTTAAATTTATTTATTTTTGGCTGTGTTGGGTCTTCATTGCTGCCCACAGGTTTTCTCTAGTTGCAGAGAGTGTGGGCTACTTTTCGTTGCCGTGTGTGGGCTTCTCATCGCAGTGGCTTCTCTTGTTGTGGAACACTGGCTCTAGCCAGGCGGGCTTCAGTAGTTGCAGCATGTGGGCTCTAGAGCACAGGCTCAGTAGCTGTGGCGCAGGGGCTTAGCTGTTCTGCGGCATGTGGGATCTTTCTGGACCAGGGCTCAAACCCATGTCCCCTGCATTGGCAGGCAGATGCTTAACCACTGCGCCACCAGGGAAGCCCTTGAATAATTTTTAGAATTGGCATAATCATAGAAGTAAACTAGAAAGATGAGAGGTTGTGGTCAGAAAACAGTGTTTGAAATTGAGATTATGGAGCAGTTTGGTTTATTGGTGATGACAAGATTTAAGTTATGATCAAGAAGGAGTACAGGACATGTTTAAGGTAGAGTGCAGGACCAGAACATTAGAGGAAGGGAGACTGAGGAATTGAGAGGCCAGCATATTTGAAGGATTGTCTATGTAGATACTGAAATTGCTACAAAGAATGAGAGGAACAGTGCTGTGCACAGTACCCTTGAGCGTGAAATTTAGACCTTCAGGAAATGAGGAAGAGGGACTTAGGGGTCCTACAGTTGTCTCCAACAAGGTGAGTTAGGATGTGGTTTAGTTTGATGGCTTTAAAGGTAGTGACTTTTAGGGTAAGAGGGAGACACAGAAAAGTAGCGATAGAAAACAAAGTGAATCGATGCTGTTTCAGTGCCATGGTTGAGGGTTTGAGGAGGGCTCCTCTTGAGAGAGCTGCAAGAGAATCCTCAAGTAGAAACATATGGTGAGTATTTTCCCTGCTCTAGACCATATTTCTCTCTCCTTCCTCTCACTTTCTCTTCTCTCTCTCCCTCGTTTCTCTCTTCCCCCACCCACACACACACACACACACACACACACACACACACACACACACACACACACACTCCCACACATACACAGCTGCTTATAAACACACAATCAGGTAATGACATCCCTTACCTTCTTTTTCAGGTAACCTATCATGATAAATATTAAAGGTATTAGCACCAAATCCCTGTTTTCTTTTCCCTCCTTCATCTGATTCTTGCTGATTTCAATATCTATTTAAAATGTCCATTTTAGACTCTGGTTTTTCAGTTCCTTGACTTTCTCGATTTCAGTGATCTTATCTGCCATCCCACCTGATTCATCCACTTTCATTGTTAAAACCTAGATGTTGTCATTGCCGATCACTGCTGCGGCAGATACTAATGGTTGGCTAAGAGCCTTTCCAACTCCGCCTAGCCAGCAGTACACATCTACAGTGGACAGTACAAAAGGTAAGAGCTTTTCCCAGGCTTTCACTGAATGGGGTCCCACATGGTGACCTCATGAAATATAAATGCAAGTCCACAGGTACTGCCTCTTTCATTCGCTCCTTCTTCTTGCCTAGAACACAGACGTGACCTGGAGATGCAGCAGCCTACCGGCCGCCACAAAGTGAAGAGTGTAAGGATCTAAGGCTCAAAGCCAGTATACTGAGAGTGGTGGAGGAAATCAGAAAATGCCCAAGCCTTCTACTTCTGGTTGTGGTTTAGCTTGCATCAGTCTAATCATCCATCTGAGAACGAGTAGAAAAGCAAACTAAGTTGCTGGGGGGAAAAGGCAGAGAAGAAAAGACTTGAGAAGTCAAGGTCCCTGGAAAAAGAGAAGCCACCAGTCAAGAAATACAACAATCTCAGGTATGATAAATATAAAGAAAACCACAATGAGACACATTAGAGTAAACTTACTTAAGACCAAGTGCAAAGATAAAGACCTTAAAACCAGTTAGAGAAACCAAACACACTACCTTCAAAGAAGCAACAATAAGAATGATAGCTGACTCCGCTAAATAAATAGAAGCCAAAAGAGAATATAAGATGTATTTTAAATCACTGAAAGATGATTATCTAACTTGAAATCTATACCCAACAAAACTATCTTTAAAAACTGATATTTTAAATCTTTAAAATGTTCAGATAAAAAAATTGATAGAATCTGTCCACAGTAAATTTGGGAAGATACTCAAGGAAGCTCTTCTGGGAGGCAGAGATTTTAATAGAGAGAGATAGAGAGAAAGATAGAGAGAGAGAGAGAGAGAGACAGAGACAGAGACAGAGACAGAGAGATAGAGAGAGATGATAGATAGATAGCAGTATAAAGCGTTAATATATACAGCATATTTATATAAATACTGTATAAAACAATAATAATATTGCCATGTAGAATTTAAAATGTTTGTAGAATTAAATAAATGATTATAATAGTACAAAAATTGGGAAGGAGGAAATGGAGTTATAGTATTTTAAGTCCTTGAATTTTCTGAAGTTGCGTAAGTATCAATATAAGAAAGTTTCTATTAAGTCAAGAATTCATGCTGCAATAGGTTAACCACTGAAAGTAGAGTTTTTAAAAAACGCAAAACTAATAAGCTCATAGACAAGAAGAAATTGAATTAGGAAAAAAACAAGTAATCCAAAATAGACAAGAAGCAGGAGAGAAAGGAAAGCAGGGCAGGTGAAATTAGTAAGAAACATATAGTCAATTCTTGAGCATGAAAATAAATGCTTCAATTAAAAGACAAAATTTTCAAAGCTGACAAAACCCAAAACCTAATACATGCTGCTTTCAAGAGACACACGTCAATTATAGTGACACATAAAATTTTAAAGAAGAAAATTTGAAAGTTAAGCTATGCTAATGCTAGCTTAAAGAAAACTGTTATGGCTACATTAATATCAGATGAAGCAGAGCTAAGACAAATGCATTCTTAGAGATAAAGAGGGTCATTTCAATGATAAAACTGTCAATCAGCTAAGAAGATAAAATAATTCTACGTTTTTATTCATTGAATAATATAGCCTTAAAATAGGAGAATTTTTGAGAGAACTCAACTCAGAAAGACAAGTCCACAATCATAATGAGAGATTTTAACATAACTATCTCAAAATGATACAAAATAAGCACATATAAGATTTGAACATGTAACAAACTGGACATAATTAACATATAGAACACTGTACACAACCAACTGCAGAATATACATTCTTTTCTAGTTTACGTAAAACCTCTACCAAAATCAAATATGTACTGGGCCATAGTTAAGATGAATTTCAAAAGACTAACATCATACAAAATATATTTTTTGACCACAGTGAAACTGAGTTAGAAGTCAAAACAAAATGATTAAACAAATATTTTAAGATTACTCAGGCATTAAAAAAAGAATGAAATAATGCCATTGGCAGCAACATGGATGGACCTAGAGATTGTAATATTGAGTGAAGTAGTCTCACAGAGAAAGGCAAGTATCATATGATATTGCTTATACGTGGAGTCTAAAAAACTGGTACAAATGAACCTGTTTACAAAACAGAAATGGAGTCACAGATGTAGAAAGCAAACATATAGTTACCAAGGGGGAAAGGAGAGAGGAGGGATAAACTGGAAGATTGGGATTGACATATTAACAATTAAAAAAATGTTTTAAAATAAAATTAAGCAAAACTCTTAAATAACTCTTATGGCAAAGAAGAATTCACAGTGAAAAATTAGAATAAATGGAATAAAATTAGAATAATGGAAAGACTACATCCCAAAGTTGTGGGATGCCACTAAGGCTTAACTAAGAGCAGTAGCTTGCAAACCTTAGCCCACATCTGGATCACCTTGAGGGCTTCTTCAAACACAGGTTGCTGGACCCCAGCTCTAGAACCTCTGATTCATTAAGTCTGGGATAAGATGAGAACTTGCATTTCTAACAAATTCCCAGGTGATACTGATGCTGCTGGTCCAGGAACCACAACTTACACTAAGAGACTACAAACAACTTCCTGACATAAATAAATACAGTTTTAGAAAAACACAACTTACCAAAATTAACACAAGAATACATTTAAAAGGTGAATAGTTTTACACTTAAATTTTTGAATACTTAATTTACAAACCTTTACACAAAGAAAATTGCAGGTCCAAATGGCTTCACTAGGGAATTCTTCCAGCCACTTAAGGAAAATATTATACCAATCTTACACAAATCCTTTCAGAGAATAGGGGGAAAAAAACCTACTCAAATTCCTTTATGCGCTCAGCATATTATTAAATGAAAACCTTAGAAGGATACTACAAAAAAGGAGGAAAATGTAGTTTAATCATTCTCAGAAGCATAGATGCCAAATCTTAAAAGTAGAAAAATAAATATGTAAACAAACTGTATCTATCACTATGTAAAAGAGAGAGAGAGAGAGAAGGAAAGGGAACAAGAGAGAGAGAGAGAAAGGAGAGATCTAAGCTGATGGCCAACAATGAGTTACTATACCAGCCTTGGATTGTCTATTGGATTTTCTACCTGGGGACTTCTTGGTAAGTGACAAAAGTAAATTTAACATTTACGCATCTAGCCAGTCTTAGGTTTGCTATTATATTCCACTAAATGATTTATTGATACTACTCTACCACCTACAAAAACCTCAATCTAAGCATCCAACCACTACCTCCTGTATTTCTAATACCCCAATTCCAAAAATTGTGCATCCCAACTTTGAATGAGGTCCATTAACTTGGACAATCACTTACCCTGGTCCATCACCATTGTCATTTCCTTGTGTATAATCTCAACCCTTTGACATCCAACCTCTCTCTCATTCACAGAACCCCAACTCTAGTTAGATTAAATCTCTGCATACTTCACGATTATACATGAGTGATTCATATGGTTGACTAAGAACCAGCCAGATTGCTAGCCCATCTCACTTTAAACTTCTAACCATGAGCCTTCACAGTTGCCCGGAAAACTTACATTTTGCTCATCAGTTAATTCCCCGCTTCTCCACAGTTTCACAGCTATTTCTCCTTTTTTAAACATCCAATACTTATCCCTGCCTTCCTCACTCTCAGCTGATTCCATACTTTACTATGATAATAGAAGCACTCAGAAAATAATGCCCTCATCTTCCCCCACCCAATTTACCAACATATCTGCAACTGTGCAAACCCTGTCTTGCTGTTGGTTACACCTGCACTATTACACAAGACCTTCACAGCGTCCCAGGTCAAAATCAAAATCAGGAAGAGGGTTAGAAAACGTGCACTAGAGCAGTGTTTCTCAAGAGTGGTATGCAAAGCATCACCAGTGTTTCTCAAGTGTGGTATGCAAAGCATCACCTGGGAACTTGCTATAACTGCAACTACCCAGGCCTATTGAATTAGAAACTCTGGAGGGTGCGACCCAGTGCTCAGGGTCTGTCAAGCCCTACAGGTGGTTCTGATGTGCACTGAGGTTTGAGAACCACTGTTCTAGAAGGGACAGATCAATTATGTTGTTTTAATGCCTGCTCAAAACAGAGTAGTGTACAAGAACTGCTTTAATTTTAAGGGGGGAGGGGCACATTTAAGCACACACTTCTTTGACTTCAAGAAGTTTAAGAAAAATTTAACTTGCTTCTAGGTTCTAACACATTATTTTTCTAGATGAAACTGAAGCCCAGTAATGTGCCCAAGTTCATATAGCTAGCCTTGATTCTGCCCTGTATTAAGGATGCGTAATGGGCAAACCAATTAACTTCCTCCTAAAATAGAGAGTTGATTTCTACACTTTTATATTAATATCCTAGGGCTGCCATAACAAATTACCACAAAGTAAGCAACTTAAAACAACAGAAATTTATTCTCTCATAGCTGTGGAGGCCAGAATCCAAAATCTAGGAGTGTCAGGAGAGTTGGCTACCACTGGAAGGTCTAAGAGAGAATCCGTTCCATACCTCTCTCCTAGCTTCTGGGAGTTACTGGCAACCCTTGATGTTCCTTGGCTTGTAGATGCATCTGTCCAATCTCTTCATCTGTGTTCTGTGGCATTTTCCCTCATATGTCTATCTCTGTGTCCAAATTTTCCTCTTCTTGAAATCTTGCCGTTTGAGACAACATGGATGGACCTTGAGGGCATTACGCTAAGTGAGACAAGTCAAACAGAGAAAGACAAATACTGTATGATATCACTTACATGTGAAATCTAAAAACGCTTAACTCATGGAAACAGAGAGTAGAGTGGTGGTTACCAGGAGCTGGGGGTATGGGAAGTGGGGAGATGTTGGTCAAAGGGTACAAACTTTCAGTTATAAGATGAATAAGTTCTGAGGATCTAACTCACAGCATGGTAATCATAGTTAATAAGAGTTCTGTATTGTATCTTTGAAAGTTGCCAAGCGAGTAGACCTTAAATGTTCTCACCATAAAAAAAAGGTAATTAGGTAAAGTGATGAAAGTATTAGCTAATGCTATAATGGAAATCATTTTGAAACACATATGTATCAAATCAATACTTTGTACACCTTACAGTTAAACAATGTTATATGTCAATTATATCCCAATAAAGCTGAAAAAAACTCCAGAAAGCCCCAATTTTCCTCTTCTTATAAGGTCACCAGTCATTTGATTAGGGCCCACCCTAATCCAGTATGACCTCATCTTAATCCGTTTACTTCCCCCGAAGACCCTATTTCCGAATAAGGTCACATTCACAGATACTGGGGGTTAGAATTTGAACATATCCTTGAGATAAAGGAAGAATACAATTCAACCAAGTAAATCTTCCTTTTACATTTCAAAGACTATGGAAGGGGGAAAATGAAGTAAAGAATTTGCCCCAATAGAAATCCAGATTTGTACAATCCTCTGTGAAGCACCAACTCACAGCATCTATGGCGCTTAGGAACACTGCCTGTCACCTCAGCACACCCCATATAAGAAACATTGCGTTTCCTGCTGGACCAAGGATGCTGACTCCTGGAATCTGCCTCCAACACTGCCACTACCCATGGGACCATCCCAAAGTGAGATGCTTCCTCCCATCCCACACTGTCAGACCTACCCTAAGGCCACAGTTTAATTCCAAACCTAAAGAGAAAATAAAATGGCATAAATTTATATTATTTCATTTTATAGTGTACAAAAATTTTAATGATCTCAGTAAGAGGAATGTGGTATGAACATGTTGGTATGATTAATGATCCTTATTTTACTTTATAAGAAGCCTTGACCAAGCACTTTACAGCTACGAGTAGAAACGAGAGCAGCTCTGCCCAGTGTCTTCTTTGCTTGTTTTTGCATTATTAATTTTTCTCAATCTATTGCTTCCTAGTAGGAATCTTTTAGAAACACTTGTCAGTTTGGGGAAGGGTTAGTATAATTACGACCGGATATTATAATCCATAAATCCGCTTCACTAGGTACAGGTATCAATAAATTGTGATATATCCCAATACAACTCCTATGTTGTGAAATGGCTGCTGTTTTTTCAGGATGTATTGGGAAATGTACACCATGTATGATTGTCTCTTGTACATCCAAGTGAAGAAGCCAGGACCAATTTGTATATTTAACATCAAATAAAATATCATTTTTTGATAATATTATATAACTATTTGATTAAAATTATGTAAGTGATTAAAATTCTTACAATTTCTCCCTATTTCAATGGCTCCCCTTACACACCCATTTTGAGAACACCAATACAGGAAACATCAACATCCATCTAAAAGAAGCATCCAATAAATCCTCTTGTAGGTCTTCAATGCTCCAACCTCATCTCAGTTACCCTCTCTTTTCTTTCGCCATCACCAGCACGTCCATCTGACCTCAAGCTTCTGTACTTCTAGATTGCTTGACGAACTATTATTTAAAACCTAATGTTATATTTCATAGAGAAAATCAGTCTCATTATCCTTGTATCACACCTCTTTCACCTCTTCACTTCCTTCTCGGTCCAGTATAAAAGAGGCAGCAAATTGTGTGGGTTAAAATCTAGGATTCAAGAGTCAGACAGACCTGGGTGTGTGACACAGAGAGAGTTGCTTGACTTCTCTGAGCCTCAGTCTCTTCGACATGGAAAGTGGGGATAATAACAGGAAACGCTAGTCTTCTTTGGAATATTAAATAAAATAATGCATGCAAACTGTCATCCAGAAGGCTTGTGGTTCTAAAAATAGAGTCGACTGCAAGAAATGTTTCTGCACAGTCAAGGTGAACGAAGTCTGGGAGTATCCAGTGCATTTAGCAGCATAAGATAAATGTGCTGCAGTAGTAGCATTATTATGCCTGTTGATTTCTTTCTTCATCCCTCTCTAGACTCTGTACCATTCTATCACATCTGAATGTGGAAACATCATTCAAATGCTGACACTTTGTTACCGTCTGCCCTCCTTAAAATCTTGTCCTTCCCTTATTGACCCCTGATACTCCTCTAGTTTTTGATGATGGTTTTCTGGCTCCTATTTGTTAACTCTCCCAGCTTCAAAACTGAGATCTCAATTTGGACACTATCAATGGTCCAGCATTAAAGATACTGAGGCACAGAAAAGAAAAAGGAAATACAGGGGAGTAGGCTGGAGTAATCTATATCCCGGAGTCTATCCCCAGGGCTGCCACTATATGTACTATATTGTTTTTAGGATTGGAATTTAGCACCATTAAAGAATTTGGTTCAGAAAATAATAAATGTGTAGTGGAAAACCAAGTTGAGGGCTCTATTTCTACCTGAATCAGGCGATCATGAACTCGACAACAAAACACGCTCTGTAGTCATCTGTCATGCAGTGCCCGTGGTATCTTAGGTCCAAGTCATCTGTAGCTGGCCAAACTAGTTTTAAGGACAAAACTTCATTTTTGAATTTTTGGTTAATTTGTGCATTCAAGGCTTGATTTTGAATGCATGGTTCTGCTGGAAATTTAGGGACATGTGGCTTAAACTGTCACTTTGAGTGACACTTTCTCATATATATGTTGCTGAAGTCTCTATAGATGTAAACCGCAGAAATGGAACAATTAGAGCAGTGGTTGCTGAAGCATACAGGAAAGTTTCTCCACCAGCTATTCTCATTTCTCTGGTTTCCATGCAGTCCCCCAGCACCCTTTCATCTTACATAAGGTTGTTTTCCTCAACTGGTCAAACTTTGTAAGTCAAGCAGCATTTCTGTGAAGCCAGCCATTCTTTCCAAGTTTCTAGAGATGAGATAAAACTAATAAAAGCAAAACCTCTGCATAAAAGACACCTCCGGTACACAAAATAGCAGTCTTTGAAGTTTATTGGAAACATTATATTTTATATTACTAGCACCCAGAATAGAAGTTTGAGCATTTAAATTGAGCTTCTAAGATTCTATTAGAGGATGATTTACATTTGAAGCATCTAGGACATTTAATTTTACAAACTTTGAAGCCAAGAAAATGTTCTTAGGATTTATAGCTTGGGGAAAAATACATAAAAGTGGTAATAAAAGGAAATATTCCGTTTATACTTTCTTTGGGATTACGTATAGAGTTACATTTTGATGGTCTGCCCAGAATTTCAAAACCTTGGATGTATATATCAAAGGTACTCCGTACATGCCTTCTTCTTTGCCTCTATTACTTCAGACCCTCAATTTCCCTTGACCTCAAGCAGAGACTGAATGCCATTGATTTCTTGTCTGCAACATGCATACCAGGTTATCATGATCAGACCTGAATCAGAAATCTTCATGTCTTCTCAAATGCCAAAAAGACACAGCCATTTTAGAAGACAATTCCACTTGAGAAGACAATGGCTAATTATGAACCCAGTGGCTAATTATGAACCCAAATTCCTTGTGAAATACGGCACCTGATGTAGAGGAAAACTGAAAGGGGTCATTTCTCACAATGTGGGCAGACATTTATTTGTATTCAGTTGCTTGCAATTCCTTTCAAGTTCTCACCTCCTTCTTACATTTTAGGCTCCAGTGCCGTGGAGCACACACTTTTAAGAGTCTAGCTACTGCTAACAAACCAGGAACACTGTGCTTTGTGAACTGTTTATATTATGCATGTTTACACATTCCAGCATTATGCTGGCTTTCAAAACATGTAACATATTCAACACATCCTAAACTTGTTCTCTTTAATGAGTTAAAATACCTTTAAATCCTCCAGTGACATGAGTCATAGCAAGAAACACTGAAAAAAGAGGAGAAATGAGCATAAATTTCACTCAAGCAGCCCTTGTATCATATGCAAGAAAGGCCAACGTGTTATTATTTGGGTATTGCAAAGGATAAAACAAATTCTTTGAAAAATTTTACTAGTAAATGTAAAATGCAAAACCATAAAACTCCTAGCAGATGACCTAGATGACCTTGAATACCGCAGTAACTTTTTAGATACAACACCAAAGATACAATCCATGGAAGAAATAATTGATAAGTTGGGCTTCATTAAAATTAAAAATCTCTGCTCTCTAAAAGACAATGTCAAGGGAATGAGAAGACAAACCACAGACTGGGAAAAAACATTTGCAAAAGACACATCTGAAAGAAACGTTACTCAAAATAAACAAAGAACTCTTAAAAGTCAACAATAAGAAAGTCAACAACCCAATTAAAAAATGGGCCAAAGACCTTAATAGACATTTCACCAAAGAAGATATATGGCTGGCAAATAAGCACATGAAAAGATGTTCCACATCATATGTCACCAGGGATATGCAAATTAAAACAACAATGGGGTATCACTACCTACCTATTAGAATGGCCAAAATCCAGACACTAACAGCACCAATTCCTGGTAACAAATGAAGCAATGAGAACAGTCATTCACTGCTGGCAGGACTGCAAAATGGTACAGCCACGCTGAAAGACAGTTTGGCAGTTTCTTACAAAATTAAACATGCTCTTAACATATGATCCAGCAATTACGCTCCTTGGCATTTACCCAAAGGAATTTAAAACATGTCCACACAAAAACCTGCACATGCATGTTTATAGCAGCTTTATTCATAACCGCCAAAACTTGGAAGCAACCAAGATATCCCTCAGTAGGTGAATGGATAAATTGTGGTACATTCAGACAATGAAAATAATATATATAATACATATATTCAGCACTAAAATGAGCTATCGAGCAATGAAAAGGCATAAACTTAAATACATATGACTAAGTGAAAGAAGCCAATGAAAAGACTACACACTGTATGAATCCAAGTGTATGTTATTCTGGTAAAGGCAAAACTAAGGAGACAGTGAAAGAATTGGTGGTTGCCAGGGCTGGGGAAACAGGGGAGGGATGAATAGGCAGAGCACAGAGGATTTTTAAGGCAATGAAAGTACTCTGTACCATCTTATAATGACAGATACTTGTCATTACACATTTGTCCAAACCCATAGAATGTACAACACCAAGAGTGAACCCTAATGTAAACTATGGACTTTGGATGATTATGATGTGTCAGGGTAGGTTCAGCAATTGTAACAAATGTACCACTCTGATGGAGGGTGCTGACAACAGAGGAGGCTTAGCATGCATGGGGGTAAGGAAGGGGTAATACAGGAAATCTCTGTACCTTCCTTTCAGTTTTGCTGTGGATCTAAAACTGCCCCCCAAAATAAAGCTATTAAAAATAATAATTAAATAAATTTTTTAGAAACAGAAAGGAAAAAGAGCAGGGAGGAAATGAGTGCCCTAACACAATTCCTAACAAAATTCACTTGTGAAAGCATTTCTAAGTTAATGTTCTGTACAGATGAATTAAAACTCTGCCCTTGACAATCTGAAATTCAACGAGCTTAAAATATATAATATTTTTGCATTATAGTTTCCCTCTAAAACTGTCACTGTATTCCCTGACATTTAAATTCAATATCTAGGCTCAATCAGTAGATACGGATGCATTTGAGATCCCTGAATCACCTAAGTGCTCTAGACAGGTGTCTGCTAAGAAACACATAATCCATTTAGTGGAGGCCTATAATATTTGTTTTGTTTTCACAGAGGGTGTTGGATTATTGAAGCGGAAATATGCCAAGAAGTTTTTAGAGTACCGTTCCATTTAAAAAAGTTGGACTTTGCATTATTTAAAGCTATGATAATTTAACTCAGCTCTAATCCTCCAGTCTGACCAAATCTATTATTTTCTATATCTCCTAAATTTCAGGTTTCCTGTTACTAACCCCTGCATCATACAAAAAGTTTCAGGGAGGAAAACATATCATTCACTTTCAAAGTGTTTAGTCTGTCTCCTTATCTTTTTCTTTTCAGAAGGCAGGCAATAGACACTAGTGTGTTGAAACGGAGTTAGGAAAAACAAATAACGGTAAACCTACTACTGACTGTTTGACCGTGGGGAAGTCATTTAATTTCTCTTTATTTCAGCTTAGTCATCTGCAAACTAAGGTAATAAACTTGTTCAAACGACTACGTTTTTAAAGGGCAAACGTGCTAAAGTAGTTCAGGATTTGCTAGTCTGTTTGTTGAGAAATAATATGAATTCAAAATATTATCATTATTTACCTAATCATATACAATATCTACCATGGGCCTTTTAGTTACCAAGGGTGACAGTGTTTGTTGTAGAGTAGGAGTTGCACAGTGAATTCAGCTCTTTCATTTTGTGATCTTGAGCAAATTACACTTGTGTTTCTTCGGCTGCCTAGAACCTGAACTACTTTTTTATACCTGGAGAATGCCTCATCGTATACCTTGTTGTTGAACTCTCTCCCACTATAGAACCTGAAAAAAACAAAAACCCACTCCTCTGCCTTTCACTACTAGCACCTAGGGTATTGGCACAGAACCTAGCCTTCTCCAAATAGATTCTTCCACCTGAGACTCTGAACTCGGATTAAATGAAATAGGCATTGAGAATAGAATTCATTTTGTCAATGGGAATGGCAGTGGTGGGGATGGGAGCTCTGGGAGTTTCCACAGGGCTGTTCCTACTAAATGCTGCTACTTTATTAGGCGAGGGGCTGACATGGGGATTTAGCTGGTCGTTCATGGTATCTATCTCAACTTTATACTGAGGAACTGGGAGAATCCAGAGGACGAACTTAGGGTGTGATATTTCATATCAGAATTCCATTTATCACGTGACCCTTCCAGAACCCTCATTCAAACAAATGGACTCAGTGGTGTTCTAAGTTCCCAGCAATTAGATTTAGCTCAGAACTGGTACAATTAAGTCCAAAGAGATCTGTGTATTTCTCAAGCTGTCCTAGTACACTAGGGAGGCTGGAGGACATGTTTGGGGTAGGCTGAAAAATGGCCCCTGACAATATACTCCACATCCCAATTCCCAGAACCTGTGAAAACAATGGCCCTCTGTATCCTCTAACCATGGGTTCTATATCCATGGGTTCTGCATTCACGGATTCAACCAACTGCAACTGAAAATATGTTTTTTTAAATCCTGAAAGATCCAAAAAGCAAAACTTGAATTTACTGCTCACTGGCAGCTACTTATGTAGCACTTACATTATATTTACAACTATATACATAGCATTTATATTGTATTAGCTATTATAAGTAATCTTAAGATGATTTAAAAGATGTACATAGGTTATATCCAAATATGACACCGTTTTACATAAGGGTCTTGAGCATCCTCAGATTTTGGTATCTGCAGGGTTGGTGGGGATGGAATTAATCCATCACAGATACCAAAGGACAAATGTATCATCTTATACAGCAAAAGATGCAATTAAGTTAAGGCTCTTGAGAGGAAGAGTTTATCCTTATTTTTCTCATGGACCCTAAATGGAATCATAGGTATCCTTTTAATAGAGAGGCAGAGGGAATTCTGAAACAAACATACATAGGAGAGAAAACAATGTGAAGATACAGCAAAGAGAGATTTCTTTTAACATCTTTATTGGAGTATAATTGCTTTACAATGATGTGTTAGTTTCTGCTTTATAACAAAGTGAATCAGCTATATATATACATATATCCCAATATCTCCTCCCTCTTGTGTCTCCCTCCCACCCTCCCTATCCCACCCCTCTAGGTGGTCACGAAGCACCAAGCTGATCTCCCCGTGATATGTGGCCGCTTCCCACTAGCTATTGATTTTACGTTTGGTGGTGTATATATGTCCATGCCACTCTCTCACTTCGTCCCAGCTTACCCTTCCCCCTCCCTGTGTGCTCAAGTCCATTCTCTATGTCTGCGTCTTTATTCCTGTCCTGCCCCTAGGTTCTTCAAAACCATTTTTATTTTTAGATTCCATATATATGTGTTAGCATACAGTATTTGTTTTTCTCTTTCTGACTTACTTCACTCTGTATGACAAACTCTAGGTCCACCCACCTCACTACAGATAACTCAATTTCGTTTCTTTCTATGGCTGAGTAATTTTCCATTGTATATATGTGCCACATCTTCTTTATCCACTCATCTGTCGATGGACACTTAGGTTGCTTCCATATCCTGGCTATTGAAAATAGAGCTGCAATGAACATTGTGGTACATGACTCTTTTTGAATGATGGTTTTCTCAGGGTATATGCCCAGTAGTGGGATTGCTGGGTCATATGGTAGTTGTATTTTTAGTCTTTTAAGGAACCTCCATACTGTACTCCATAGTGGCTGTATCAATTTACATTCCCACCAACAGTGCAAGAGGGTTCCCTTTTCTCCATACCCTCTCCAGCATTTATTGTTTGTAGATTTGTTGATGATGGCCATTCTGACTGGCGTGAGGTGCTACCTCATTGTAGTTTTGATTTGCATTTCTCTAATGATTAGTGATGTTGAGCATTCTTTCACGTGTTTGTTGGCAATCTGTATATCTTCTTTGGAGAAATGCCTATTTAGGTCTTCTGCCCACTTTTGGATTGGGCTATTTGATTTCTTGATATTGAGCTGCATGGGTTGTTTGTAAATTTTGGAGATTAATCCTTTGTCAGTTGCTTCATCTGCAAATATTTTATCCCATTCTGAGGGTTGTCTTTTTGTCTTGTTTATGGTTTCCTTTGCTGTGCAAAAGCTTTTAAGTTTCAGTAGGTCCCATTTGTTTATTTTTGTTCTTATTTCCATTTCTCTAGGAGGTGGGTCAAAAAGGATCTTGCTGTGATTTATGTCATAGAGTGTTCTGCCTATGTTTTCCTCTAAGAGTTTGATAGTGTCTGGCCTTACATTTAGGTCTTTAATCCATTTTGAGTTTATTTCTGTGTATGGTGTTAGGGAGTGTTCTAATTTCATTTTTTACATGTAGCTGTCCAGTTTTCCCAGCACCACTTATTGAAGAGGATGTCTTTTCTCCATTGTATATTCTTGCCTCCTTTATCAAAAATAAGGTGACCATATGTGCATGGGTTTATCTCTGGGCTTTCTAACCTGTTCCATTGATCTATATTTCTGTTTTTGTGCCAGTACCATACTGTCTTGATTACTGTAGCTTTGTAGTATAGTCTGAAGTCAGGGAGCCTGATTCCTCCAGCTCTGTTTTTCTTTCTCAAGATTGCTTTGGGTATTTGGAGTCCTTTATGTTTCCATACACATTGTGAAATTTTTTGTTCTAGTTCTGTGAAAAATGCCATTGGTAGTTTGATAGGGATTGCAATGAAACTCTAGATTACTTTGGGTAGTATAGTCATTTTCACAATGTTGATTCTTCCAACCCAAGGACATGGAATATATCTCCATCTGTTTGTATCATCTTTAATTTCGTTCATCAGTGCCTTATAATTTTCTGCATACAGGTCTTTTGTTTCCTTAGGTAGGTTTATTCCTAGGTGTTTTATTCTTTTTGTTGCAATGGTAAATGAGAGTGTTTCCTTAATTTCTCTTTCAGATTTTTCATCATTAGTGTATAGAAATGCAAGAGATTTCTCTGCATTAATTTTGTATTCTTCTACTTTACAAAATTCATTGAGTAGCTCTAGTAGTTTTCTGGTAGCATCTATAGGATTCTCTATGTATAGTATCATGTCATCTGCAAATAGTGACAGCTTTACTTCTTCTTTTCCAGTTTGGATTCCTTTTTTTTCTTTTTCTTCTCTGATCAGCAAAGAGAGATTTGAAGATGCTGGCTATGTGGCCAAAAGCAAAGAAATGCTAGCCACAGAAGCTGAAACAGGCAAGGAACAGATTTTTCCTGTCAAGCCTCTGGAGTGAGCACAACCCTGGAAGCACCTTGATTTAGGCCCCTAGTGAAACTAATTTTGGACTTCTGGCCTCCAGAACTGTGAGAGGATAAATTTCTGCTGTTTTAAGCCACCATATTTGTGGTAATTTGTTACAGCAACCACAGGAAACTAATATACAATCCATTATTACATCCATAAATACAGCAAATGTATTTTCTAAAATATTGGCTGAGTGATTGCTTCAGCAGCACATATACTAAAATTGGAACAATACAGAAATTAGCATGGCCCCTGCCAAGGATGACATGGAAATACATGAAGCTTTCCATATTTTTAATGCATATTCAGATGTTAACAATAAATTCAAAAGAATAAAGAAAATTATTAGCTGAAATGGAAAATGAGAATAAAAAGCCTAAATGTCAAATATATAGGTTTTGTAAAATAATTTATATTAACATGAAAGGATATAAGGGAAAAATGAAAAGAATAAATCTTAAGAAATAGGGGGGAAATCTTCCTTAATTAAGACATCGCTGTATCAAGGCCAAAGTCCTTTTCTGAGACCTTCATCATTACTGCCTGATGATCCATAGGATTACAATAAAATATGAGGCATCCTAACTATACTTAGATATAAAATGAGGTGGAATGATCATGGAATGGTGATAAGAACACTAGTTTTTCAGGATGTAAATGAATGAGAACAGGAAAATGGTTGTTGAGACATAGATAGGAAGAACCACCAATCTGAGAAACATAGGAATGACTAGAGTTACCGATAGCTTCCAGAGGGAATTCTGATTTAATTTGCATTCAGCAAGCAGCTCATGACAGCCTCATGTACTTTTCCACTATAACACATCCAAGACAGTGGTTCTCAGACTTTGGTGGGAATCAGAATCATCTAAAAACTTGGTATAAACCCAAAGGCTCAGGCCTACCCTCTTCAACAAGCCTGCTCTACTGTGTTCGTCATGAGTTCTCCAGGTGTTCTGATACACGCCAGCATTTGAGAACCAGGGATCAGGAAAAATACACAAAAGGCAAACTTTAATGTCATTGGCAGCTATGATTAGTCCCCCAAGAATGTAACAGAAAACTTAATTCTTTTCCCTCACTACCCATTCAAATCTGTCCTCTGAGGCTAATTCTAAGCAGAAATCTAAGCAGATCCCATGACTTTTCTGATCACTCTCAGAAAATAAAAAGTTCTCTGGCCACCTTTAGTCACAAAACATTTAATTTTGATATTTAAATGATCACTCCCAAGTGATACTCCAGACTCCATACATACTTCATTTAAAACTCCTCCCTTCCCCGCTCAGGCTAAGGAGTAGGTAGGAAACCTAGCATGGGGAGGTTTCTAGTTCCCTCCTTCTCATTCACTGCCCTTTATCCCATCAGCAGGCTGGCTCTAGAGCTTCCAGATTTCGAGGAGACATATTAGAGAGAGGTAAGGCCCAAGAAAGTTCTCTCTTTTTTTTCTTTTTGCGGTATGTGGGCCTCTCACTGTTGCGGCCTCTCCCGTTGCGGAGCACAGGCTCCGGACGCGCAGGCTCAGTGGCCATGCCTCACGGGCCTAGCCGCTCCGCAGCATGTGGGATCTTCCTGGACCGGGGCATGAACCCGTGTCCCCTGCATCGGCAGGCGGACTCTCAACCACTGTGCCACCAGGGAAGCCCGAAAGTTCTCACTTAATAGTCACCAGTATAATCTGGCACTGGTTTTCCCTGGCTTGGCTGGAATCTAAGGCTGATTCTTTCTCCTGGAGTGTGCTTGTACTTTCTATGGAGCCCTGTCACTGGCAATGGGATCCCTCCCTGTTGCTCTCTTAACACAGGTGAGGTCTCCTCTGCCTGGACATTTATGACTTCACCCTGAATTTCTGAGGCCAATTCCATTCTCTCAAGAGCCTAACGCCCTCCAAGGTAGTTCCACTTATATCTCCCTCTTCCACGTGGCCCTCAAGAGTCCCCAGAAAGCCCGAATGAATTCTTCCTTCCAAAGACTTCTGGCAATGGCAAGCTGTTCCTAAAGCAGCCAGACTTCAGGCTTTTCTAGCAAGAAGATCAGTGCCCCAGACCCCCACACACCAGGCGATCTCTTTAAAGGGCCCCCTTGAATCCCCTCTCATTCGGCTTGAGGGGAAATGGAAGAGACATTTCATAGCACTCCAAATCAAATGATCTCTACTTAAAAGACATACAGCTGAAACAAAACAGCATGGAAAAGTAAAACAGAAAAAAATGGGTGACAGTGCATTAGGAAGCATCGAGAAAAATGAGACAAACAGCTATATTAATTTGAACAAAGTAGAATAGAAAGTAGATTTAAGCACAGACAAAAGAGGATTATGAAAATAATAAGAGGTAAAACTCATAAAATGTATCAAAATACATGAAGAAAAATTCTTGGCATTTAGTGATAATTTGACATAGGCATAATTTAACACACATTTCTCAGCCCTTAACCAATTATATAGAATACATATGATGATATAAAAAAATTAGAATAATAGAATTCAGAATTTTATATATATCAAATTTTGTAAACCTTTCAATAGAAAGTTAACCAGTGCACATGACCCTTCAAAAACAATATATACCTTGTGAAAAAAAAAAATTCCAAAGTGTCAAAAATATGCTACCTGTAGTCTCTCTCTACAAAAGAATAAAGCTAGATATTTACAGAAGAAATAGTAAAGAAGGATCCTAACTATTTAAAAATTCAAAACCATCCTCTTAAATACTGGACCAAAAAAAAAAATCTACAATTATAAACTATTTAAGAACTAATGATAATGAATGATCTATACCCAAAATGCACAGGAGATGGTCAAGGCAATGCTCAAAGGTAATTTTATATTTTAAAATAGAAATTTAAAATAGTTTTCAATGAGTTATTTGTCCTTTATCATAATCTTAAATTCATGTATTTGGGGAAAATCCATAGAAGTCTAGGGAAAGAAAATATTAATAATTTTGAGCCTTTGGACTATGATGTTGAAAAAGAAAAAATACCTACCTTTTAATTTATTAAAAAATACTGGCTTCTTAATTTATGCTTGGCATTTTTCTATACATAAAATAGTGAACAAGTCACAGGTCTTGTCCTCAAGAAATTTAGTCAGTAGAGAATGAAGTCATTAGATAACTAGAATACAGGAAGTACCAGGAGTTCTTTGATAGTAGTAAGTCCAATACAAGGGGCCAGGGAGTAGGTAGCTGCACCATCTACAAGCCATAAGGTGACAGTGAAGGTCTTATGAGGGACTGGATACACAAACGAAGTCCTGAGAGTAAAAGGCATTATCCATCAGGGAGAGGAGTGTGGTCAGCACAGAGAGAAGCATGTGGAAGGAGAGAGAACAGAGTGCATTAGGAGAACTGAAAATATTCAACATTGATAGACAGCAAATGATGAAATGTGCTCTTGGAGAGGTGAGCCTGGACCGTATCCTGGAAAACCTCATAGGAAATGTTAGGGAATTTCAACTTCATCCTGAGAAGGGATGAAAGTAGGGGTGTGACATAAGAAGAGGTACATTTTAGAAATATGGCAAGATGGGGGTATGGCATGCTATCCTCTCCTTTCTAGGGTGAAAGCCATGCCACACTAGGAGCAGAGGGGCTCAGGAATCTTAGTAGAGCCAGGCATAGATGGGAGATGAAGTCAAGCAAGGAAATGAACACTGAAAACCCAAAATGATACACAGGGAGCCAGAAACTGAATACTAACAAATACTGACTTCTTAAAAAACAGGAGATCCAAAGTGAAGGGCAAAGTAAAAGCAGCCAGAGAGAAGGGCACAAAGGAAGGATACCAAACGAAAGGAGAGTGGAGGTGCAAAACTAGAAAATTAACAGAGACATTATAAACTATCAGAACTGAAGAAAATTGGCAAAGCCTCCACTGGTAATATTAGGGAGAATAATTTCAGTAGAGAGTTGCACCACACTTCTACTGGGTTTCCTTTATGGTCAATTGGCAAGCTACCGTTTAGAAACTGGCCATTCAGTCCTACTATGTAACTTTAATTCTCCAGTCAGTTAAAAACGCGTATTATACTCCCATTCCCAAGATGCCTAGGTAGGCTGAATGCAAATGCTTAGAATCCAGGTTGTGATTCCTTGGAATCACAGAGCAGTGGTTACTCTACATAAGGACTTTCAACAAAACAAAACAAAAGCTTTATGGGAAGCTTCAGAGTAATCTCGCTAGTGGATCGTTAATTTTAATAGTACTGGAAGCTTTTAATAAAATAATGTTAATTTCCTTAATGTCATTTCTTGCAATGATGGTGACATCATATCAAATTATAACCAAAGCAGTATATGTTAGAAGTGAGAGGCTTGAATCCAAAATGTGAATTATGGGAATGTATGAAATTGCATCATAAAGTTCTTAGGGGGTGTGATTAGTGAAACATCACTTTCTCTCCACAGATTAGGAAATCTCTTCCCAGCGCCACTGAGCCCTTCTGATTCCATCAATTTGGTTACGGATTATTTCCCAACATCCATCGATGGCAACCACTAATATGTCTCTCCATGGTATTTTAAAAGTAATCTTAAGGATAAAGTGGAATGGAAATGAGTCATCTGCGCTTGCTGTAACAATCGGCCAATTCAAAATGTTAAGCGCCAGCTCTGTTATTACGAATATCACATAAAGTAAATCAACTGCCAAAACTGATTATGTTGATACACTCATAGATGAAGTTAGGATTTGCAGAATTTCAGTAAATTGAAGTTCTAGGATTACATATGCATCTAATTAGCTTTTCAGTCATTTATTCAATCAATCATACACCAAATATTTATTGAGCATCTACTATGTGCCAGGTCCTGTTCCAGGCGCAGGGAGTAGAGTGAACAAAACAGACAAAATCGTATTCTCAGTGATCATCGTCATGTTGCTTTCTCTAAGTATTCATTTCTGAAATGAGAAAAATTCATTACGCGTGAAATTTTGAAGAGGTGTATGTTCTTTGAAAGCTTTGGAAATGCATCTGTGATATATCTTTTCCCTTTTTCCCAAATCCATTTAAAATATTTATCATCTCTTGAGAAAAAAATGAAATAATGTTTCTCTTTTGAAGGCAAAGGGTCTTTAAAAAAATTTGCTTATTGCTTATGAGAAAGAATTCTAAAAACAGCACAGAATTTTTTTAAAACTTTTTAAAAAATTATACTTTTAAATTTGGACTCTGTCAGCCAAATACTTGATTCACCAGCCACCTGAATATTGGAAAACTCAATAATCTCCAGATGTGTCTCAATTACACCAAGAATAAGACAAAGTACACGTCAACTTTTGCAACTTTCATAGCTCCCTCCTAATGCTTTTGTTCTGCTTACATATTTTGGAGAATTATTCATCCTTTTGCGTATTCATGAGTGGTGTCATATAAAGATATGGCAGAATTGAGAGCTTTTCGTAACGTTTTCATTTACTCACAAGACATTATCACTTACAAATCAAACAACATACATAATAATAAACGCATAAACTTCTGTGATTTTCTTCTTTAAATTCCACAGCTACTTAATTAAATTTCCTGCAATTTCATGACTCTGTTACAGGCCAGGTCATATATTTTATTGTGATTTGCTGCAGAAAATTTTTACATTCTATGTAAGTTGATCCCTGTCATTTTTTCTACTTTGATGAAATTTAGGAGCTTTTAAATTAGGATATATTTTGACATTTTCAGTAGGTCTCATATAGACTTAAATTGTTCTTTCCTTACAGCTTTCTCATAATATATTATTAAATAAGTTGAGGAAGTGATCTCATTTACCGTGTTGATTTTTTTTCATTTAGTATCGACAATATTCCCCTTGGTAGGAATCTACTTGTAATTCATATATTGAAATATTTCTTGTCTTTCATTCTAATGTAACCAGTCAATCATCTGATAACTCAACAAGCATGTATTTAACCCTTACTTTGTTGGAGGCAATCTTCTAGGTGCCAAGAGTATAACAGTGAACAAAATAATTCCTGCCCTCATACAGCTATTATGCCCTCCTAAGAGTAAACTTTTTTTATGAAATGTATTCTTTTAAAGATAAAATTTAGTTGCACTCTTTTATTCAACCTCTTCTGAGTAAGGGTTCGGTCCTTTATGAGCACAGTTTTCCCACAAAATATACTTTAAACTCACAATAATTTAAAGTATATTTCATATCTTTCTTGTATTTTATTTTTCCAGGCTCTCTTTCCAACACCTTGTGTTATAAACGTCTCTTCTTGTAACTAAATTGTTTGGTAAAATCATTGGCACAAACAGCAGAATGCTCTATAGTTTTACCATTGAAAATATGAATATCAATTTTTTTTTTTTTTTTTTTTTTTTGCGGTACGCGGGCCTCTCACTGTTGCGGCCTCTGCCGTTGCGGAGCACAAGCTCCGGACGCACAGGCTCAGCGGCCATGGCTCACGGGCCCAGCCGCTCCGCGGCACGTGGGATCTTCCCGGACCGGGGCACGAACCCATGTCCCCTGCATCGGCAGGCAGACTCTCAAGCACTGCGCCACCAGGGAAGCCCCACCCTGATTATTTACTGAAGATGATGAAAATTTCAGCTATGTCACATGAGTGTTACTGACAACAGCATGATTCCCCAGTTCAACACCTGGAGATTTTTGTGAAAAACAAAAGCACAACCATTTTTGACATCATTTTCACATAATCATAGATACCTAGAAGAAAAAAAAAAACAACCAAATGAACCATGTGCAAAATAGCAAATGACTGGTGATAATAAAAATATTTGTATGAATAAAGGCAAAATTAGGAAAGTGAAACCACAGACAAACACGTTGGTACAGGCAGCCATCACCAAGCAGGCAGGGAAAAGACGCAACTAGAGCGTTTGGTTAGTTAAGTCACATTAAGTTGCCCACAACCTTTACTTATTTTTATCAAATAGGACGTTGAGAAAATGTTCACTTTGTAAAATCACAGTAAAAATTGTGACTTGTGTTTCACAATTTGTGTAACTGAGTTAATGTAATTGTTGCCATTTTATCACTTTTCTCAGAGTTAAATTTTGCCTCCCCTCACTCTTCCGGGAAATCAGGATTCACATATTCCCCACTCTTCCTTTTTTCCCCCCCTCTGCTTGGTGCTGTCTTAGGCATGAAACTGTACAAGGGGTTCACCTTCATTTTCTAACCAAGCGCTTGTACATTAAATACTAGATCCATCATGTGTCATGCAACTATCACACGATGCTGATTATTTTTCCAAATTCCAGGGATTTACAACCACTGCTAAATTGCTTGAGAGCATTTTTAATCCAGGGTGGTTAACATTACTTCAACGGGGACATCATTTAACTGGCAACACTGTAGGATTACAAGCAAAAGCAAGCCTTGCACCAGAGACACCAAGTCTACCAAAAAAATAAATAAAAGAGAACGAAACCATCAAGTTTTAAAAGCTGATGTGAAAAGTGCCTTATTTAATTCAAATAAACTACTATAAAATAATACTTTAGAACATGTAAATTAAGAGCCAAGCACCTAAAAGTGAAGATAACATCTGGCTGAGAGAGATAGTTTATATTCTGTTGGATGGTGGGATTAAATAACACGAAGACTCAAAATATACCTATGTATAAAGAGTTTGGTTCCCAAAACAATTTTGAAATATTTACACCATCTCTAAGGGAATGGCTGGAATATGAACAAAGTACCCTATTTAAAAGAGCTTGAAAGAGCATATCTATTGTCACAATTAATTTATCACCTGACGTGTTGAAGAAATTACAAATGTAGAAGTCTATGGTACTAGATAAGTCTAGACCAGAAATTATATTACAATTTTTGATTATCAATAAACAAAACTGTTTAAGAGATTCACATGAGGAAAAAAAAAAGCTTTTAGTTTGGATGCAACTGAGCAAAAGTACAGCCCAAACTTTTTTTTTAGCAAGACAAAATAGAAGTTCAAGTTACATATTAAATCTTGATTTTGACTCAAAATTTTAGGAGGTTTTAATAGACTGCTAAAGCAGCATAGCAAGTGTCATACCCTGATACCACATTAACTAACAATATGGTCAGAAACCCATTTATTCCATAAATGCAAAGTATTAAAGTTTTACTGACTTTATTTTAGCTTTCACTACTTTCACTAACTTTATTTTTTTTAACTGTGCACAATTCAGTACACAGAGGTATGTATGGAATTGTTTATTGGTAGCATGGTATCGTGAAAAGTGGTTAGTCAGACTGTCCTGGGTTCAAATCAAGGTCTTTGCCATCTGTATGATTTCGAACAAATTGTTCATCTCCACTTAATTTTGTTCATCTCGCCTTAATTTTTTTAAATAAGAAGAATCATATTTCCTTCATAAAGTCATGCGAGGAAGAGCTTATAAGCCTCAGAGTCTCAAATGAGAAGTGGGCACAAAAGTCAACTCTAGCCTCACTTACTCTCACTTGCTTACTTTCTTTTATGTCTTTGAGCAGCAGCCCAAGGCAGAAAAAATAAGAAGACACATTTCTGGATGAATTGCTAACTTCGTCCCTCTCTTTATCCACCAATGTTCTTGATACACTGCAAGGAAACTTAAGGAATTCGAAAAATCTTATTTTCCATGTCAGAAGCTATTACATCATCCTACTTGCAACAACATTTGCTAATCTTCTCCAGGTGTGATGAATTCTTGGGCCAACTAGAAGAAACGTCATAGGCTTGGAAAGCTAGAAAAGAAGGCACATTTAAGTTTTTCAAAGTATGACCTCCATCACAACAATAAAGAAGGAAATGCAGAGTGATTGAGTTGGAAGGACAGGAGGTAATATGGCTATGCTTTTGAAAGGATACCCAGTCAAACAATGGGGAGGAAATAGTATTATCTGGATCCAAAGCGCTTGCCAAGCAGACCTTGGCAGACACGGTGAATCAGTCCCTTATTAGATCTGTCCGTCTCAGCTGCACCCCGTGCTTTAGAGTTTAGATGCATCTACTCCTCCCACAGTCACAATGAAAAAAAATCTATAAAAAGAGGCTATTTAACAATTAGTGAGATTCCCTGGGATGTGCCCATGAAGAATCTCCTTCAATTCTTCACGGTTTCCTCCCAATACGCTGGAAGAGTGTCTACATCTAAGTTACAGTTTTTTAATTTTAAAAATGAATTACATATTAGGTTCTGCATTACTATGAGCTTCACTACTCTTTATGGAGAATTAGCATCCAGTTCAAAACAGCAGCCTCACTGATTTAACCTCACACGGCCCTATATGATTGATAGGAGACTCGTTTACACCAATACTTTCTTATTCTGTTTGAGGAATATCAGAGATTTATGAATTCAATTGAGAAAATTTTGATCTCTAACCATAATTTTTTTTTTTTTTTTTTGCGGTACGCTGGCCTCTCACTGTTGTGGCCTCTCCCGTGGCGGAGCACAGGCCCCGGACGTGCAGGTCCAGCTGCCACGGCTCACGGGCCCAGCCGCTCCGCGGCATGTGGGATCCCCCCAGTCCGGGGCACGAACCCGCGTCCCCTGCATCAGCAGGCCGACTCTCAACCACTGTGCCACCAGGGAAGCCCTCTAACCATACTTTTTAAACACCTTCCCAAAATCAATTGGCTCACTTTCAATTAATTAAACCCATGAAACCATGAAAAGCATTCATCTTGATCATATCTCAAGAAGCTGATACACTTCAAGAAGCTGATTTTTGGCTTCCACATGTCTCCTCTTATAACATTAATCTCTACTCTGCTGTTCTAAATATTAATGTTCATATTTAAAGGTAGAGGCACATACATCTTAAAATGTGTTTTAAAATTTAACCTGTGAAATCAATGTTTTAAAGATTATATTGTGTCACAGTAAAATGTTTATTTTGCCCATGGAGCAGTTCCAATCTGACACTAAGAACATTTAGCATTTGAGCAAACCAAGTCTTGTAAAGAATGCTCACATTATCTTCAAGCTTCCTGGAAAGCGTAGCCTTCTGGCTCCCTTTTCAGACGCAAGTGATAGCTTCTTAAGCATTATTCTTAGAGAAATGACTTTTCTTGACTCCCTTTTTGAACCCAGCTCTGGAGAGATAAAGATGCATCTTACCCTAGTAGTATACCCGGGTCATACCTTTACCAGATCGCAAAGCCCAGGTAAGACCCATATGTGTCCCAGTGTGTTACCTTCCACCTAAAAAACCAGCTATCACCCCCTCCACCCTCAATGTGCTTCTTCTGAGGGAATAAAAAGAAGGTGAGATGGTAAGGGTGGCCACTGCTGGATGCTTTAAGTGGGCAAGTGACCTTCAATGGGTTGCAGTAGCATAAAAGAACACTGGATTCGCACTGAAAGGAGAAGAAAACCTAAATTCTCCCAACAACATTTATTCCCTAGCTATGTGACTCTTCTAGTCTCAGTTTGTTCTTATGCAAGGACAGAAAGCCATATCATCACTGGTGACATCCTAAAAGCTAGCAGAGGGTACAATGAGAACACCTAGAAGGGCAATGATTCAGACCGGGGAAGGGGAATGGACTTTAAGAAGTCTTTACTCCAGAGACACAGGACTCAGTTGAGTGATGAAGATGCTGGAACAGACAGAAGAGATGGTATATGTGCAGAGTTATTGTGAGGATTAACAAGGTGATAGCCAAAACGATTATCCTCAGTGCTTGGTGCTCAACATCAATTCTTTCTCTCCTTAATCCAACAAGACAGAGTTTGCTTTTGATAAACGTGCTACCAACCTCATTCTTAGTGCACAAAAGAGCACCTTAGAATTATGGAAAAGCCTGGTCAGGGCCAGCTTTATGGGCATATAATCTGTGCTGTTGGACAGAACCCCACACTCACAGGGGTCCTGAGCTTGGCTTAATGTTCTGCTGTCGCCGTCTTGAAATTCTTAATAGTTTTGAACGTACCCCACATTTTCACTTTGCACTGGGTCCCACACATTATGTAGTCAGTCCTGGGTATGGTATCGGACAATCCGGATTTGTGTTGATCAGACTGATTTACATCCTGGTTTTCTTACTTCCTAACTTCATGAACTTCTTGAGTTTCTTTTTCTACAGCTTTAAAATGGAAATATCAATTAAACCAATGCATTTGTGGGGATCAAATGAATTAGGACTGGAAAACTAATTTTTATTCTGTAAAGTATTGCAGAAATCAGTAGGCAATCGGTTAGCTACTGAGACCCTTGTGTGTAAAGTTACTATTTTGAATGACTTTAAATATCTGGAAATTAGTACATGACTACTGCGCTTGCCTCTCTTTTCTTTTTCTTCCTTCTCCTTGTTTCCTTTTCAGTTGATCTCACACTATATGCCAAATACTTCACATAGTGCTGAAAATGTAGGTCCAGGAAGACAGAGGTCCTTCCCTCAACGAGTTTGTACTGATATAGAGGAAAAAGAAACATAAACCAACAATGATAGTGAATTGTAATAGGTATGTCACAGAGATACGATAACAGTGATTCAGATAAGGGAAGTGATGTGGGTGGAGATGGCTCAGGGAAGTCTTTCCCAAAAGAGTTGACACTAAGAGAGGGGAAAGAGTCAGATGCAGGAAGGAGGCACTGGGAGAAAGAGACAATGCATGTGCAGTCATAAAAGCTTGAAACACATGTTGCTTACGGAGAAGCAAAAGTAGTTCTATAAATCTGTGCAAAAGATGTACATGGAGAAGTGGAGGATGCTAAACAAGACAGACAAAGGCTGGAGGCAAAGATATTAAGGGATAAACCAGAATTTTAACTTCATCCTGAACTTTCCTTGAAAATTATAGGAAGGTAATGAAAGTAGAGATATGGTCAGATATATGCTTTAGGAAGATGTGTAAAGATGAATGATAATGGAACCTGAAGGGAAAACCTTTCCTAGAATAGCTCGTGTCTTGGGCAAAGGTAAGAATTATATGCGGAAGCACAGCTGACTCTGCTGATGCCGTACAGTGGAAATTCAGAGCAAGCTTCAGGCCCTCAAGGAAGATTTTATTGAACAACTGTTCCAGCGCAGGTACTCTGTTATATCCAGAGAATACAGAGATACCTAAGAGGCTCCCTCTTCTCAAGAAAGGTAGAGAGCAATGTAGGAAGTACAGTGAGGGTGCTATACGCACGATACTGAGAACAGATGAGGTGCCCCTAACCTTCCTAGGGACATCGGTAGTCTTTCTCGAAGACCTGACGCGAAGTTTCAGAGGAATCTCCTGAACTGAGATTTACAGGATCAAAGGGGCTAATCAGACATGGCATAAGGTTAAATTAGAGAAAGAAAATGTTCTAAGCAAAGAAGGTAACGTATGAGAAGTGAGAATTTATACTGACCGTGTACAGCCTTGTCTAGGGGAGAGGTGATAAGGTACTGAACCAGGACAGTGACTATAGGGACAGAAAATAAAAAGAGAAGCCCGATTTATGAAATGTTTAGGAAGTATTGGCAGGACTCGGTCATTATTTGGATGTGGGCAGTGGCGGGAGGAGGGATGCAGTTCTACTCACAACACTTCTGACACCAAAAGTGTGCTCTATTTTTTCCCCACACCAATCAATTCTTCAACTCCTGAACACCAGCTGGGGGTCCTATAAGTTACTTGTGACACCTGGAAATAGGGCAGACCCCTCAGGTTAAAGGCTCAGTCCCACGAGGCTGTCCCCCACTTTAGACACCAGTCACATGTCCAAGCTTCTGACCCTTCTGATCAACAAACCATAAATCAAGGGTTCCCACGACCCCCTCCCAACATTTGATGATTTGCTCATAGAACTCGGGAGAAGTTGACTTACTATTACGTGTTGATTATTACAACTCAGGAACAGGCAAATAAAAGAGATGCATGGGCAAGGGACGGGGGCAAGGACACAGAGCCTTCAGGCTCTCTGGGAACACTCCACCCTCTCAGCACCACAAGAGGTTCATCAAACTGAAAGCTCTCTGAATCCTGTTGTCTAGGGGCATGACGGAGGTTCCATTACGTAGGCATAATCAGTTACATCACTGGCGGTAGGTGATTAACTCTATCTCTAACCCCTCTTCCCTCTCAGAGGCTGGAGAGGAAGTGGGGATGCTGAAAGTTCCAATCTTCTAATCATGTGGTCGGTTACTCCGGCAACCAGCCCCCATCCTGACGCTATCCAGCGGTCCACCAAGAGTCACTGCACTAGCATAAACTCAGGTGTGGCTGAAAGGAGCTGGTCATGAATAACAAAGATGCTCCTCTCACTGCTCTCAGGAAATTCCAAGAGTTTCAAGAGCCCCATCTGTACCAGGAGCCAGAGAAAAAGACCAAATATGTCCTTATTATATCGCAGTATCACAGGGCAGGGTGGAGAGGAGATTTCTTTTCCATCTTGCCTTTTTCACTCCCTAATGCCAACAACCACAAATAATTTCCCAACCTATTAGTTTAGGTAAGTTCTTTTCCTCCCCAGGTTGTACTTTAGAAAGAGGAACTATGATTTAAATCTATAATCACTACAAATTTATATACCTCTAGTCACATTTATCTTGAAATCCCAGCATAACCTTGGTTGTTCAAGGGTAGCTCTAGGGAGTTCCCCAGTGGTCCAGTGGTTAAGACTCCACCTTCCAATACAGAGGGCACGGGTTCCATCCCTGGCTGGGGAACTAAGACCCCACATGCCACGTGGTGAGACCAAAAAAAAAAAAAGGTAGCTCTAGACATAATCGTGGACAAACACACCTTTTGTCAAACAACTCCTTGCTATTAACTTGGTACACCATATGTAAGGCATGAAGGCATCTCCTTTCTCAGAACAATTTCAAGGGGTTCCACTGTGGAATTGCAGAATTTCAGGGCTGGAAAGCATCTTGTTACAAAACCCAAATATTTGGGACACTCTGCAATTTAAGCTGTATCCACATTTTCATGAGACCAAGAGGCTAAAGAGCAAGGGTCACTTGCTTTGACAAGTTTATCTTCAATTTCTGGTTCTGAGAAATAAGATTTTGAGAAGCTGGGGAAAAAAATATGTGAGTACTGATTTCACAGCTCCCTGCACTTTCAAATTCACTTTCCTACTTTGTCAAACAACTGTCAAATCAAGGTTGATTTCTTTTTCCTCCTCATTTAAATGTCTCTCATGCTTTCTGATATGAGAATTATGCTAAAATGAAATTAGTCACTGTTTGCTCTCATTTTGCCTAGCTTTTTTGACAGGAAAGAATAATATAGCCTAAAAGGAATACACATTCAAATGGGTGAAGTGGGAATATATGAGTCATGGGGAATGTTCTACCCGAAACAATAAGAATGACTGCTATATAGTTTATTAACTAGAAACTTACAGATTATCTTATGAAATTTCATTTTTAATATTGAGAGCATTCAATGTAGGGATGACATAATATTTAAAAGCCCTAACTCCAGAGGTAGAATCAGTGTGGTTTAAAAAAGCTATTCAACAAAACATAATTTATCAACTGTATATGGGACAAACCAAAACTTCCTTTTGTCTTCTAGAAAATGAGTTACCTTACTGGAAAATGACTGCTTAGAACATTCCTTCTTTTAGAATCCAAAGGAATCTGTAAGTATAGAAAGTCACATGGACTTATTCAACCTAGAAAACATGTACACACACAAACACACACACACACACACACTCCACTCATATAGACACCTATGTCATACCAAATTTAAAGCCTTTACCTTTTGGAGAAAGGAAAAAGAAGGAAAAGGCTTTACATGTTGAAACAAATGACAAGTCATTTTTGGTATTTGACAAGCTAATCATAGATTTCTGACATAAACTCATGACTATAAATGCAAGGTATCTTTCTAATGCATCATACCAGATATGCCGTAAATTCTGAAATATGAGATGAACCAATGACTACGGTCTGAATAAAAACCATGGCTGAATACATGGGATGACAGCCAAAGAACAGACTCCTGTGAATAAATTATAGTTAAATGCCACGTGTTTAGTTAATGTTGTCGTTTACTTACTTTCCAAAATTACATTCATTCAATGAATATGTGAAGACCCTACTACATGCTAGAATCATTATTCTGTTTGTAGCAAGTTCAGGGTCATAAATAGGTGCTGAGAAATAATCTCTTCCCTAAGAGATTTGGTTTCACTCACTACTGATTTTGTGCTATTATCTGTTGTTTTTAAAATTGATAAATGTTTACCACATTCAGTAACATTTTCCAGACTTCCAGACAGATGAATTCATAGCATACACATTCACTTCCTCTGGAAAACACAATTCGAGCTTTTATTTCCAGAGAATATAGAGTGAGTTTATTTTTAAGGAGAATTAATGAAATAAGAAAACGATTGCTTCGCCTAGGAGTCTAGACTCAAAGCCACGATAATCTAGAGAACTTCAGGTATGTATGCCTTTTTCCACAGGGACCTGTTCCAATTAAAATGAATCTACTCTCCTGGAAAGCTCTCTTTATCCAGATATCACCAACTTAATGAGAAATCCACTACCTGCTCTGGCCTCATCAAACAGGCTTTCAGGACAAATTCCTCTATGTTCGCTGTTTTATATGTTGACTTTGTAAGGAATTTTTGTACAGATATTTTTAAATAATAGTCTTATTTCTTTTTACCTCTTCTACCATAGTTTACTGGAAAAGAGGAAAATTATGTTAAGAATGTAGTTTCCTTGTCTTGTTCTTTGCGGGTATCTATGTTTTGTTCATCTGCCTTGTCCTCACTTGAGGGCAAGGAACATATTTATAGTTTTATGTTGCACTATAATGAAAATATCTTTTAAAACCATGATTCATTTGTTTACTACTCCTCTGGGATTATATAGATTTATTTAGATATGTTTATATTACACTCATCTACTAATATTAACATAGACATTAGTGATTTTATAGTGTGCCAAATAGCTACTTAATTAAGGCTTCCAAAGATTGACAATATGGAATTGGAATTCTCTAAATTTGCGTCGACCGAGATTGCTGGTGAAATTGGATTGTGACATATACTAACTAGTGTTAAAGACTCAACAAAAGAACGTTGTTAATGTTGCTTCTTTCTCAATTATTCAATGTTTTATTAAGTAACTTGATTACTGTACCTATTCCTAAAGAGGCTATTTGATCCCTCTCCCCATCTGACTTGATTTCCTCAACAACTTGTCCAAAGTCACACAGCCAAGGACAGCCTAGAAATGGACTTGAATCTGTATATCTAAAAAGCTTGCACTTTCACACTGGGCAGAAATACATCAATGCTTTGTTCTCCCATCTCCAGTCATGACCTGCTTCTTTTTCTATATTTTAAACATAAGTGAATAGCAATCTAATCTACCAAGTCATCCAAGGTCAGAAATCAGGAAGCCATCTGGGGACGCTCCCTCTTCCTCAGAGACCATTTATAATTAGTCCCAAAGATCAGTAGAGTTTACCTCTTTAACATTCCTGGTACCTGACCCTTTCTTCTACCTCTACTGCCTTAGATAAATTCCTTATCTAAATTAAAGTTCTCCTCTCTCTCTCACCTACTCCTCACCACCAAACCTCCTTATCGTAAACAAATGATCTGTAAGGCAAAACTAACTTCCCGGACAACACACACACACACACATACATCGCACCATAAAATTCAAGGTAAAGTTTAATGTCATTGGTATGCCATACATTGTTCGCTATGACCCAATCCCTGCCTATCTCCCCCTGGCTTTTTCCAACATATGATACCCTATACTTTATTCTCCAATCATATTAAATCACTCCTTTTTTCCCTGAGTATGTCAAGGGTTTTTATGTTTCTGAAACTGTGTTCAGCTACTCCAATTATCTGAATGTGCTTTGCTTCCCCAGATCTTTTCAGGTCAAACAGTGCTTCCTGTGTGAAGCCTTCTGTGAGTCTCCCCTTTGGGGACATTGTGATTGACTGCACAACATTAATCTCACCCCAAATTATTGGCTTAAATTAGTATCATCTCATTGCTGTATTCTGTACGGCTTCAGGATAATGTATGACACAACTCCAGTCGAATTTAGTTTCCTTGTCATTTTACAAGATTAACATCTTTTACAAAGCTTTAATTTCTTGAATGGCAATAAATCTATGACATTCATTTTTGTAGTGGCCATATATGTAACTCTTATATGGTAGGTACAAGACCATATATGTAATTATTTATAATAGGCACTGTCATTTAGTAAGCAGAATCATATTTGTATTTGACATATGATAGACTGTCATGTAGAAGACTCGGTCATAGTGGCAACTGTCATATAGTAGGCACTTAAATGTTCACAGAGTAAATTGGTATTTGAATAGCAGTACTTACATGATAATTTGTACAAAGGTGTGAATTAATCCTAACATTTTTTAGCATAATGCACTTTCACCATGCTATTACCATAGTCGGTGTTTTCACTTAGTGACTTTATCCAGCGTTTTCAGATTCTTAACATTTTTTACAGTAAACTTACCATTTTTCAGACAGCACCGTCCTTAAAAAGATCTCCTCCATCCATGCCACTATACTATTTTCTGCTTTCATGAAATTCAATTACTAAATCAGATTGTGTCAGTTTGCTTCAATGTATCAGTACTTTTGATAGCTTTACTGAAGTATAATTGATATGTTAAAAAATACACATATTTAATGTATACAGTTTGACGATTTTAGAAATAAGTATATAACCACGATATCACCATAATCAAGGTAATAAACATATCCATCATCTTCCAAAGTTTCTTGTGTCCTTTGTTTTTGTTTTGCCTTTGTTTTCGTGTGGCAAGAACACTCAACGTGAGATCTGAACATGAGGGTACTCTTAACAAATTTTTACCTGCCCAATATTGTGTTGTGAACTACAGGTACTACGTTAAACAGCAGATCTCTAAAGCATATTCATCTGTGTAACTCCGTAACTTTATATTCACGGAGTAACTACTCCTCATTTCCCCCTCCCCCTGTCTCCAACCACCATTCTATTTTTTGTCTCTATAAGTTTGACTATGATTGGGTTGTTTTTTAATTTAACAATTTATTTAAACTAAAACAAATAAAACAAAACAAACACGGTTCATCCATTTCTCCCACCCTCTCCTACCTCACCTGACAACCAATCTGTTCTCTGTACCTATGAGCTTGTTGTTTTTCTTTTAGATTACACATATAAAAAAATCATACAGTATTTGTCTCCGTCCGACTTATTTCACCTAGCATAATGCCCTCAAAGTCCATCCATGGTGTCTCAAATGGTAAGATTTCATTCGTCCTATGGCTGAATAATATTCCATTATATATATATATGTGTGTGTGTGTATATGCAACATATCTTCTTATCTTCTTTATCCATTCATCTATTGATGAAAATTTTAGGTTGTTTCCACATCTTGGCTATTGTAAATAATGCTGCAATAAACACGGGGGTGCATATATCTTTTCAAGTTAGTCTTTTTGTTTTCTTCAGATAAATACCCAGAAGCAGAATTTCTGGATCATATGGTGGTTCTATTTTTAATTTTTTGAGGAAGCTTTATATTGTTTTCCATAGTGGCTACACCAATTTTCATGCCCAGCAACAGTGCACAAGTGTTTCCTTTTCTCCACATCCTCACCAATGCTTACTATTTCTTGTCTTTTTGATAAGAGCTAACATAAAACATAAAATGTGGTGTGGGAAAATAAAAATGTTAAGCTATAAAATGGGATTAAACTTGTTATCAACTTAAAATAGACTGTTATAAATTTTTATATGTAAGTCTTATGGGAGGGACTTCCCTGGTGGCACAGTGGTTAAGAACCTGCCTACCAATGCAGGGGACACAGGTTTGAGCCCTGGTCCTGGAAGATCCCACATGCTGCGGAGCAACTAAGCCCGTGTGTCACAACTATTGAGCCTGCACTCTAGAGCCCACAGGCCACAACTACTGAGCCCATGTGCCTAGAGTCCATGCTCTGCAATAAAGAGAAGCTACTGCAATGAGAAGCCCACGCACCACAATGAAGAGTAGCCCCTGCTTACCACAACTAGAGAAAGCCCGCGTGCAGTAATGAAGACCCAACACAGCAAAAATAAATAAATAAATTTATATTAATAAAATCATTCCTAACAAATATTTTTTAAAAAACCTTATGGGAACCAAGAAACAAAATCTATGGTAAATATACAAACGATAAGGAGAAAGAAATATAAGCATACCACCAAAGAAAGTCATCAAACCACAAAGGTAGAGAGCAAGAGAAGAATAAAAGAACAGAGAGGAACTATAAAAAATAGCCAGAAAACAATTAACAAAATGGCAATAAACACTATCAATAATTACTTTAAATGTAAAGATATTGAATTCTTCCATCAAAAGACATAGAGTGGCTGAGTTGATAAGAAAAAAAAAAAGACAAATCTACATGCCGCCTACAGGAGACTCACTTTAGATGTAAACACACACAGACTTAAAATGAAGGGATGGAAAAAGATATTCTATGCAAACGTAAACCAAAAGAAAGCCAGAGTAACTATATTTATATCAGACAAAATAGACTTTAAAACAAAGACTGTAATAAGAGACAAGGAAGGGCATTACATAATGACGAGGGGGTCAATCTCACAAAAGGACATAACATTTGTAAATATTTACTCACCCTACAAAGGAGCACTTAAATATATAAAACAAATATTAACAGACCTAAAGGGAGAAGTTGACAGCAGTACAATTATAGGGGATTTAAGTATCCCACTTACATCAACGAATAGCTCATCCAGACAGAGAATCAATAAGAAAACATTGGACTTAGATGACACATTAAACAAGATGGGCTTACCAGATTTTTATAGAACATTCCATCCAAAAGCAACAGAATACACATTCTTCTCAAGTGTACATGGGACATTTTCCAAGATAGATCATATGTTAGGCCACAAAACAAGTCCACAAATTTAAGAGGATTTTACTCCTCTTAAATCATAGCAAGCATATTTTCCAACCACAATGGTATGAAATTAGAAATTATGACACAATAAAAACTGGAAAATTACCAAATATGTATAGATTAAACAACATACTGATGAACAACCAATGGGTCAAAGAAGAAATCAAAAGAAAAATTTAAATGTATCTTGAGAAAAATAAAAATGAATATGTAACATACCAAAGTTTATAGGATGCAGCAAGAGCATTTCTAAGAGGGACATTCAGAGCGATAAGTACATACTCTAAGAGACAAGCCTCAAATAAACACCATAACTTTATACCTCAAGGAACTAGAAAAAAAGTAAAAGCAAAGTTTAAAGTTAGTAGAAGAAAGGAGATAACAAAGATCAGCACAGAAATAAGTGAAACAGAGACTAAAAAGACAACAGAAAAGATTGATGAAACTAAGAGCTGGTTCTTTGAAAAGATAAACAAAATTGATAAACATTTAGCCAGACTCATCAAGAAGAAAGGAGGGAGGACTCAAATAAATAGAATCAGAAATGAAAGAGATGATACAACCAACATCACAGAAGTACAAAGGATCATTAAAGACTACTATGAACAATTATATGCCAACAAATTGGACAACCTAGAAGAAATGGATAAATCCCTAGAAACATACAATCTACAAAGACTTAATCATGGTGAAATATAAAGTCTGAACAAATTGATTACTAGTAATGACATCAAATCAGTAATCAAAACCTCCCAAGAAACAAAAGTCTATAAGTTTGACTATTTTAAACACTTCATATAAGTGGAATCATGCAGTATTTGTCTGTGACTGACTTAGTTCAATTAGCATAATGCTAAATTGAAACCCTGTTCACTCTTGGTGGAAATGTAAGATGGTGCAGTCACTACAGAAAACAGTATGGAAAGTGCTAAAAAAAATAAAAACAGAACTGTCCTATGATCCATCAATTACAATTTGGGCATATAACCAAAAGAATGGAAATCAGGATCTCAAAGAGATATCTGCACTCACATGTTGATGGCAACATTTTTTTAGAATATAAGATATGAAAACAACCCAAATGTCTATTGACAGATGAATGTATAACGAAAATATGATACATACATATAATGGAATATTATTCAGCCTTTAAAAAGAATAAATTCCTACCATTTGTAACAACAGGGATGGACCCAGAAGACATTATGCTTCAGTTTATTCTTAAAAAGTTGATTTGGCACTATCATTTCAGTTATGTGGAATTCTAGCTACTGCAGTACCTACCTAGCACTAGTGGTATTGCTCTAAACATTCATTCATTCAAACGATAGTTTTTGTGCACCCACTATTTACTTGACAGGCATCATGGGTATGTGTGTGTGTGTGTGTGTGTGTGTGTGTGTGTGTGTGTGTGTGTGTGTATATATATATATAGAGAGAGAGAGAGAGAGAGAGAGAGAGGTCATTTTGGTTCTCAAATTTCTTACAGTATAAAAGATAAGAAAGAAATAGAACAGTTTGGCATTAGTAAAACCATATAAATGTTGGAGGTCGATATACTTAGATTCAAACCTTGGTCTTAACTTCTTAACCACCAAATCTTGAGCACATTACATCATGTCTGTGAGATTCTCAGTCTCTCCAGGTGTAATCTGGGGTGAATGCGAGGATTACTACAAGACTGTATGTCTGTGAAAGGTACTTTGCATTGTACCTGACCCTTAGAAAGAAATCAGTAAGAGGTAACATTACAATAGAAATATTTACAGGCAGTCATGTGACACAAGAAGAAGATGGTCAAGGGAAGAAATAAGAGGCTTTATGGAGGGAGTGCTATGATAAAGTAGTGGACTTTTCTAGGAAAGGAAGGGAATAAACTCAGGTGGTGAAAGCAACATGAGCAGAGGCACAGGTAATCACATGAGTGGGGAGCAGACAATTTGGTGTGGCCAGCATTTAGGCCAGCAGATTGGCTAAGTCCTAGTACCTTATCGTTGGGCATTTATATGTGTCACCTAATGAAAAGTAGGTAAGGTCTATGAATAATTAGGGAAGTTAACAGTGACCTTTGCCTAATGCCCAGGCCTCAAACACACAGAAAACATGGAAGGCTATCATCACTCTTAAGATGTGCCACGTGGTATAGAGTTCTGTGTCATATTAACCAATAAACCTTTTTTAGACATCTAGAGAAAGTGCTGATTTGCTTGGTTTATTTATTTTTTTCTATCTCTTGCTCAGTCAGTCTCCAGTGTTGTCCTCTCAAATTCATTCTCTACTGCAGCTAAAGTGGCCAGCCAATCTAAAATACAAACATGGTATTTTGACCACACTACTTAACACCCTTTAATGGCTTCTCATGATTTTAAAAATATGAAATTTAAACTTCCTAGCAAAAATGTCCTCATTGGCCTATTCGTTACATCTCTCTCCAGCCAAAAAATTTTTGCCTTTTCTTGCTTTTGCACTTTGCAATAAAGGAAGACCAAACTGGGCTCTGGTAATTCAAGATGGTGGAAGAGGAAGAGCCTAAATTTACCTCCTCCCATGGATATAACAAATATATAGCTACATATGGATCAATTCCCTCTGAAAACAATCTGAGGGTTAGCTGAACACCTACTCCACTACAGAGGATAAAAAGGACCACATCAATATGGGTAAGAGAGGTAGAGAAGTGCTTTTGCCAAAACTCCCACCCCCAATGTGGCAGCACACAATAGGGAGGGATCTCACCAGACAGGTACTTTTCTCACGGGAGCAATGGATTTACACCCCAACCCCTGGGATCTACACCAGAGAAATAAGTGCCCAAAATTTCTGGCTTAGAAAACCAATGAGGCTGACACCCAAGTGCTATAGGAAACGGAGACTCTCCTCTTAAAGGGCTCACACATGGTCCCACTTGCCCCAAGACCCAGAGAAATAGAAGCTGTTGAAAAGTGCTAAGACTACGCAGGAAAAAGAGTCATTTGCAAATCGCAGCAGTCGCAGCATTCCCCTGTTCCCTGACTAGGGTGAATGGGCGTGAACACTCACAACATTCCGCTACTCCATAGCTAAAGTCTCTGTGCCAGTGCAGGTGGCTGCAACACTCCCCCATCTCTTGGCTGGGACTGGCAAGTGTAAGTGGTTGCAGCCTTAATCCTCTCCCAACTTAAAGCCAACTCAACACTCCCCTGCCCCATGGCTGGGGCTAGTGAACGTAAGCAGCCACACCATTCTCCTGTTCCTGGCTTAAAGCCAACACATGCACACAGACAAAACACCCTCCTTCTCCATTGCTGAAGCCCACGGGTACACGCATTCAGGTAATTTTCCTGCTGCCTTTCTGAAGCAAGAGAGCAAGTTCCACCCACTCTCCAGCTACCTAGTTAAAGCCAGTTGGTCAGCCCAATCCTCAGGGGGCACCCCTTGATTGCCTGGCCCTGGCGGCCAAGGGGGCTTGTGTTCCTGACCTCTATGGGAATGCCACAATGGGAAAGATAGCTCTTGGTAGGCCACCACCCCCAGGGCACTGCACAGACAATAGGCCGAAGCACAACCCCAGTCTTCCTATGAAAATGGCCTATTTACTTATCCTGAAGCTTTACCCTGAGAGACAGGCTACAGGTTTCCTACACGTCTAGAGGCTGAGGAGGCACTTCCAGGAAGATAAGCAGGAAGGCACCAACCTTTCAAACCCACTTGATCTCACTATACCTTGAGGAGACGTCCCAGAAAAAAGCTTATACACTAATCAGTAGCCCCAATTTTTGCAGCTATTGTCTAGGGGACATCTTGAGATCTTTTGATCGGTAGGCCATCAGGAATTAGGATTGTGACTCCACAGAATGAATATATATATATATATGCGCATACTTTAAAAGTTGATGCCTGAGGGCCTGGCTTCCCATCAGCCTGAAACTAGGTGCAAAATGAGATTCCTCTCCTTGGAACACTGACAGATCTGGGAACACTCTCAACAACAAGGACATATCAAGAATAAATAAGGTTATACAGACAACCACAAAGACTCTAGAGAAAAAGTGCAAGGGCAGGGTTGAATTAAAAGGATCATCACCTACACAAGGCCACTCCTTCAATACTGAGAGAGATAACAGTTTTGCCTAACATATAGAAACAAACACAGAGAGCCAAGCAAAATGAGGAAACAAAGAAAAATGTAACAAATGAAAGAGCAAGACAGAACATCAGGAAAAGACCTTAATGACATGGAGATAAGTAATCTACCTGATAAAGAATTAAAAGTAATGGTATAACAATGTTCATCAAACACAGAAGAAGAATGAATGAACACAGTATGAACTTCAACAAAGAGTCAGAAAATATAAGAAAGAACCAATCAGAGCTGAAGAATATAATAACTGAAATGAAAAATACACTAAAGAAAATTAAAAGCAGATTAGATGATACATAAGAATGAATCACCAATCTGGAAGGCAGATTAGTGGCAATCACATAATCACAAAAGAAAAAAAAAAGAACTAAAAAAAATTAGGATAGTTTAAGAGACCAGTAGGACAACATCAAGCATATTAACATTCACATTATAGGGATCTCAGAAGGAGAAGAAAGAAAGACAAGAAGAGAGAGGGAGGGAGGGAGGGAGAGAGAGAGAGAAAGAAGGAAAGAAGGAAGGAATGAACGAAGGATGGAAGGAAGGGACAAAAAGAGGAAGAAAGGGAGGAAGGAAGAAAGGGGCAGAAAAATTATTTGAAGAAATAATGGCTGAAAACTTACCTAACCTGAGAAAGGGGACAGACATCCAGGTCCAGAAGCATAGAAAGTCTCAAACAAGATGAACCGAAAGAGATCCACAGTAATATACATTATAATTAAAATGTCAAAAGTTAAAGACAGAGAAATTTAAAAGCAGCAAGAGAAAAACAACTAATTATGTATAAGAGAACCTCCATAAGCCTATAACCAGATTTTTCAGCAGAAACTTTGCAGGCCAGCAGGAGTGGCATGATATATTCAAAGTTCTGAAAGGAAAAAACTACAAACAAGAATACTCTATCCAGCAAGGTTATCATTCAGAATTGAAGGAAAGATAAAAGAGTTTCCCAGAAAAGCAAAAAACAATAGGAATTCATCACCACTAAACCAGTATTACAAGAAGCGTTAAAGAGACTTAAGTAGAAAAAAAAAAGGCCATAACTAGAAATAAGAAAATATAAAAGAAAAAAATCTCACTGATAAAGGCAAATATATAGTAAAGGTATTGAATCAACTAACTATAAAACTATTATAAAAGTTAAAAGACAAAAGCAGTACAATCAGCTATAACTATGAGTGGTTAAAGAATACACAAAATGAAAAGGTGTAAAATATGACATAAAAACATAAAATATGGGGAGAATAAAAATAGAGTGCTTTTTGAATGCATTTGAACATAAGCAACTATCAACTTAAAATAGACTGTTTTATATAGATTATTATATATGAATCTCATGGTAACCACAAACCAAAAACATAATAGAGACACAAAGTTAAGAGAAAGGAATCCAAACATAATGCTAAAGGAAAACATCAAACTGTAAGGGAATAAAATAAGAGAAGAAGAAAGGAACAGAGAAGAATTACAAAAACAACCAAAAAACAATTAACAAAATGGTGATAAGCACATACCTATCAATAATTACTTCAAATGGAATTGGACTAAATTCTCCAATCAAAAGGCATAGAGAGGCTGAATAAATTTAAAAAACCCAAGAACCTCTTATATGTTATGTATAGGAGACTCACTTCAGATCTAAAGACACATACAAGCTGAAAGTGAAGAGACGGAAAAAGATATCCCATGCAATGTACATGAAAAGAAAGCTGGGTTCGTAATACTTAAATCAGGTAAAATAAACCTTAAAACACAATGTAACGAAAGACAAAGAAGGGCATTTCCTAATGTCAACCCAACAAGAGGATATAATATTTGTAAATATTTATGTGCCCAACAAAAAACTACCTAAATATGTAAGCAAATGTTAACAGACATGAAGGGAAACTTGACAATAGAACGATAGTAGGGGACCTTAACACTACACTTACATCAATGGACAGATCATCCAGAAAGAAATTCAACAAGGAAAAATTGGCCTTAAATGAACATTAGATCAGATGAACTTAATAGATGTATACAAAATATCCCATCCCAAATCTGCCAAATATACATTTTTTACAAGTGCACATGGAACATTCTCCAGGGTAGGTCACGTTAGGTCACAAAACAAATTTCAATAATTTAAGAAGATTGAAATCATATCAAGCAGCTTTCATGACAACAGTGGTATGAAGCTAGAAATCAATTACAAGAAGAAAACCGGAAAAAACACAAAGAGGTGGAGGCTAACCAATGTGTTATTAAATAACCGATTGATCAATGAAGAAATCAAACAGGAAATGAACAAAAACCTTAAGAAAAATGACTATGAAAGTACACCATTCCAAAATCTATGGGACACAGCAAAAGTGGTTCTAAGAGGGAAATTCATATTGATACAAGCCTACCCCTGGAAAAATCTCAAATAAACAACCTAACTTTATACCTAAAGGAACTAGAATAAGAAGAATAAACAAAATCCAAAATTAGTAGAAGAAAAGAAATGATAAAGTTCAAAGTGTTCAACTGACACCACAGAAACACAAAGGCTCATAAGAGACTACTACAAACAATATACACCAACAAATTGGACAACCTAGAAGACATGGGTAAATTCCTAGAAACATACTACCTTCCAAGACTGAAACATAAACAAATAGAAAATCTGAATATACCTATTACTACTAATAAAATTGAATCATTAAACAATTCCCAACAAACATATCTCAAGGACCAAACAGCTTCACATTTGAACTCTACCAAACATCTAAAGAAGAGTTAATACCTATTATTCTCAATTCCAGAAAACTGAAGAAGGAAGTCTTCCAAACTAATTTTACAAGGCCAGCATCATTCTGATACCAAAACCAGACAAAGACACAACCAAAAAAAGAAAATTACAGGCCAATATCCCTGATCAACATAGATGCAAAAATATTTAACAAAATGTTAGAAAATCAAATTCAACAATACATTAAAGGGATCACAAACCTGTTCAAGTGGGACTTATTACAGTGATGCAAGGATGATTCAACATGTGTGTAAGTCAATCAAAGTGTTATCCCACATTAACAAAAGATAAAAATCATATGATCAGCTTAATAAACACAGAAAAAGCATTTGACTAAAATCAATATCCACTTATGATAAAAACTCTCAAAAAAGTGGGTATAGAGTGAACGGACCTTGACATAGTTAAAGCCATATATGACAAAGCCACAGCTAACATCATACTCAACAGTGAAAAGCTGAAAGCTTTTCCTCTTAAGATCAGGAAAAAGACAAGGATGCCCACTATAATCACTTATTCCACATAGTACTGTAAATCCTAGCCAGAGCAATCAGGCAGGAAAAAGAAGTAAAATGAATCCAAATTTGAAGAAATAAAACTATCACTATTTAAAGGTGTCATGACACTAAAGAGAAACCCCAAAGACTCCACTAAAAACCTATTAGAACTAATAAATGAATTCAGTAAAACAGCAGGATACAAAATTAATATACAGCAACCAGTTGTGTTTCTATACACTCTCATCATAATAATGAACTATCAGAAAGGGAAATGAAGAAAACAAATCCCATTTACAATTGCATAAGGTTGTAAACTACATAAGGTTCCCTGTACACACCAGGCTCTTTCAAACTTTGTGCATTTTCTCATCTCTCCCATGAACCTTGAATACCCTTTTCCCCATCATTGCCAGCCTAGTATTCTTCAAGACATGTTCAGATGTATTTTCCTTCCCTGAAACCCAACTTGTATTGAGAGCATTTCCTCTGTGCTCCCTTAGAACTTGTGTCCAAGCTACTTGTTTTCATTTCTCTCATTAGAATGTAATTTCCTGAAAGATTTTTTTTTTTTTTTGCTTTGAAGTATAGTGATTTACAATGTTGTGTTAGCTTCAGGTGTACAGCAAAGTGATTCAGTTATACATACATATATAACAATTTTTTCAGATTCTTTTCCCTTATAGGTTATTACAAAATATTGAGTATAGTTCCCTATGCCACCTAGTAGGTCCTTGTTGGTTATCTATTTTATGTATAGTAGTGTATATATGTTAATTCGAAACTCCTAATTTATCCCTTCCCCCCCTTTCCCCTTCTTTAACCATAAATTTCTTTTCTATACCTGTGGCTCTATTTCTGTTTTCTATGTAAGTTCACTTTTATCATTTTTTTAGATTCCACATATAAGCGATATCCTATGATATTTATCTTTGGCTTACTTCACTTAGTATGATAATCTCTAGGTCTCTCCATGTTGCTGCAAATGGCATTATTTCATTCTTTTTATGGCTGATTAATATTCCATTGTGTATATATATACCACATCTTCTTTATCCATTCATCTGTCGATGGAAATTCAGGTTGCTTCCATGTCTTGGCTATTGTAAATAGTGCTGCAATGAACGTTGGCGTACATGTATCTTTTTGAGTCAAGGTTTTCTCTGGATATATGTCCCGGAGTGGGATTGCAGTTTCTTAATCATTTCTGAGTAAGCCCAGAACAATTACTGCAAAATAGCAGTTCCCAGACTATCTTATTTATTTATAGCCTCTCGAGTTGAAAATATTTTCCATTGAAACTATATATATATACACACACACACACACACACACACACACACACACGTATATATGTGTGTGTACGATTATATACATATGTATATAATCAAGCTGGCATTGAATAGGTTAAAATTAGACCTTCCTGCTGGTTTTGATTTCATGGATTATGGTTAACAGGATGTTAGTTACAGCTAATAATACCATTATGAAACACTTCAACAACCAACATTTTCACACACATTAAAATGTCTACCATATGCCAGACCTAGGAGCCTGGGAGAACCTTCCAAGGTAGATAGCCTTGCTTAGCAACTGCTACAGTCCTTTTCTTCTGAGGACAGTATATATTTTGAAATGACAGAATGTTGTTAGTTCTAAGGTCTCCCGATAGCATGTGCATCTCATTATCTGATAAAAAGCAAAAGCACACCTTTATCACACGTGGCCTGTGATCTGATGCAATGCTAGGAATTTGTTGATAGAGTTGAGCAGATGCCTATCCAGCAAGTCTCTAACTGTGATCTTGGCAAGAAATATTCTATGAGAAAGCTAACAGTTTTGCCTCATAATCAATTTTGCCTTCAGGGCTCCTGCAACTCTATTTTTACTCCCATTTTTGCTCCATCTGCACAAGAGTTGAGCTGCTGCCACCAAATCAACCTGACACAATTCATACCATTTTTCTCATCAGTCAGTCATTCCCCATTTTTGTCCAACAGCTTTCTAAGAAACTGTTTTCTTCGGAAGCCAAGTGCAGTGACTCTCCTTTGTTTTTAAACACTCTTCCTCTGAAAGCCATCTGAGTTTTTCATTTCTTTCTACCTTAGTGCTTCCGTGTGTGTGTGTAGGATTGTACATTTCTGAGCATTATTAAGACCCTTGCTAGTGTCTCCTATAAGTATGTCTTCACTGAGAGAATTGTGATATCAGAAATGCCATCTAAACCAGAGTGCAGAAGATATTATCAACCGAGTTTAACCACAGATTGGTTTTTCCTTTTGTTCTTTTCTTAGGAGAAGGGAAAATATAAGCATAGTATTTCTACAGGAATTGCATGATAGTTTTTCCATCTCTAAATGAGTGGTTCATCTGCCTGCCAGCAGGGGAATTTATACAAACTGCCCAGTCAGACTCCACCTCTAGACACAGCCTTACTTGGATAGCTCCCCGCAGAGGTATTCAATATTGTAAATATCTCATCCTTTATAATCAATATAAACTTAAATTTTCTTTGCAATAATTTGCAAGAGAATACTTGCTTTGAAATCTGAAAGAACTGGGTTTAAATCCCCAGTCTGCACTGAAATTTATCATGGAAATGATAATACTAACTTCATGTTCCTTCAAGGATTAAATGACAGAATGTATCAAACATAGCAATATATGAGATTTTTATAGTTGTCTATAAAATGCCTTTTCCTTAAAATGGAATATGAGGGGAGCCTTTAATTATTTGCAAAAGTCAGAAAATACAAAGGCAAATGAGTTTTGTTCACTAAGGCCAAAAGGTTCTCTGAATCGTAAGCAATACGAAGCGATTACAAAAGATGCAGCAAGAGCCCCTACATGGTCTAGCAGTCACCGAGGCTGAGCATGGTATGTAGCCAGGAGTCTGCTGTAAGTGGTGAAGAAGTAGGTTCTGGAGTTAGGCTACCAATTATAGTCATTTGATCTTGGGCAAAGAACTTTACCCCTCATGTGCTTTAGTTTCCTTATCTCTGAAATAGTTTCTGCCTCATAGGTTTCTTAAGAAGATTTAGAGTTGATACGTTAAAGCATAAGAAGAGGAACAGGGAAGCAGAAAAATAAAGATGTCATACTGACCAGCTCTCTAGACCTAACAGAGTTTACCCGAACCTGAGCACCGATCTTTCATTTTCATGTGCCTATTAAGAATAACTATGGGGCTGCCCTGGTGGCGCAGTGGTTGAGAGTCCGCCTGCCGATGCAGGGGACACGGGTTCGTGCCCCGGTCCGGGAAGATCCCACATGCCGCGGAGCGGCTGGGCCCGTGGGCCATGGCCGCTGAGCCTGTGCGTCCGGAGCTTGTGCTCCGCAATGGGAGAGGCCACAACAGTGAGAGGCCCGCGTACCGCAAAAAAAAAAAAAAGAATAACTATGAACTTTCCACATGCTGAAATTTCATTGGTGTATACATCACAAAACCATTCCTCCCAAGTGGTTTCTCTTTTTTTTAATTTACTTTATTGGAGTGTAGTTGATCTACAACGTTGTGTTAATTTCTGCTGTACAGCAAAGTGATTCGGTTATACACACATATTCTTTTTTGTATGCCTTTCCATTATGGTTTATTACAGAGTATTGAATATAGTTCCCTGTGCTATACAGTAGGACCTTGTTGTTTATCCATTTTATATATAATAGTTTGCATCTGCTAATCCCAAACTCCAAATCCATCACTCCCCCACCCCCACTCCCCTTGGCAACCATATGTCCCTTCTATATATCTGTGAGTCTGTTTCTGTTCCTTAGATAAGTTCATTTGTGTCATACTTTAGATTTCACATATAAATGATATCATATGGTATTTGTCTTTCTCTTTCTGACTTACTTCACTTAGTATAATAAACTCTTGGTCCATCCATGTTGCTGAAAATGGCAGGTTTTCATTCTTTTTAATGGTTGAGTAATATTCCATTGTGTGTGTGTGTGTGTGTGTGTGTGTGTGTGTGTGTGTGTGTGTATATATATATACCACATCTTCTTTATCCATTCATCTGTCAATGGACATTTAGGTTGCTTCCATGTCTTGGCTATTGTATATAGTGCTGCTGTGAACATAAGAGTGCTCGCATCTTTTTGAATTATAGTTTTGTCTCGATATATGTCCAGAAGTGGGATTGCTGGATCATATGGCAACTCTATTTTTGACTTTTTGAGGACCCTCTATCCGTTGTCCATAGTGGCTGTACCAATTTCCATTCACCCAAATGGTTTCTTTTGCTTAACCCTCTCCTCCCAACTGTTTTTCATAAAAGGTACACATTCTTCCCTAGAAACTTCTAGCATCTACACATTTGTTGAAAACTGGGCTCAGAATTTAACTCTTTATTTCACTGGTTTATCTTTTCTCTTGCCTAGTTTTTAATCATGATCACTTACATGTAAAAACCTACAGGGATATTTCCATTCTGCTTTTCATTCTTATCTTTTGAAATATTTTAGAAGTTTCAATTCAAATATTTTTGATGAAACAAAAATTCCAAGCTTTTAGATATCCCTTCACACCCTACTCAAATCATCTCATATCACAGAGACTTGTGATTCTTAAACCATTCATTCTAAAAGAAGGAAAAGTAGATCAGTGTAGGGAAAAAGAGTTGGAAGCAAATATTGGTCCAAACTCTTATCTTAAATAAGTTCTGATTACATTTCTTGTAAAAGTATAGTTTTAGGAACCAACAGATTTTGACTGATAGCTTCTATTCTATTTAAATCTGATATAGCCAACAATGTGTCAAGATAGTGTACATTTTTCTTACTGTAGTTAAGTCAAGACATGACTTATTTGGAACAAACTTATCCTTATACTTCAGCAGCTGACTTCAGCTTTATTTAAGAGAACCAACAGTCGGGCAAAATTTAAAGGAACTGACTGAGACTGAGCAAGAGAAACACGAGGCTGAATGCTCTCAAGATCCTCCTGCAGAATAAGCTTTGTTTTAAATGAATGTGATGTCTCAGTTCAAACCTCTGAGTTTGGGGATCTACAATAGTTGGTAGTAATTCTACCTTCCCCCTTTTATGTCTTAATTATATTTCATAATCATTCTGTTATATGCTTTGTTTTAACAAGTAAGCCCTAGGTATCCCTGTGCCACTGCAGAGAAGGTAGTCTCGTGAAGGTTATGAGAAGTCTGGTCAGCAGGGCATACCATTTCCTGTTAAAAGCTGTTTCTAAGATATAAATAGAAGCTTTTCCAGGACTTCAGCTTGATGCTATATTGGGAATCATGTAACATTTACAATATACTTCCATGTAAGACAATCTTGTGCTAAAGCATCGCTAAAAGAGACAGAGCCTCTGGGGTTCACCACATATGATACTCAGAAGTAGTGGTGAGTCCAATCTCCTATTTTGATCCTCACTTCTTATTATGGTAAGTAGCTTCCTGATTTTCTGCCTTGTCCAGCTAGCATTGCAGTATTTCGCTCATTAGAAGTAGACAGTGAACATTCCTCCTAAAATTCCATTTACTTGATCTGTAGCTACTGCACTGGAATTTAAACTAAAGATTTTTAAATATAGGATGAAATATTTAAGCTCTTTTTGAATGAAAGAGATAGGTTTAATTCAAAAAGGGAAGGAAATTTAATTCAAGTATATAAAACAGTACCATCCAATGATCTAGAAACGTTCAAAGAGCTAATAAGAATGCCCCAAATTCTAAATTTAGATACTCGTACTATATTATAGTTTACTACAAATTTTTACTCATTGTTTTCCTAAAGAATCTGCATATTTCAGTATCTCAAGGTTTTTTGCATAAATTCTAGATGATGTTTGACACTTTAAACAATTCCTGGGAGGAAATCCTATAATTCATATGGAAGAAAGATGTGCATGATTGAGATATTTGTGAAGCTGTCTAATTAAAATAGTCTCGTGAACTTGTATTCTGACGTCACTGTGGACATATTTCCTTAACACTCTGAATTTATCATATGTTTAGAGTTATAAATGTAATTCTTAACTCAAAGATGAAGAAAAAAGTAGTAACATGATGCCACCTGTAAACCTGAGGATCAATGATAAACACAGGGCTATAGACAAAATCTTCTCAGAGACATCAATGAGCTTAAAGATACCCCAGGATTTGCTGGCCCAAGATCTGGAAGAAGACAAGAAATCAGAGACAGAGATATAAGCTCAGGCACTCAAAACACACTTATCCTAAGAATATTGTCCATTCCTGTAGGAGTAGTTGACAGGCTGAGCAGTGCTTTTGATGGTCTTATGGGACTGCAGAAATAAAAGTCAAAATCAGGAACTTGCTAGAAGAGGGAACATTGATAATGTACCCACGCCAAAGGGTGATACCCATAAAGTAAGCTGGAATAAGCAAACCCAACCCTCTCTTGAACATGCAACCTATCATCTGTTGGGCCCAGGAAGCTTAACTCTTGACTTTAAATATTTCTGAACCTGTAGGACCCTGATGTATCCTGAGAAAGCCAACGAAAATCCTCTGTGAAGGATGATATCATATGAAAGTCATCAAACTTTTTTCCAGACAATTTCTAATATATCAATACTATTATCACAAAGTTGGATAAAATCAGGTACACAAGGAAAGGCAATATCATGAGTGAAAACCAACAGACAAAAGATAAAGAGCTTTCCTTGGCTTGAGGGTTCCCCTGCTCTGCCCAGGCAGGAGAGCTAATTCATAGCCCCACCCACTACTGGGTGTAGTTTCAAGCCGCATCTGCCCAGAAAGTGTGGCCAGAAAGCCTAGAAGCTGTATAGCCCAGCAATGCTTAAGCAGAGAGTCCAGACAGACAGAGCTGACTGTCTGCAGAGCAAAGCCAGTGGCCCTGTTTGGCCACAGAACTTGGGTTGCAGATTGGCTTGAGTCAAGACCACAAACAAAGAGCCTTCCTGGCCTTGGAGCTGGTTTTTCTGCTCTGCCCAGGAAACTAATTTGTAGCCCCACCCATTGCTGAATACAGCCTTCAGGCTCTCAGACCAGGGAACCTAACCAAAGCACACAGGAAGCTGCATAACCCATCTAACCATGCTTACAGTGACACTTGAACAGAGAGCATAGACTCTGGCTTTCTCCATCTGCAGAGCAAAACCAGTGGCCCTGTCTGACCAGGGAATTCAGTGCATAGGTTTGCCTGATTTAGGTCCCCAAACAATGAGCCAGGCAGGTCATGCTGCACTTGCCCTGGCAATTCATAGCCTTGCCTACTTCTGGATAGTACCCATGCCAGTTGTCTAGAAAGCCTGACCAGAGAGCCTAGACAACTTCAGAGCCCATCCTACTACCTCACTTAGGCAGAGAAGCAAGCCAATAGTCCTATCCAACTGTTCTCAGCCAGGAGCTACCCCCATCACCTAAGAGCTCAGACTGTGAGCTTGTCTCAAAACAGACCCTGATAATGAGCCCCACCTGCCAAAGGACATGACCAGTAGATACATCTAGAAATTAAAGCTGAGCTGACTGGCAAAGAACTGTCTCTGCCAAATCAAACTCATAAAGTCTGGAAGAGGAAACCACTTACTCAAATGTATAGATACCAACGTAAGGAATCAAGGATCACAAAAAAATCAGGTAAGCATGACACCAACAAAGAGAACTAATAAAGTTCCAATAACTGACCCTAAAGAAATGGAGATCTATGAACTGTCAATTCAGAATAAACTTCTTTGGGTCCTCCCTTCTTTGGGAGGACCCAAAGAAGTTTAGTGAACTACAAGAACACAGACAGACAACTAAACAAAATTAGGAACACAATGCATGAACAAAACAAGAAGTTCAACAAAGAAAAAGAAACCATCAAAAAAAAACAAAAACAAACAAACAAAAAAAAAACAAACAGAAATCCTAGAGCTCAAAAGAACAATGACTGAGCTGAAGAATCCAATAGAGAGTTCAAAAGACTCAACCATGCAGAAGAAAGAATGAATGGTCCAGATGATAGGACATTTGAAATTATCCAGTCACAGGAGAAAAAAAAACAAAAACAACATACATATACACATTATGGGAATTCCAAAGACAGAAGAGAAAGAAAAAGGGACAGAAAGTATATTTAAAGCAATAATGGTTGAAAAGTTCCCAAACGTGGGGAGAAAAATGTACATCCAATCCATGAGGTGCAAAAACGTTAAACCTAAACAGGGCTACACAAAGACACATTATAATTAAATTGTCAAAAGTCAAAGATAAAGAAAGGATTTTGAAGGCAGCAAGAGTAAAGAGAGATGTTATATACAAGATAACCTCCATAAGATTAATTAATGGCAAATTTCTCAACAGAAACTCTTCAGGCCAGGAGAAAATAGGATGACATATTCAAAATATTGAAAGAAAAAAATTGTTAAAAAAGAATTCTATACCTCGCAAAAGCTGTTCTTCAGAACTGAAGGGAGATAAAATCTTTCCCAAGCAAAAAAAAAGCTGAGGGAGTTCATCACCACTAGATCTGTCATACAAGAAATGCTAAAGGGAATTCTTTGAGTGGAAGTAAAAGGATGCTAATTCCCACCATAAAAACATAAGAAGGTAGCATGAAACTCACTAGTAATGGTAAATATATAGTCAAAATTAGATTCTGTAATATGGTAATAGTAGTGCACAATTCACTTACAAATCTAGTTTAGAAGGTAAAAAACAAATGTAGTAAAAAATAACCATAACTACAATAATCTGTTATTGAATGTACAATATAAAAATATGTAAACTGTAACATTAATAACCTAAAACTTGAGGGTGAGAAATAAAAGTGTAAAGTTTAGGAATACTATCAAATTTAAGTTGTTATCAGTTTAAAATAGAGTGTTATAATTTTCAGATATTTTATGTAAGCCTTATAGTAACTACAAGGGAAAAACCTGTAATAATTACACAAAAGAACATGATAAAGAAGTCAAAACATACTAATACCAGAAGACATCAAAATACCCCCCAAAACACAGCAGGCTAAGAAACAAGAAAAATGGATCCACAAAACAACCAGAAAACAACTAACAAAATACCAATAGTGAGTCCTTACCTATCAATAATTCCTTTAAACATAAAAGGATTAAACTATTTAATCAATGGCATAGAATGGCTGAATGAATCAAAAACAAGATTTTACAATATGCTAACTACAAGACGTTCACTTTAGCCTGAAAGACACATAGACTGAGAATGAAGGAGTGAAAGAAGATGTTTCAAGCAAATGGTAACCAAAATAAATTAAGGGTAGCTATACTTGTATCAGACAAAATAGACTTTAAACTAAAAATGGTAAAAAGGGACAAAAAGGGATACTATATAATAAAAAAGTGTCAATTCATCAAGAAGATATAAGAATTCTAAATATTTATGTACCCAATATCAGAGCACTAATATATGAGCAAAAACTAACAGAGCTAAAAGAAGAAATAAACATTAATACAATAATAATTGGTCACTTTAATTCTCATCCAGGCAGAGAATCAATAGCAAAACAGCAGATTTGAATGACACTACAGACCAAACAAACCTAACAAACATATACAAAACAATATATCTGACAAGAGCAGAATACACATTTCTCTCAAGCATACATGGAATATTTTCTAGGAGAAACCATATGTTAGTCCAGAAAACAATTTTTAGTATATTCAAGAAGACTGAAATCATATCACAAAAAAAAAAAAAACCAAAAAAAAAAGAAATATCAAGTATTTTCTCTGACCACAATGGTGTGAAACTAGAAATCAATAACAGGAGGAAAACTGGAAAACTCATGAATACATGGATATTAACACTCCTAAACAACCAATAGATCAAAGAGGAAATTAAAGAGGAAATTTAAAAGTATCATGAGACCAGCAAATGGAAACACAGCACACCACATGTTATGAGATGCAGCAAAAGCAGTTCTAAGAGGAAAGTTTATAGCAATAAACAGCTACATTAAGAAACAAGGAAGATTTAAATAAACAACTTAACTGTATGCCTTACAAAACTAGAAAAAGAAAAACAAACTGAGCCCAAAGTTAGCAGAAGGAAAGAAATAATAAACATGTATACAATGGAATATTACTCAGCCATAAAAAGGAACGAAATTGGGTCATTTGTAGAGATGTGGATGGATCTAGAGACTGTCATACAGAGTGAAGTAAGTCAGAAAGAGAAAAACAAATATCATATATTAATGCATATATGTGGAACCTAGGAAAAATGGTACAGATGAACCGGTTTGCAGGGCAGAAATAGAGACACAGATGTAGAGAATAAATGTATGGACACCAAGCAGGGAAAGCGGCAGGGATGGTGGTGGTGGTGGGATGAATTGGGAGATTGGGATTGACATGTATACACTGATATGTATAAAATAGATAACTAACAAGAACCTGCTGTATAAAAAACAATAAATAAAATTCAAAACAAAAAGAAATAATAAAGATTAGAGCAGAAATAAATGAAACAGAGAAGAGGAAAATAATAGAAAACAAACATGAGAGCTGGTCCTTTGAAAAGATAAAGTTGACAAACTTTTAGCTACACTATCCAAAGCAAAAAGAGAGAGGACTCAGAAACAACAGAATCATAAATGAAACAGGAGACATTACAATTGATACCACAGAAATACAAAGGATCATAACAGGATACTACGAACAACTGTACATTAACAAACTGGTCAACCTAGAAGAAACAGAAAAACCTTTAAAAATATAAAACCTACCAAGACTGAATCAGGAAGAAATAGAATATCTGAACAAACGAATTACTAGTAAGGAGATTGAATCATTAATTAAAAATCTCTCAACAAAGAAAACCCCAGGACCAGAAGGCCTCACTGGTGAGTTTTACCAAACACTTAAAGAAGAATTAATACGAATTCTCAAACTCTTCTAAAAAGCCAAAGAGGAGGGACTATTCCCACACTCATTTTATAAGACCAGCATTACCTGACATCAAAGCCAGTAATAGACACTATAAGAAAAGAAAACTATAGGCCAATACCCTTGATGAATATGGATAAAAATTTTTCTCAATAAAATACTAGCAAACCAAATTCAGAAGCACATTAAATGGATCAATCACCACGATCAAGTGAGATTTATCCCTGCGAGGCAAGGATGGCTCAACATTTATAAATCAATAAATGTACTATATATAGAATGAAAGAAAATAATAATATGATCATCTCAATATACACAGAAAAAGCATTTGACAAAATTCAACATCTGTTCATGCTAAAAAGTCTTAAATTAGGTATGGAAGGAAAGTACATCAACATAATAAAGGTCATGAATAACAAACCCACTGCTAAGATCATACTCAACAGTAAAAGATTGAAAGCTTTTCCTCTAAGATCAGGACCAAGACAAGGGTGCCAACTCTCACTACTCCTATTCAACATAGTACTGGAAGTCCCAGCCCAGCAACCAGGCAACATAAAAAGATAAAAGGTATCAGAATTGGAAAGGAAAAAGGAAAATTGTATCTATTTGTATAATAATTTTATGTGTAAAACTATCCCAAAGACTACATACACACACACACACACACACACACACACACACACACACAGATCTAATCAACAAATTCAGTGAAGTTGCAGGACACATAATTAACATACAAAAATCGGTAACATTTCTATACACTAACAATGAATTATCTGAAAAGGAAAAAAAGAAAATGATCCCATTTACAGTAGCACAAAAGCAATAAAATACTTAGGAATAAATTTAGCCAAGAAACAAATTTCTCTACAGTTTTCATTGCATTGATGAAAGAAATTGAACAAGACACAAATAAATGGAAAAAATCTCATGTTCATGTGTTGGAAGAATTAGCATTGTTAAAATGTTCATAGTACCCAAAATGGTCTATAGATTCAATGCAATTCCTATCAAGATTTCAAAAGTATTTTTTAAAGAAAGAGAAAAGCAACCCAGAATTCATTTGGAGCCACATAAGACTCCAAGTAGCTAAAGCAATACTGAGAAAGAAGAAAAAAGCTGGAGGCATCACACTTCCTGATAAACTATATTACAAACTAGAGTAATCAAAACAGTATCATACTGGGATAGACAAATAAAGCAATGGAATAAAGAGCTTAGAAGTAAACTCATAAATACATGGTCAACTAATATTTGACAAGAGAGCCAAGAATAGTCAATGGAGAAAAGACAGTTTCTTCAATAAATGGTGTTGGGGAACTGAATATTTACATGCACAAAAATGAAACTGGACCCCTATCTTATACTCCTTATGAAAATTAAATCAAAATTGGTTATAAAGACTTAAATATGTAATACCTGAAGGTATAAAACTCCTGGAAGAAAGAATAGGGAAAAATCTCCTTGACATTGGTTTTGGCAGTAATTTTTGCAACAAAAGCAAAAAATAAACAAGTGGAACAACATTAAACTACAAAGCTTCTGCAAGGCAAAAGAAATAATCAACAAACTGAAAAAGAACTAACATATGATCCAACAATTCTACTTCTGGGTAAATATCTGAAGGAAATGAAATTACTATCTCAAAGAGATATCTGTACTCCCACATTCATTGCAGCATTATTTACAATAGTCAAGACATGGAAACAATCTAAGTGTCCTTCAGCAGATGAATGGATAAAGAAAAAAATACAATGGAATATTATTCAGAATAAAAGAAGCAAATCCTTCTATTTCTGACACCATGGCTGAAGCTTGAGACAATTATGCTAACTGAAGATAAGTCAGACAGAGAAAGACAAATACTTTATAATCTCACCTATTTGTGGAATCAAAAAAAAAAAGGCCAAATGTTTAGAAACAAAGAGCAGATTGGTGGTTGCTGGGGGCTGGGGGTGGAAGGCTAAGGAGATGGGTGATGGTGATCAAAAGGTACAGACTTTCATTTATAAGATGAATAAGTTCTGGTCATGTAATGTACAGCATGGCGACTATAGTTAACACTACTGTATTATATACTTGAAAGTTGCTAAGAGAGTAGATCTTAAAAATCTCACCACACACACACACACACACACACACACACACACACACACAAATGATAACTGTGTAGGGTGATGGAAGTGTTAACTAACCTTATTGCAATAATTATTTTGCAATATGTACAGATATGAAATCATCATGGTGTATAGCTTAAACTTACACAGTGTTATAGATCAATCATATCTCCATAAAGCTAAAAGAAAAACATTTAATCAATATAAAAAAAGTATTAAAGAGATACTTCACATTCTTTTTACTAAATCTTTTTAATCTTGCGTATATTTTAAATAACAGCACATCTCAATTAGGACCAGCAACATTTCAGTTGTTCAGTAGACACAGGTGACTTGTGGCCAATGTATCGCATGGTCTAAACACTCCAAGACATGAGACTGTTGTGCAAGACATAAGCAGATTTTGCATACGGAATTATGTGAGTAATTGTAGCCAGGGGACGGATTGTAACAGACTGAATATGACCACAAATATTTTGCAGCTCACCCATTAAGGAGTGGAATCTATTTCACCACTCCTTGAAGCTAGGCTCACCTTTTACTAGCTTTGACCAACAGAATGTGACAAAAGTGGTTTTGCATGAGTTCCAGAGCCTATTTTAAGAGTTCCTAATTCTCAAGAAGATTTCTAGCTTTTCTTTCACAGTCTCGGAAAATACCCCTGCTGTTTAAGGCGGCTGGGCACCAACTACTGAAAGACGAGAGATTTTCTAGATCAATGATCATAGGCAACAGGGAACACCCAGACTGCAGGCATGTGAGTGAGGTCACCTTAGAACCGCCCCCCCCCCCCCCCACAATCAAGCCACCAGAGGACTGCTCTGTGTAAGCCCAGGTGAGACCAGCAGAAGTGCCCAACTTCTCCCAGCTACCCTTTGTCCTTTCTGTCATTGATAATCTCCCAACAGCCTCTCACTACCTATTGGCATTTATTTGGCAACGACACATCTGTGAGGCTACTACTTCCTAACATTCCATATGGAGAGGCATTCGATCTATTCTCAGCCTTACATTCCTAAATTGAATAAGAAATGCTGTAATATTTTCCCTTTTCAATGTTAGTTCTAAGACCTCTCTGATTCTCTAGCTCTCTATTCCCCTCCACAGTTTAGCAATCATAGCTTATATGGTGGTGGGGTAGGCAGCTGCTTCTGCCCTATTACTTATTTTCCCAGTTTTTTTCCTGTCTTACAACTATTCAGTGAGACCCTTCCTTTGAACAATGCCTAGCTGGCCATAGTGGGATAGGATCCCGGGTCTAAGGCAGACAAATGAAAGCGGAGGCAGAATAGGAAATATATCAGTTATAATCCTCACATTCATTTGTCCGAATAAATTGCAAGTACATGGAACACAATTTAGCTTATAAACCTTATACGCACTGCCACACTGCAGAGAGTTGCATGCATGGTAAATACCAAATATGTAAGTTTCGTTTGTTGATTGAGTCAATAAATCCATCCAGAGAGAAGTCATTCCTTTCACGTATCTGACTCTTCTCTCCTCAGAGGAAGGTTATACCTCCAACCCTTTTGAAGTCAACAGGCATAAATCCTTCCCAAAACAGCTACATAGACCACTAGTGCCTACCGGGTAATTTTCTGCTCAGGGACAAACAGAAAAGAGGATACGGAAGAGGGAGAGAGTTACTGTGTGCTACACATTCATGAAAACATACTCTTAGTTCCATTCTGGCTGGAAACAGAGGCTTAGGCCAAGCAGTTCTTAATCTATAACTTTTTGATATGTTGATTAATTCGATGGTACAATAACCAGCGTTTGTAATCTGCTTCAATCAAATAGATTTTATAGCTTGCTGATTTTCTAAAATATAGTTATCAATAGATTCTTTGATTTTTACTGTAAGGTTTTGATTATGTCAGACATTGATATACTATATGTGGGAAGCGGTGCAGGACCGTGGAATGTTCATTAGCGTGAACCATAAATCAGATATCATTCGTTATGTGAATGAATAAACATATGAATTTTCTACTCATCTCCAGGTTATCAGTGTGATTAACAGATAGCAAGAGGTCATATTTTTCTAAAATGCAGCACTGGTTCAAAATCCAAATCATTAACTATTTACCTCTTTCCAGATCCTTAACTGAAACTTTGAGGCAAAATAATAAAAATATATTTTGAAATAGTATGAAATAAGTATACAACATATTTTCTTTATACATGTATGTCAAAATTTACAAAGTAAGGAAAACCTGTTACGCAGTTCTAGAGACAAAAAATAGAATGGCACTGGCAAAAATGGGAGACACATAGAAGGGGACAATAAAAATTTTGAATAAACCTTTATGATTTTGGAGAGCTAATTTCAAAGTTTAGATGATTAACTCTGCTTCGTAAATTACTATTTGCAAAACAGTAATAATTCAGGTAAGTGAGCATCTAATAACTAAGAATCCATTGCAAATGACACTGTTCCTAAGAAAAAGTTCCTGCCTTTTATCAAGTGTTTTATCCAAAATGAAGGAAAAGAAAAGAGAAGGAAATAATCCATAGCGTGAATTTTGGTTTTTTGTTTGTTTGTTTGTTGTTTTTGCTCTCCCTATTCAGTTTATTTTCTTTCTGAAACCAGATATTTAACTTATCAACCCAGACAGTTTCATCAGTATACTAGATTGTGATTTTAAATAATACTGGATTTCATGGAACCAGTGACTCTAAGTTCAATGAAGCACAGGACCTCTCAGAGAAACACTGAAAAAACAAAACATAAATCACAAATTTAATTATTCTGCCTTTAAATATTAGATCATTTTTAAGTCTAGATTTTTACTCCAAATCTCCTGATTAAAATTTATTATATCAGTAATTTTGTTGAAAATATCTATTGAGCCAAGTTCTCCCTGGTGCCAAAGTTACTCCCTAACAGTAAACATAACAGTTCCAAAAAGCAAAGTTCCAGTAGCCTGAGAGAGTTAACACTTTCCTTGAAGGATTGACTTAAATCCAAAGAAAATACAAACCTATAAATGTAGAGATTTTCATTAAATGGAAATTAAGAAGAGCACTTTGGAGGACTGGTACAGAGAAGGCCACGTTAGAAAATATACTTTCAGTTGGAAAGAATAATAACCGTTTAAAAACTACTAAAAGGTCATTTAAACACAAATATCATATGAAGTCTATTTGACCATACTTTTCGAAATGGTTAAGAAAATTGGGGATGTTTAAAAACACAAAATGTAAACTTTTTAATGCGTACATATTTTTTTCCCCTCAGACTCTTGAAGCAAGCTGAATTTTCCCCCTGGAGCTCTTGTATCTATGCACATAAAAAATGCCTTTAAGCCTAATCTCCTTGGCTCAGAATCCCATGGATGGTTTGCACGGTGTGAATGAAGTTAATTACTCAACCTGTGGTCAGGATGCCAATCCACCTCACGTCCTTGGGGACCTTATTCTATCTGTGGCAATCTCTTTCTTCAGTATCTTCAACATCTTTATTTACCCAGCCAGGTTGGCACCCTTAATTGTTCCTTCTCTGCAGGGCAACAGGAGCTCTATAAGAAGCATGGCGGGGCTTCCCTGGTGGCGCAGTGGTTGGGAGTCCGCCTGGCGATGCAGGGGACACCGGTTCCTGCCCCGGTCCGGGAAGATCCCACATGCCGCGGAGCGGATGGGCCCGTGAGCCATGGCCGCTGAGCCTGCGCTCCGCAACGGGAGAGGCCACAGCGGTGAGAGGCCCGCATACCGAAAAAAAAAAAAAAAAAAAAAGAAGCATGGCGGTTATGTTCTCAACGCACAGGCAATTTCTCCAGGATCTAATTCCTATGGTCCATTTTAATGCCATTCATGACAGCTTTATTTACACTGTTTTTACCCTATTGCCTTGAAACAGGAGTCTCCCTTTAGATTCATTAAAGTTGAAAATCTGCCTGCCTTTGATTTTCTCTCCCCTCTCAGAGGACATTTTTCTTTGTTCTGCAGCCCAGAGGCCAGCCCTGCTCAGCCCTCCTCCAGCTGGTGCTTCCTAACTCTTGCACCCACCTCATGGCCTGGTTGGTCCCTATTTATCTACATATGGAGATAGCCAAAACCGAATCTTTTCTTACAGCTTTTAAACATATTCAGGTCTATCCTACCTAAAAAAACAACACTTCCATTACTTATCCCCAATCCGTTTGTATTCTAATTCCTCTCTCTCCTTCCCCTTTTGATCAAGCTCCTTGAAGGTGTAACCTACCTTCAGTCTCTACTTCTTTACCACACAGGCCCCAGAATACTATTCCCCACAGCACACTGAACTTGCGTCATCCTCCTAGTCACTAGCTCCGATGCTATTCTTCTGAATTTATTTTACTTAAACTCCTTATGGCCTGAGAATCTATAGACTGTTCTTTCTTTCTTGCAATTCTCTCCTATGATATGTGTGGCCCTTTTTTCTTTTGGTTTCCTAAGCAGGTCAGATGGGGTAGTGAGAATGGCTTTAAATACTAAAGAAAATGATCTCAAACATAAATAAAAGCATAAAATATGAACGTTCATATGACTTGTAATCTGTCCAGAATATTCCTAATTATTCTCAACTGATTATTTTTCAGTAAAAATTTACCAAAAAAACCCTTGTCAATTTATCCCAATACACATATTTTAATTAGTATCACCTTATACTTGTGGATTAATTTCAAGGAAAATTGACCTCTTCACTATATTGATTCTTTTTTTTTTGCGGTACACGGGCCTCTCACTGTTGTGGACTCTCCCGTTGCGGAGCGCAGGCTCAGCGGCCATGGCTCAAGGGCCCAGCAGCTCCGCGGCATGTAAGATCTTCCCGGACTGGGGCACGAACCCGTGTCCCCTGAATCGGCAGGTGGACTCTCAACCACTGCGCCACCAGGGAAGCCCCCACTATATTGATTCTTTTTATTCAAGAGTAAGGCATTTTTTTACTGCTCTTTCAAATCTTTCTCTATGTCCATCATTAGAGTCCTGCATAATAATAAACTTATTTCTAGATATTTTGTCTTTTTTGTTATTATTATATTAACTGTGAAACCTTGCCAAATTCTCTTACTATTTGCAAAAGTTTTTCAGTGGATTTTCTGAAGGCCTTCCAGATGTAAATTGTATCATATCATTCATTCATTTATTCAATAAATAGTTATCAAGTACTAATATCTACTATTGGTGGTGCAGTGGTTGAGAGTCCGCCTGCCGATGCAGGGGACACGGGTTCGTGCCCCGGTCCGGGAGGATCCCACATGCCGCGGAGCGGCTGGGCTCGTGAGCCATGGCCGCTGAGCCTGCGCGTCCGGAGCCTGTGCTCCGCAACGGGAGACGCCGCAACAGTGAGAGGCCCGCGTACCGCAAAAAAAAAAAAAAAAAAAAAAAAAAAAATTCATCTGAATACCTAATAATATTAATTTAATTTCTTCTTTCAGAGTAACCTAAAGATTTATGGCTATAATCATTTCTCTAACCACAGTTTTTGCCACGTAGCATAGGTTTTTCTGGATCTAAAAATCTTTTTACTTTCCAGCTATGAAATTTTGGCCTAGATTTTCTCTTCAATGTTAGAGTTAATACTAGAATGAAGAAAGAAATTAGAACTTCAAATTATTTTCTTAAATTTTTGTTATAAATTTCTATTTTTATTGCATTATAGTCAGAGAATATTGTCTGTAATATTTCTACTTTTTAGGATTTACTGAGATTCTCCTTGCACTCATCTAGACAATTTTGGGAAACAACCCATAGAGACTTGAAGAGAAGGAACATTCTCTGTTATTAGGTCACAGAGTTAAACAGTCAACATTAGTTCTATTTAATTAATGTTGTTATTGAGATTCACTATATCCTTGTTTTTTAATTTATTTATTATTTTGCCTGTCATGTCATATGATTTATAGATCTCCTACTATTATTGTTCCCATGCATTGCCTCTTGAAGGTGCTAAATTGTTTGTGGTTTTGATGTTGTTTTATCTGGGACGTGAAGATTCATGATGGGGCATGATGGAGCATCTGGAACTAGACAAAGCATATGTTAAACATAAAGAGAAAAGCTGAACCAAAGAATAAGTCTGGGTATCAGATTGCTGCTAAAGGCAACCAGGGCATGAAAGTATAAGATCCTGGGGAGAGAGAAATGGCTCAGGAAGTCAAGTGGACATTTTGCAGTGTTTTTTCCCTTGGTGCCCTTGGCCGTTCAGAGCATGGAACAAGAGGCTGGGGAATCCAGGAAAAGGCCAAACAGATGTCCCTGCTAAGAGGTAGAAAAACAAACAGAACTTTTGACCATCCCACAAGGCTGGAGAGACATAAATTAGAGACCTGAGCTGCGAGCCCAGTGAGAAAGGGGGGGAAAAGAACAACATCCACCCTCTGCTGGTTTCCCCTCATGACATTGATTGATTTCTGCAGCTACATGGGGAAAGGAATCTACGAAGCCAAGCAGAACGTCTTCGAAAAACAAAGAGAGCTTTTGGCAGTGTCACAGTACTTACGAGACAGGGACTTGAGTTTTGGACACCCTGGAAGAAAGGGGCCCAAGTGAAGATCCTGGGCTTTCAATTAGAATTCCTTGGGAGACACACCTTAGGAACAGGGTTCAGAGAGACCCAGATGGAGCCTTAGAAAAACTGCAATCCAGCCTTGAATTTAATTTCTGATTGGATTCTGAAGGGAATCCACTCTTTCTGCTCTTTGAGGAAGATGATATAAGCAAGTCCCTACATTTTTCATATAGAACATCAGACACTGAATCAAAAAACACTATCTATGCCAAAACAAACCAAAAACAAAACCCAGGACTATCTGACCTCACACCAAGAGAAAAAGTAGTTAATAAAAAGAGATCCACAGGTTATCTAGATACTGAAATTATCAAATAAGGACATTCAAGTATCATGACTAATATGTTCAAGAAAACAGAAAGAAAGATGAAGAAAATAGATGAAGAAGTGGAAAATTTCACCAGGGTATTGAAATCTCAAAAAAAGTCAAACGGAAGTTGCAGAAATGCAAAATGAAATAATTAAAATTACAAACTTGATAAAAGGATTAGACAGAGAACAATAGTTAACTGGTGAAGTGAAATACAGATCAAAAGTTTTCATACTGAAACACAGAAGAATAAAAAAAGATTAAAAATAAAAAATATATATAGAAAAATAATTAAAATGTCCAACATATTATCAGAGTACAGAAGGAGAGAATCAAGCAAAGCAATGACTACAGAGAAAATGGTTGAGGAGAGTAATCAAGTCGCAGATTCATGGAGCTCTTGGCACACCATCAGGATGAAAGCAAGGAAGGTGAAGCCTCCTCACATCATGATCAAGCTTCTAAAAGCTAAAAACAAAGGGAAAATCTGAAAGCACCCAGAGATGTAGGGGGTTGGGGGCATGGGAGAAATACATTACTAAAAAAAGCAATAATAAGACTAACAAGTGATTTTCAACAGAAGGAATGAAAGCTATAAAAGAATGATACAACACCTTGAAGGTACTCAAATCAATATCTACCCATCAGAATTCTATATAAAGTGGGGGAAAAAATCCAGAGACCTGCACTAAAAGAATCACTAAAAAGATTTCTTTGGCAAAAATAAGATGATCCCTGGGACTTCCCTGGTGGTACAGTTGTTAAGAATCTGCCTGCCAATGCAGGGGACATGGGTTCGATCCCTTGTCCGGGAAGATCCCACATGCAGCGGAGCAACTAAGCCCGTGTACCACAACTACTGGGCCTGTGCTCTAGAGCCTGCGTGCCACAACTACTGAAGCCCGCACACCTAGAGCCTGTGCCCCACAACAAGAGAAGCCACCACAATGAGAAGCTCATGCACCAAAACTAGAGAAAGCCCACATGCAGCAACGAAGACCCAATGCAGCCAAACATAAATAAATTTATTTAAAAATAAATAAAGAGATAAGATGACCCCGTATTCAGTGAGAAATAAAGAACAATGGAAACAATAACTATGTAGTAAGTATAACTTAATATTGACTGAGGAAAATAATAATAATTTCTTTTAGGTTTAATCATATATGCAGAATTGAAATTATAGCAATAATACAAAATAACATAAATAACACAAAAAGGGTAAATGGAATTTAAATGGTCTAAATTCCAAGCATTATTGGGGAATGGTAAAGTTATATTTTATAACTTGACTATATAAGCAAGGTATACATCTTGTAATCTCAAAGTAAATATAAAAAAGATAGAAAAACAATATATAATTAACAAATTACCAGAGGTGAAAAAGGAATCATAGAAAAAAATTGATTAATCTGAAAAGAGGAAGATAAAGAAAAGGAAACAAGAACATAAAATAGGGAGAACTAATTTAAAAAATACAAAGATGGTAAATATAAACTCAAATATACACTAATTAAATAAAAATTAATGAAATATTGCCAGATTATGAAAAACAAAAACAAAATCAAGAACAATACAAGCACATGTTCTAATAAAATATAGGAAACTGAACGGTTGAATGCAAAAGGCCAGAAAAAGATGTGTATGCAAATAGTAACCAAAAGAAAGATGGTGTAGCTATGCTAATATAAATTTTAAAAGACTTTAAGTAAAAAAGCATGACTAGAAATCAATAGGGATGATTCCTAATGATAAAGAGATCAATCCAGCAGCAAATGTAATAGTGCTAACAATCTACATATACCTAATAAAAAAGGATGGAAAATATATACACAAAAGTGACAGTGAAAAGGAGAAACACAAATCACAAACAATTTAATATAGCTCTCTTCGTTGTGATAGAGCAGGCTGACAGAATCAGTAGGGACAGAGAAGATCTGAAGCTTATCTATGGTGACAGACTCACCTTACGATCCACCATATAACAAACTGTGCTAAATATTCCATTGCATCTCAAAGCGATGTGTATTAGGTAATTTTTGCATGCGTTGTTCTCACTGTCAATTTGGTCATACAGAGAATACTGCATTCAAAAGTTGCCCAAATTTACCATGGACTGTAAAGGGAGTCTTGATGCTTTTTTATAAATTAATGTTATTGGTGTATAATTTACATATAGTAAGATGTATCCATTTTTACATGTACAGTTGGATGAGTTTTGTTAAATGAATACAGTCATGTTGCCACCACTGTCCCGATTAAGGTACAGGATATTTCCATGATAACAAACAACTAATTCCTTCATGCCCCTTTGCAGTCATCCTCTTCCCAATCCCATGGAACCATGGATATGCTTCCCATTTATTATATTGTATAGTGTCATGGATAAAAGTAAACTTATGGAGCCAGACTGCCTTGGTTCACCAAGCTCCACCACAACTGGTTGTGTAACTGTCCATAAGTCACTTAAACTTTCTATCTCTAAGTTTCCTCATCTGTAAAATGGAGATCATGATAATAGTAACTTCCTGTTAGCGTTGTTATGAGGATTAAGTAAATTAATGCATATTAGGTGCTTAAAACTGTGCCTAGCACATATTAAGTGCTCTATAAGCATTAGCTGAGTTCCTACCACTGCCCAGAGGAACTTTCCTTAGAGATCTATTGTTACATAAAGGAGGTGTAAGATGGTACAGACAACTACTTTCTCTGTGAATTATTTGCTGTTCAGAATTTTAATAGAAAATATATTTGTAAAAGCAACCTCAATTGTTAAGCAGATTAGAAAATTCAACTGAAGATATAACACTGCAGTTACATTTCCTTTACAAAGGCAAAAATGTATTGGAAAATCAGGATAATTAGGAGAATATGTTCATTCAGAAAAGAGAAAAACACTTTAACACATTCTGTAGAAAACAAGAAACCCCTTTGTTGGTGTAAGTAAATTACATGTTTGACTTACAATTCAGACATGTAAGAATTACAATTCTTACTTTTCATGCTCATTAGCAAGTAAGGAAGCATCACTTATAAAAGGTACTCTTAAATGCTATCTTCATAATATATGCCCTGGATAAGTGAACTAAATAGTTCAAGGAGGAAAAAAAAAAATCCCAGCTCACTTCTAGTGAGTAGAAACTACTCAGTCAAAAGGCGTTTTTAAATCAAATCCTTACCTAGAATAAAATCAAGCATAATATGATGATTTTTTAAAAAATAAATAAAATGATTAGTGGGCTATTTTGCTTTTAACTGATTTCTAACAACTACAGTCTCAGTTACAATTAATTATATAAATTACATCTAAATGTAAATGTCTTCTGACAGTTTTATATTCAACTTCTGTGGTTCAGAAAAAGAATCTTAATCGATAACAAGATAAACTTGGAACCAAATTAAAGGTCTTGATATAAGTAGGAGAAAATGTGTAATTAGAATGGCATATAATGTATCAGCAACAACCAATTATGGTTTTAACTGAGTATTTCAATCTGAAAGCTGTTTTTAAAGGATATCTATCAATTTCAAAACTTTTAAAATGACAAAATTTAAATTTACATTTACCACTTATTCCTGCATGTACACAAGAAAAAATTTTGAATAAAAAGAAGAAATAAATCAACCAGATTTTTTGAGTAAAAAATGCTTAGACTCAGATGTCATAAAATTGTTTTACTTGATACTACATAGATAAACTATCAGTCTTAAAACACTGTGCTTTACTTTAACCACCTCAGTAGTAAGGCAAAGGTCACTATATAAGAGAATATGTCTACGACCACCTTTATGCCAAAAATTACACTAAAGAAACTTAAAAGACATATTAAAAAACAACAGTGTATGTGCTTTATCTGATCCTATTTCAAATTTAAAAGCTGGGGGAAAAACACGAGAAATGTGAACTGGATATTTGATGATTCTAGCAAATAATTGCTCTTTTTAAGATTTGACAATAGAATTATGGGTTTGTTTAAGAGTATTTGTCTTAAAGAAATAAAATGCTTACAGAAGAAACAATGTAATGTCAGGGATTTAACATAATGGGGCAGAGAGAAGATGAGTAGTTGACAGAACAGATGAAAAGATCAGTCATATATTGACAACTGGTCAATTTGGACAAAAATTACACTGGGTTCATTTACAGTTCTCTCCTTTTGTATATGCTTGAGATTTTCCATAATAAATTAATTTTTTAAAAGATTTTCTAATATTGTCTTAGAGAGAACTCATTCATTGCATGAAAATAGAGAGATGATAAAGATTTGGGGTTAAATGTGTAAATATTTACCCCCTTCATATAGAGTTCTTAAATGTTAATTCATTAACTGTGAAAAAAAACATAATTTGTGGGTTAATTCCTCTTCATTAAAAAATAATGCCTTGACTATTTACAATAGCCAAGACATGGAAGCAACCTAGGTGTCCATCAACAGATGAATGGATAAAGAAGATGTGGTATATATATATACAATGGAATAATACTCAGCCATAAAAAAGAAATACTGCCATTTGCAATATGGATGGACCTAGAGAATATCATACTAATTGAAGTCAGAGAAAAACAAATATTATATAATATTACTTATATGTAGAATCTAAAAATAATACAAATGAACTTATTTACAAAACAGAAACAGACCCACAGAAATAGAAAACAAACTTATAGTTACCAAAGGGAAAAGGTGGGGAGGGGTAAATCAGGAGTATGGGATTAACAGATAGACGCCACTATATATAAAATAGATAAACAACAAGGATTTACTGTATAGCACAGGGAACTACATTCGATACCTTGTAATAACCTATAATGGAAAAGAATCTGAATATATATATATATATATATATATATATATATATATATAAAACTGAATCACACCTGAAACTAATACAACATTGTAAATCAAATATACTTCAATTTTAAAAAACTGCATTAAAAAATAACTTCATTGCAAGAGATTAGAATACTGTGTATCCTTTATTTTTCTTTCTGGTTTCTCCAAATACTGAAATAAAATCAACGAGCCTACAATTTGGAATTTTATAATGATATTGTTTAAAATAGAAGGCAGGGGAGCTAGAAAAGATGGTGAGCTCTCAGAAAGCACTAAGATGACTGTGACTCTATCACTGACTTGTACCCAGTGTTCCCATTTGTTATCCTCAATTTTCTGATGTTGGCACCCATTGGCATTTTTTTCTTTAAACTCTTTAAACACTGATTATTAAAAAGTATTGCTTTGTAGTCGATTGTGTCAAGTTAACCCAATGAAATTAAATGTCATGTGCTTTAGTGTGCAAACACCATTGTCTTCAGAGTTTAAAAATGTACTTAAAAAGAATGCAAGGGATGACCTCTAAGAAGCTTATAAAGTCTTTCATGATGTTTGAGGTAATCATAATAGGACTACATGTCTTCCCAACCTCCTGATAATCAAGCTTACAAGTTTCAAGACACTTTTGCTTACTTGGTGCCTAGAGAATTTGAGAAAAGAATTACTTTTCTTGTATCACAAATTCCTAATTTCTATATTTTGATGGTTTATTTTGAAGATCTCACAATAGCTGTCTCAGATCCAGTCAGATTTTTGCATCAGAGAAACTGGTACACTCATTTCCCTTCAAGCACTTTGATGTCATATGAGAGATACTTGCATCTTGCCAGAGTTTATCACGGTAAAGTCAAGCTGTGACGGCATTGACATAAAATTCAAATATCCATATGAATAGTGAAAAATCCAGTGAATCATCTGAATGTTTCTATACAAGACTTCATTAGTTGAAAATGATTTCAGTTGCCTGTATTTTCAAATATGAAACCAGAACTCAAGAGATAAAATTCTGATTTTTTTTTCCTGTGGTCTATTTAAAGAGGCAAATGGCAATAAAATGATAACTGGAATACTGATGGCCTTTTGCATAAAAGGACATGAATGAGTATGAATATATCATGCATCCAAAAAAAGAATGAACCTTTTTTTAATGGATTAAGTTTTTCCACTGCTTTTGTTTTTTGAGGAATTAGCTAACACAACTTCTTTTTTAAAAAATAATTTAAAACTCATGTTTCTCTATAGTATCTCCTGAGATAATGATCCCTTACTTAATGATAATGAGCTCCTGAATTGCCTTAAATCCTTACTGTTAAATGCAATAAATAATACATTTGCTGGGCATTATTTGAAAGCCTTTTATATGATTGCCTTAGTCACTTTAATACTAAATGTCTCCAGCCTGTTTTGCCAATAGAAGTTAATAACAACAGAAGAGGTAACGGGGGTGTAAATTGTAGTTTTTCAATTCTGGTCCTTGATGATACATCCTCTAGAAATCAGTCAATGGAGTTTTCCAACTTACATGGTAGCAGTTTGGTTTCCAGTGATTAAATAACTATTTAAAAGAGGTTAGTTGTGGTAAATAGGCCAAAATCCCCAACTCCCAAAACACACGGAAGGCTGGGCACCAACACAGCATCATTAGGTGTGATAACATGACATCCATTTTCTTAAGCGGTTTTATGAGCTTCACCTACTTGCAATAATTAATATTTAATAGCAAGGGAGAATTGCCAACAATTAGCTCCTGGAAGGTGGCCAATCAAGCCACGTTAAACCGATGTTTGCCCAGCAGAGTTCCCCAGGCTTGGTTATTAACCAAAATGAACAAGAAAGTGAGATTGTTGCTATGAAGTATTGCAGGGACTCATCAACCCAGAGTGGTTGGAAGGCTTTCTTGGAGTCACTTGGACACAGCCTCAAACTGCACAGGAAAATGAGCATCTGCTAAGAAAACCCAGTAACATACCTCTCTGAACTTGAGCAATCAGAAATGGGTCTTCTCTTTTTAATCAGAGAAAACATACAGAGAGGTTAAATGGTGGCATTTTGTGAGTACCTCGTCAGGTATAATGAATGACGATTGTAGCCAGAATCCAGACATCCAAATATCACAGAAAGCCAGTACGCGTGTACTTACCTTCTCAGCCACAGACTCAGATTCTATGTGTAGATTTAAATAAAAGAGGGTGCTTGTTATTTAAGGCTCTAAGGTCAGACAGATCTGAGTTTGAATTCTAGTTCTGCCATTTGCAAACTATTAGAAAAGAATCTTTCAAGCCCCAGTTTCATGACTGGTAAAATGACAACAATAGTTGTACCTCATTTACCAGTTGTAAGAAGAAAAATAATGCCCATTAAAATATATCACTGTTCCTGGAAGTATTCAATAATTTTTAAATACTATTCATGTTATTATAATCAGTCATGTATAGTCTCCAGAATGAGAAAAAGCAAAAAAAAAAAAAAAAAAACCTAAAAAAAAAAGATACCCAATTAAATTTTAATTTCACGTAAATAATGGATAATTTCTTAGCATAAATACATCCCATGCAATATTTGGAACAAACTTATTCTAAAACTTTTATCCATTATTTTTCTTAAATTCAGATTTATCTGGGCATCCTTATTTTACTGGCAACCCTATTTATACATCCAGAGAAAACCATAATTTGAAGAGATATATGCACCCCAGTGTTCACTGCAGCACTATTTATAATAGCTAAGACACGGAAGCAACTTAAATGTCCACTGAATGGATAGAGAAGATATGGTATACATATACAATGGAATACTAGTCATAAAAAAGAAAGAAATAATGCCATTTGCAGCAAAGTGGTTAGACCTACAGATTATCATACTAAGTGAAGTAAGCCAGACAGAGAAAGACAAATGTCATATGACATCACTTATATGTAGAATCTAATTTTTAAAAATGATACAAATGAACTTATATACAAAACAGAAATACACCCACAGACATAGAAAACAAACTTATGGTTACCAAAGGGGAAAGTGGTGGGAGGGATAAATTAGGAATTTGGGATCAACATATACACACTAGTATATATAAAATAGATAACCAGCAAGGACCTACTGTATAGCGCAGGGAACTATACTCAATATTTTGTAATAACCTATAAGGGAAAGAATCTGAAAAAAAAAAAAAAAAATATATATATATATATAAACACCCATATATATTTGAATCACTTTGCTGTACACCTGAAACTAACACAACATTATAAATCAACTATACAATTAAAAAAAAAACCCAACTGATAAATAAAAAAGATCAAAGTCAGTCAAACAAAATGGGCACATTAAAATTCCTTTTTATTTATCTTATTTAAAGAAATATTCCCTCAATCTTGCCTCAGTGTCTATGCACCTTAACTTCAGATCTAAAAAGTTTATATTCTGATTAAGCGATGCTCTTCTTGGAGAGTTGCACCTATAAAAAAAATCAAAGTATACTTGTGGAAAAGCTCTAGGCCTCCAAAAGGAACATTAGCACAAGCTGCTGGCTACAAGAAGTACTCCCAGTCAGGCCTGCCTGCCCCACGCCTCTGTGCTTTATCTTCAGCTTGGCTCCCGTCAGCTCGTAACCCCAGACTGAGCCGTGGACTTTGGCTCTCCCATTGGTATCTCTGTGCTACGCCAGTGTCTGGCCCCAGTCACGTCCCTGATTCTGTTTCAACTGCATGGACTGTGCTTTGGAATGTTGTCCATGTTTTCTCAGCATTTCCACCCCTGTTTTGTTCCTGGCTTGACTTTGCACCTTCATCTCAGTGCCAATATCTTGCACAAGTCCATTCTGCTATGTTACCAATACAGGAACTGTTTTCTAAGCCCCAACAGATTAGACCCTACAAATTAGTGAAAGAGCCAGATATAACAGGAACACTGATAGCAGTGAGAAATTATGGTTAGCCACCTGACAGCAGTGATAGGCTATAATAATACCGTGCTATTGGTTGAGAACTTACTGCTCGCCAGTCAGTGTGTCAGACACTTAGCTACCCTGTCTCTTTTCATTCTCTTCAGTGTAGGCAATACTACACCCATTTTACAGATGAAGAAAGTGAGACCACGCTGCTAGTATGTGTCAGAGCTAGAAATGAATACATCTCTCTAACTCTGCAAACCACATGCTTTGGACCACAAAAGGCTACGTGCTCAGCAAAAGAGGGCATAGAAAAGAAAAATTTAAGTGTCATGAACCCAAACGGCATTGTAGTCTGAATACAGATACAAACGGTGACTATTTGTACCTATCTTCAGTGTCTCAAGAGTACAATATTCCTTTGGGATTGGCAGATACGAACTACTATATATAAAATAGATAAACAGGGCTTCCCTGGTGGCGCAGTGGTTGAGAGTCTGCCTGCCGATGCAGGGGACGCGGGTTCGTGTCCCGGTCTGGGAAGATCCCACATGCCGCGGAGCGGCTGGGCCCGTGAGCCATGGCCGCTGAGCCTGCACGTCCGGAGCCTGTGCTCCACAACGGGAGAGGCCACAACAGTGAGAGGCCCGCGTATCGCAAAAAAAAAAAAAAAAAAGATAAACAACAAGGTCCTACTGTAGAGCACAGGGAACTATATTCAATATCCTGTAATAAACCATAATGGAAAAGAATATATATATGTATTATATATATGTATAACTAATCACTTTGCTGTACAGCAGAAATTAACACAACATTGTAAATCAACTATACTTCAATAAAAAAAAGAGTATAAATTACAATGTATATATTGTAATATATATTGTTGTACTATTGTGGTCTTGAGCCCAGATGGTCCCACTCTATTATGATGCAGGTCAACTCGACATTTAATTTTAGAAAGTAGAATCACCATGAAGACTTAGATTATTCAGAGAGACAATATATTGATGTGATTAAACAAGTTTGGGGGTCAGGTGGTCAGAGGACCAGTTTCAATCCTGGCTTCACTCCTTCCTAGTTATGAAAACTTGACGAAGTCCCTCGACTTCTTCAAACCTCAGGCTCTTTGGTAAAACGATGGTGATAGTACCTACCTCATAAATTGGGAGTGGGGATTAAACGACAGCACAGGTGGTGTGCTTAACTCAGTGACAGACAAATCACCATCACCGAAAAATGTGAGCCTAAAACAGCAGCAGCAAATATGCAGTATGTTGTAGATTTTTGTCCAAAACATTAAAAAGAAAAAAAGGAAAAGTTGTTTTTTAAAAAAGAATCCACCCCTTAGCTAACTGGAAGAGTCAGTTACTCTGAAGAGTTTATATCCTAAGGCCCCGGCTAGCAAAGCTGTATACAGTCGACCCTTGAATAACACAGGCATCAGGGGCTCCCACCCACTGCCAAGTTGAAAATCCACTTATAACTTACAGTCCACTCTCAGTATACGCGGTTCCTCTGTATTTCAGGTTTCACATCTGGGGATTCAAACAACTTCGTATCATTGTAACACTGTAGTTATTTACTATTGAAAAAGATCTGCCTATAAACGGGCCTGCTCAGTTTAAACCTCTGTTGTTCAAGGGTCAATTGTATATGCATATATTTATATACACACACACAGCTATTTCAAACTCTAACCTCTCTTCAACTAACTTAAGATCCTGAAGAATTCTTATAGTCCTAAGACTCTGGTCTTTCTAGAATCTGAGGAATTGTATTCTAAAGTGTGGGCACCTCAGCCCTTGTGTCAGTACCAGACCTCTGTATATATATTCTGTATAATCTCTCTATATATATCTATATTGATATCAGTACAGGTATAAGCATCCAGGATCTATATATACTATACCTATAACCTACTTCCTGCAGATTTGCTCTTCATGCCCTAGTTGAACAGATACAATCACACAAGGGAAAAATCTACTAGAGCCCACAGTATGATCCAGAAAGGAATTATTCTTAGAATATAACAATTAAGATGTAATCCACCTCCACCTTCAGGGGTTGTCATTTTTAAGTGATGAACGCCGAAGAGTTAAAAGTGGTGAGAAAAAAAAAAAAAAGTTGTATCTGGAACATTCTCCTGTGTGCAGCATTTTGGGAGTCAGCCTGTGTGCTCTCCACATCTGGATGTGCTTGGAAGAGACTCAAGCATCTGAGAGGGTAGCTGTGGTGGGTAGAACCCTCAGTGGGCCTGGAGACCAAAGCTTTGGATTGAAATCCTAGTTCCTCCACATCCTGGCCAAGCCTCTTAAAATCGCAGAGCTTCAGTTTCCTCATCTGTAACATGTGGATAATGCAACCTACATCAGCGGACTGTTGCTATAATAAGGGTTTTGTGTACAAATGCTTCTAACACAATGTTTGGTGCATGGAAGGCACTTAATGACTTGACTGAGGAAGGTTCACCTCTGCCTTTGCTCTTCTAGAAAGAGTCAGTTGAAGCAGAATGAGACTGCTCGTGGAGGATTTGCCTAGTAGTTTTGATGAGAAGTCAGAGAAATCTTCCTGAGAAGTTGACAAGTTCTCAACATCAAAAGAGATAAATACCATTTCAACATCTGGAAACTTACAGATTCAAACCTTATAACGCCTTCCTCTAGTTTAACCAATTGCTGAGTGAATTAACAAAGTACATATTAAGGTCATAGAAAATCTTTAAAAGTGTGTGTAGGAATGAACATATTTAATACCACTGTACACTTCAAATGGTTAAGATGGTCATTTCATGTGATGTATAATTTACTACAATAAAAACATGGGAGGTAAAAGCGTGTGTAGGAACGAGGGCAGAATATGAGAGGGGTTACTCTTATTATATGCCAAGGAAAAAGGGTTTTTTCTTGTATTTTTGTTTTTCTTGTTTTCTCCTGTTTAAGAAGTTTAAATTTAAAGCCTTCAAAAACATAAGACTAAGAGTACTTATTATGAACTTTTTGATTTGCACAATATAACATGGGAAGGGTGGAGAGGGTCAGAGTACAAACTGATAATCCTATACATGGGTGAATACTAAAACACCTGCCTAGAATATCACGGGACTAGGACTTTTACCACAGAGTAGAACAATGAAGTTAATTTACCTAATGGCATTATACCAACCTGGCTCAACTAGTTTTTTTGAATGCCCAAATGCTCCCTTTTAGGTGTTTTCATTAGTTGTACAGCTATTACATGAAATTATGTAAGATTCCTTGAAGGCATATCTGGTGCTTTAGTGACCTCCCATCAGTGATTTTTAAAGTATGTATGCATCCAATCCAATTACAAAGGTCAGCTCCTTCAATAATAAGTTAAAATATAGAAAAAATTATATTTTAATGCAACTTTTTGCTTTTGTATACTACTATACAGCTGTTGCTTATATAGCTTTCTGTGTATAATCCTCTATTGTGTCTTTTTAATTTGATATACCATTGTAATTTTTGATGCTATTTATAAAAGCTTCATAATTATCACTCTGAACAGTTACATAAGTTTTCCTTGTTGATGTATCGGATTTGCAAAACTATTCTCTTATGGCTGGATATTTGGGTGGTTTCCAATTTTTGGCTGCTATTTTAAAATGCTATAACAAATATATTCTTTTATATTTTTTATCTTTTTTAATTCTTTTGTATCATTTCCAGAGAAGTTCTGTTAATCAAAATATTTGTCTATGTTTTATATATTGCGAAACTGTCTTCCAAAATGATCACAGCAGTTATATTCTGCCACAAAATATCAGAGTTAACTGTTTTCATTATTTTGTTGACTTTAAGGATGAATAAATAACACTTTGTTCTTTTAATTTGCTTTTTTGATTACTAAATATATTGAGTTAAAAACCAACCTAGGTTATAAATTGTAAGAGACAAAAAGCAAACACACTCTCATAATAATTGATGAGCAAGAAGTGTGTGAATCATCTTTTCTTTACATATTCTTCCCAGGTTTAAAGATCTTTATTTACCTCCCAGACTTTAGCTTTTTGAAACTCTATTTTGTAACGTTCATGGAGTACTTGCGTACATAATATGAACTTGGGTATATTACCATTGATAGTTACAAAATTCATTAGACATAATGAAAAATAGACATTTGTACAATATTTATTTTAAACTGAGTACGGATTTAAAATTATATGTAAGACACTGATTCTTAAAGTTTTTCATCATGAAAGAGTTTGGGGATCTTGTAAAAGCTGTATATGTTTTATTCTACAAAATTTGACCTAAACTGTAGGAGATCTGACAGTCCCCATGAAGAGCATCTAAGAACTCAACCTAAAAGCCTCTTATGCCCCAAATCCGGTCCCTTCTTCCTTAATAGCAGAACTTTTTATTTTAACTGGGCACATGGCTGCCCCGAATAAAGACTACATTTTGCAGCTTCCTCTTGCACATGGGGTAGCATATGATTTAATACTGGCTAATGGAATGTAAGCAAAGTCTGATGGGCATCTTCTGTAATGTAAGTGGGCGTGGCCTTCTTCCCTCCTTCTTCCTTTCTGTTGCCTGCATGCCCTGAGTTATGGAGTTCAAGCAGACCAATAACAAAAAAGACAGCCACATAAGATTTCTGGGTTCTGGGGAAACCACATTAGAGGCCCTGCCATTTGAAGCTGGATCTGGGAGGAGTGAGGTAGGAGGTAGGGTGGCCATTGTAAACTGCCATGTGAATCAGTGACAGTTATTTGCTATTCTCCACTGATTACGTAAAATATATTCTTCCTACAACATTTTCTCAAGGGAAAGAGGATAGGAGCTTTAATTCTTCAACAGAGTTTTATGTCATTCTTATTTTTGTTAAATATGAGTTTTCTGATGCCCAAGAATGTAGCTTTTATGACAGAAAATTTATTCAGAGGTTTACTTTCGTTTTGAACACTACTGCTTAATTAAAGTTATGAATACATGTCTACCTTAAGCTTTAAGTATAGCTTACAAGACATCCTGTGAAAAATTTAGCACATTTTAACAATTATAGGGGAGATTTAAACAATATCTGGTCTCAAAAACTTAGTTAAACATGTTCAAATCTGCATCTATAAATTAATTTTTCAGTTTCTTTTTTAAGTACTTCATTTGCCTGACTAGTGAATCTTCTCAGGTGCTTAAGTAGTTTTTACCAAGCTAATGACAAAACATTAAAATATGGTGTATTATACACTAGAGTTTTAAAAATATTTTAATACTGTTTATACATATAATAAAAATTTTAAATGAGAATTCCAAGGCTGACCTACTACTTCAAAGTCCAAATTATCTTAAATCCCTGTAAATATTAACAGACTTCTTAACACAAACATATTAACACTGCAGGTTTAATTCTAAATATTTCTAAATTTAATTCTAAATTTCTTAGAATTGAAAGATATTAACTCAAGGAAAGAAGTATTATGCCATCCCAAACAATTCAAGATGTGTCTGCAGAGGGCAGGGGTGCTGTCACATCAGCCAAATGAAAATGCATAATAACCAGAGATTTGGGCCAGAGCAGTGACTGGAGTCTCCTTGGAACAAGGTGAGCTCTAATGATAGTCTGTGACAGAGATTTCAGTCCTCCTGGTTTCACTGGTGCCCTGGGAAATCTGCTGCCTTAGGTCGCTTTAGGAAGTTTGTCACCTCCTTGAATGGATTTTGCATTTCTTTGGTCCTTAGGATAAGTAATTGTCTTCCCCACTTAACTCTGAAGACTTTGATTTCAGTGGACTTCTGTACTCTTTTCACATATCTGTTTTCCTTTAGGTCCAACAGCTTTCACAGATTTTTAAATGAAATACAATTAATCTATCTTATAGGGTTATTATGAGGATTAAATGAGTCAACACATGTAAAGTCTTTGTATCAGTGCCTGATACAGAGGAAGCTCTTTATCATCTCGTATGCTTTATCTGATTAACCAGTCACAATTTCCAGTGTCATTCTCCTGCCAACATTTTTGTCCCATAGTGGTCATAGGTGTGGTTCCTATAGTAGTTCCAAATGCTAAATCCCTGGCAGCAGCGTTAGAACAAATCAGCCTTAGTCACTTGTTTACTAGTTTGTGTTTCATCTTCCTGAAATAGGATCAAAGCCTGTACATATGGTTAAACTAGGTGATCCCAAGTTTTCTTATCAAACTTGAAGCTCTTCTCCCTTTCCTCTCTCCACACATGCCACCACTAAAGAGAAGAAAAAAGGTATTATCTTTTCAAGGGTCAGAAAAGCACTTAATGGACACAGTTTGTTAGCGGGTGAAATTCTAAAGAGAAAAGGAAAAAAAAGATAGATAAGAACAAATGCTCTTTGGCTCTCTTGGTTGTCCTTTGCTTCCCATTGCAGTACTTTTTTTTCTTTCCTGGGTTACCTCCAGCTAATCCTTATGAAGCTTAAAAGTCAAGTACTGCAACAGAAAAGAGAAAATATAGACTGGGAGGAGGGAGGTTTCACCTGCTTTACTACCATGGTTTCCAAAAGCCACTGCCTATCAGAATCAGCTAGAGAGCTTTTTAAAAGTATAGATTCCCAAGCCCTTCTTCCTTCTACTGAATTGAAATCTTCTAGGCTCTCTGTGGCAGTGTCTAGGGGGCTGTTACCTAGCCAGTTGGGTACTGGATCACAATTTTAGTCTAACCACCAAGGCAGGAGACCTGACAGAATTTGGTACCAACTTAGTAACAAGAGTATTTCTTTGGGCTCATCATCTTACGTGCAAATACAATTTGAGTACGCCACAGTCATGGTGTACTCAAATTGTATTTGACGGTTATTATGAGGATTAAATGAGTTGATCTGAACTTGTAGATGTAAGTTTCAGATGTATCAATCTCCTTTTCTGAGATTAAATGAAGAAAATGGAGACAGAACTTAGTATTGGTGAAATATGCTTTTTGGAATCTGAAAATTATAGCCAAATGTGCAGATTTAATCTTACCAATAAGAATATTACAGTATCTACCATTTACTATATGAATTCTATGTGTTGTGCACTGTGCAAAATTCTGTTCACGGTTTATCTTATATAATCTTTATAACCACCTCTTAAAGTAGATAATTACACCCATTTTACAGGCAAAAATTAAAAAGTTTAGATAGATACAATAACACAGCTCAGGAGGATACTGAAGTTCATTTGCTAGCAAACACAGTGATGTTAATTACTTCGTCAAACTGCCCCCTTATATTTATTCTGGATGATGTAAATTATCAAGGTATCCAGATATTTTAAAATACTTGACTCTTCTATTCAGATATTTCACCTATCACAACCACAAAATATGTATTGATATACACACATAGTAGAGTGTAGTTCATTAAAGGTGTCATAATTATATTACATTTAAAGCACTAATAAATTTTTACTTTCATATAAGGTTATTTTCAAATTTAATAGAAAGGCAGCAAGCAGAAATGCGACAGAATTAGAATTTAAACAGTCTATATTTCTCTAGAGAGATAGTTGATATTGCTAATTCAAAGAATTCCTAGACATCAATAAGAAAAAAAAAGCAACCCAGTAGAACACTGGACAAAGTACATAAACAGACCAATCACAAAAGGAAAAAAAAAACAACAAAATATTGACCATATATATGCTAAAGGTGATCAATTTTATTTACCGAATATAATTTAAATGTTCATCATAATAAAATGTTTAAACATAAGTTTGTCCATGCTCTGGAACAGTATATAATCCTTCAAATGAATGAGACAGATAGATATCAAAGTCATGAACATCTGGAAGAATATTTGCCAAACTGGTTTCCTCTAGAAGGAGGTTGGGTCTGAGAATCTGCCATCATGGGCAAGAGGGTGGAGAAAGTAATGTGTATGCTTGTCAAAGGATGTGCATTTGCTTTTTACTGCACATACTTCTGTAATGCTTGGCTTTTTAATAACTAAATGGTATTGATCTTGAATTTTTAAAAATTGAATATTAAAAAATGTATTAGACTAAGATGAAAATAAGGAGTTAAACACTGGATTGAATTCCCACAAAAAAACACAAAAGAAATAGAATAATTTTAGAAACATTTATAGTCTTATCCATACTAATTATTTTGGAATCTTCCTTTAACAGAAAACCCATACATTTGCATATTCACATTTATAAAATAGGGTTGGCCAAAAGGTTCGTTCGCTTTTTCCATATCATCTTAACCGAAAAAACGAACGAACCTTTTGGCCAACCCAATACTATAACAACATCATATATTTTTTTATATCATCTTACAGTTCACAAAATGCTTTTACATAGTATAGTAGGTTGAATGATGGCCCCCCCAAATGATATGTCCATGTCCTAATTCCTGGAACCTGTGAATGTTATCTTATGTGGAAGAAGAGCCTTTGCAGGTATAATTAAATTAAGGATCTTTAGATGAGGATATCATCCTGTAAAATCCAGATGGTTGTTAAATCCAATGACAAATGTCCTTATAGGAGAAAGGTAGAGAGAGATCTGAGACAAAAAGAAGAGGCAATGTGACCACAGAGGCAAAGATTGGAGTGAGGTAACCACAAATCAAGGAATACCGACAGCCATCAGATGCTACAACAGGCAAAGAATGGATGCTCCCCTAGAGCCCTCCAAAGGGCATGCAGCCCTGCTGGCAGCTTGATTTAAGACTTCCCATCTGCAGAACTGTAAGAGAATAAATTTTTGTTCTTTTAAAGCACCCAGTTGGCAGTAATTTGTTACAGCGGCCACAGGAAACTAATACACACAGTTTATATCTCATTTTGGTTTTGTTTTCTGTAGCAACCCTTTGAAGCACCTAGAGTCAAATGTTATTTTCCAATCCTTCTCAAACCTTTCCAAAAATTGGACGAAACAATTCCCAACTCATGCTATGAGGCCAGTATCATCCCAATATCAAAACCACACAAAGACATTATAAGAAAACTACAGACCAATGTCACATTCAAAAATCCTCAACAAAAACTAGGAAACCAAATCCAGCAGCATATAAAAAGGATTATAAAACATGACCCAGTGGTATTTATCCCAGGAATACAAGATTGTTTCAACATATGAAAATCAATCACTGTAATACATCATATTAATAGAATAAAAGAAAAAAAAAACATGATTGTCTCAATAAACACACACAAAAAAAACACTGGACAAAATCCCACACCCTTGATATAATATAGTATGATATAATATATAATACAATATGATATAAGCAGTCAACAAACGAGGAATACAAAGGAACTTCCTCAACCTGGTAAAGGCAGTCTGTGAAAAACCTACATCTAACATTATATGTATGATGAAAACCTGAAACCTTTCCACCCTAAGATCAAGAAAGCATGTCTTCTTTCACCATTTCTATTCAACATTGTGCTAGAGGTTCTAGTCAGGGCAATGAAATTGAGGACATATGAACTGGAATAAAAGAAGTGAAAGTATTTACAAATGACATCCACTTGTATCAATAAATCCTAAGGACTCCACACACAAAAATGTTAGTGATAATTAAACAGGTTCACTGAGTTTGCAGGTTATAGATCAACATGTAAAAATTACTGTATTCAATATCTTGCAATAACCTATAATTGAAAAGAATTTGAAAAAGAATATATATATACACACATATATATAACTGAATCATTTTGCTGTACACCTGAAACTAACACAACATTGTAAATCAACTGTACTTCAATTTAAAAAATACTTGCATTTCTATATACTGCTATGAATTATCCAAAAATGAAATTAATAAAACAATTCCACTTACAATAGCCTCAAAAATAATAAAATACCTAGGAAGGAATTTAACTAATGAAGTACAAGATTTATACATTAAAAACTACAAAACATTGCTGAAAAAAATTATAGAAATCCTGAATGAAAAGAAAGACATTCCTGTGTATGGATTGGAAGACAATATTGTTAAGATGGCAATACTTTCCAAATTTATCTATAGATTCAATGTAATCCTTATCAAAATTCTGCTTTTTTTGCAGAAATTATCAAACTGATCCTAAAATTTATAAGGAAATGCAAGGGTCCCGGAATAGCCATAATAATCTTTTTTTTTTTTTTTTTTTTCGCCACACTGCACGGCTTGTGGGATCTTACTTCCCCAACCAGGGTTTGAACCCAGGCCTCCTGCAGTGGAAGCGTGGAGTCCCAACCACTGGACCGCCAGGGAGTTCCCCAAAATAATCTTGAGAAAGAAGAACAAAGTTGGAGAATTTACACTTTAAAATGAAAAACTTACTACAAAACCACAGTAATCAAGACAATATGGTACTGGCATAAGGATAGACATATAGATCGATGGAACAGAGAGTCCAGAAATAAACCTTAACATCTCTGGTCAATAGATTTTCAATAAGGGTGCCAATACAATTCAATGGAGAAAAGTATAGTTTTTTTTAACAAATGGTGCTGAGACAGTAGATAACCACAGGCAAAAAATAAATAATTGAATTTGGACCTCCTTCCTCACACTATATACAAAAATTAACTCAGAATGAATCAAAAACTTAAATGTGACAGATAAAACTTTTAGAAGAAAGCATAGCAGAAATGCTTTATGATATTGAATTAGGCAGTGATTTCTCAGATATGACACCTAAAGCACAAAGAAAACATAGATAAATCAGACTTCACAAAAATTTAAAACTTTTGTGCAACAAAGAACACTACTGAGAAAATGAAAAGACAACCTATAGAATGGGAGAAATTACAGCAAATCTTAATAAGGGTCTAATACCCAGAATACATAAATACACATAAAACTCAAAATAAAAAGACAAATACCCCAATTTTAAAATGAGCAAAAGATTTAAATAGTTGTTTCTTTTAAGAAGACACACAAATGGCTAATAAGCACATGAAAAGATGCTGAACATCATTAAGTTATTAGAGAAATGCATCATTAAGTGATTAGAAAATACGAGACACCACTTAATACTCGGATGACAATAATAATAATAGAAAATAAGTATTGGTGAAGATGTGAAGAAATTCATACATTGCTGATGAGAATGTAAATGAGTACAATCATTTTGGAAAAAAATTTGACAGATTCTTAAATACTTAAACATAAAGCTACCATTCCTACTGTATACCCAAGAGAATTTAAAACATATTTTCTCGCAAAAACTTCTTGCACGTGAATATTTATAGCAGCATTATTCCCAACAGCCAAAAAGTGGGAACAAGCCAAATATCAATCAACTGATGAATATATAAACAAAACATAGTGTATTCATACAACAGAATATTATCCAAAGGAATGAAGTACTGATACATGCTACAACATGGATGAACTTTGAAACATTATGCTCAGTGAAAGAAACCAGACACAAAAGGTCACATATTGTATGATTCTATTTAGATGAAACATTCAGAATAGGTAAATCCATAGAGATAGAAAGTAGGCTAATGATTGCCACAGTCTAGGGGGAAGGCGAGAGACTGTTAACAGGTATGGGGCTTCTTTCTAGGGTGATGAAAATGTTTTGGAACTAGACAATAGTGATGGCTGTACAACCTTGTGAATATACTAAAACCACTGAAATGTACATTTTATGATATGTGAATTATATCTCAATAAATAATTTCAATAAATAAAACAAAAATAAAAGCTAAATCTGCTAGTTACTATGGTTGCATTAAAAAAAAAAAAACAATTACGCACCAAAATGTGGTGGCCAAAAAAATGACCATTTAATATAGGCATGGAATTCAAACAGACTAGAGCAAGATGGTCTTTCTCCACTCTGTGATGTCTCGAGCCTCAGTTGGAAGGCTTGAAAGAGCTAAAATCATCTGTAGACACCTTTACTCGTATGTCTGATAGTGGATGGTCGGCTGTGGGCTGAGCCTTAGTTGGGAGTGTTGACTAGAACACTTTCTTATGGCCTGCCCACATGGCCTGGGCTTTCTCACAGCAGGGTGGTTAGGTTCCAAGGACAAGTGTCTCAACAGAAGGAGAAGAGAGTCAGGTGGGAGCTGTTTCACCTTTTATGACCTGGCCTCCCAGAAGTCACCTGGTCACTTCCAGCACTGCTATCCCTTAGAAACAATTCACTAAGTCTAGCTGGTATTCACTGGTGGGAATACAGAACTCTCCTCTCATTGGAGGAATGACAATGTCAGATTGTAAGAAAAACATAGGGAATAGGATATATTAGGGAAGAAAATCTGCCATACTCTTTAACAACAACATCCCCCTGAAAAAAAAGTATAATCTATTCAAAGTAAATTTTGTAAAACAGAAAACCTGAGATTCTGTGGATAAGTCACTAAACTGCAGCAAAAACAATATAAAACAATGTCTCACATACACACCACTATATATAAAATAGGTAACAAATAAGGACCTACTGTATAGCACAGGGAACTCTTAATACTCTGTAATGACCTATATAGGAAAAGAATCTAAAAAAGAGTGGATGTATGTACAGGTATAACTGTTTCACTTTGCCGTACAGCAGAAACTCACACAACATTTAAAATCAACTATACTCCAATAACATTTTTTTTATTAAAAAATAAAAAACATACAAATACACAAAGAAGCAAAAACAATGTCTCCAACAACATGACAATGAACGAACAAGCATTGAGAAGATGTATATATCCTGAGCACTTTTTTGACTATGGATTACATCTTCAATCAATCACTCCTTCAGTTATTCATTCATTAAACAGAAATGTATTATTGCCAAGTGTTCTTTTAGGCTCTGGGACGCCTGAGTGAGCAAGAAAAGACTTATGGCACCTCACCTGAGCAGGAAAGAATAATGACCACGGAGTCACATAAATGTGATCAAAGGGGAACAACAGCGTTGGAAGAGCACAGCTTAGTGTCTGCTCAGACTACCCAGATGTGTAAATAGCCACTGTGTGATGTGTGGTTTTCAGGTATTAATCATAAACGACATGATCCAGAAAGAACATATTAGTAGCTGGAAAAAAAAAAAAGCCCTCTGCAAGTGAAAGAAGATATGAGAGCAAGGCTTAGGCATCTTAAATAATTAACTGGAGAGTAAAACAACAGTTCAGTGGAGAAACTTTTCCGTTTCCTCTCAATCTCCCTTTCCAGTCTCCAGTCCCTAAACCACCACCCCCAGAATGAACTTGAGGGAGGAGGCTATAAAATCAAGAATTTAGGTGATTATACAACAAGTTCCAGCAACTTTTTAAATCTTAGGGACAACATACATTTGTGGGTCTTTTTAATGACTCACATAACAATTTCAATTTCTTTCACATCGCTATGCCCATGTTCATAGAGTTAAAATTTTTAGTAAATTTGTCACCTTTCACTGTGTTTAATCAAAGTACAGAAAGTTGAGTACAGCAGAAACTAACACAACAGTGTAAATCGACTATACTCCAATAAAAAAAATTTAAAGAAAACTAAAAAATAAAAGAAAAAGAAAATGCGATTTAACTTTAACCAGTCATTTCCAGAAACTTACATATTCTGTAGTCACACTGATGTTAAGTGGGCATTTTCTTTAGAACACACTGAATGGACCCAGGTGTTTTTCCCCCAAGCCCTAATTATTTGAGATAACAGAACATGAAAGTAGTGAAAATGTAATTATAGTTTTATGCAGCTGAAATTCTATCCATTTCTCAAGTTACATAAAAGAGACAGGACACTAATTCACCCAGAGAACAGAATCAACAACCTTAAGTTTTCCCACCCAAGATAGTTTGTCCCTGGAAAAGGAGCTTGCGGTCTTGTGAAATGGCAGTTGGGATGGAAAGAAGTGACTCTTGCCATTTTGAACAGAAGAATATAAAACAACTACAACCAAGCAGCTTAGTCAGATCTTGAAAACACAGAATTTAGTATTATTTTTAGCATAGCTAAAATCCTTTTGGGTAAACTAACATTTTCTTTTCAAAAGTAAGCAAAACGGTTTAGGAAAGGTCTTTCTGAAAACTCACCTGCTTAAAAATTAAGCGTAAATGTATTCCCACCGTCTAGAATACGGTCCCACCCTCTCCTGCCCCATCCTCCCTGAACCCTCCATCTCTCCAGCCTCACACAAGCTCTTATCATTGTGTATTGTCATTACATCGATTTCCAGTTCACTTCCAACATTAGACTGTAAGCTTCATGAGGGCAGGAACTGGGTCCTGCTGTCTGTATATACTGGTATCTGGCATTTGGTATACACCTGAAGAATGTTTGATGAAAGAAAGGGAAGAAAAGGAAGAAAGAGGAAGGGGAGGAAAGAAGGAAGGAAGGAGGAAAGAAAGAAGGGAAGGAGGGAGGGGTGGAGGGAGGGAGGAAAGGATGGATGGACTCTGAAGATCGAAGCAAAATTGTCAGTGACACATAATAGGTCCTGAACAGTACTTAAAATTTTTCACTTTGATTTGTTTAGATTTGGTACTCTGCCTTTAATACTAACCAGAAAGGAAGTCTCACTTTCTCTCACATTTTTTTCCCCCGAACTACTTGTGTAAGTAACATCTGATTTACAAAGAATGTGTGACATATGTTAAGCCTTGTTGCCATTGATGCCGCTGGGAAATAAGTGTAGGATTCCATTTTGAGATTTTTCTCACAGAATCCTGTCTTCTCTGAATTTCCTCACAATTTGTCATATGGGAAATTAAAGGTCATCAAGATGAGTAAAGCACAAAACTGCCATACATTTTACTACAATCCTTCTCAGAACTCCGGTTAACATGTTTAATTGTACCATCCTTATTAGTTGCCATAAAAAGAGAGGTACCTTGAAAAAGAAATTACTTTTTTTACGGGCTTATATCACCATCACAGAGAACTTAACAGTGTTACTGTGAAAGCAGAAGGACACTACCATCAAGGGGATATCTTCACAATTTGAGCTTATTGTAGTTTTTTTAAAAAAGTACTTCTACTTCTCAGACTCCACTTTGTTCCTAGAAACTGTATGATATCTTTGTTGATCTCTACTTCTTAAAAATAATATTCTCAACACAAATATCATGGAATGACTCCTAAATAGAATTTATTCACACTGAGAGAAAAGCTTGCATAACTAAATGGCTTCACATGAGGTCAACTGACTATGATAAACCTTGACACAGAAATCTGGAAGTAACGGAAGGCTGTTCTTGTTTTTTTATAAATTGGAATTATGGCTAAATTATCTAAATTGTTTTTGAGAATTAAACCAAATTGGGACTTCCTCCATAATTTAGGGGAGGAAAAATATTCTCAAATAAGTATGTAAAGATGAGCAACACCTTTTAAACTTTTAAAGACTTGAAGTCAATAGAGATATTTGAGCTGACTTGTGATGGTAGCTCTCAGACTGGGAAAAACATGCCAGTTCTGGTTACCAGTTTGCTGGTTTCAAGGGACCATAGCAAAACTTATCTGCCTCAAGTGGAAAAGCCAGTCTGATATCAGGAGATTAAAAGACGCTATTGATTTTACAGTGTAGAGAGTATCAGGTGTTACTGGTGAAAGTGATTTCCATTGTCTTTATTCCCTGAGGTAGTTCACACAAAGGGCACAACTTTAAAAGCTACATAACGATGAGAGAAGTTACATGTAATACCTATAAAATATTTAGATTCTAGAAGAATCTATTCTAGCTAGTAAATGGAAGATTTAAAGAGGTTTCAAAGTTTTCATCCACAATTTGTGTATGAATCACCTAAGGAAAAGACAGCTTATTAAGTTTCCCAAGAACAGTATCATAACATATGTTCTTTTTAAAATAATAAGCTGCTGCTAAACAGAATGTGGATGATGTTATTTGTTCTATTACACGGGTTCCTGTAAATTTGACTTCAGATCTTCTTAGGGAAATCTGACACATCATACTCTCTAAATCTTGTTATTCTGCGAGTTGGGATCCAAAACAGAATTGAGCTCAAATATTTGATATGACTTTTATGGGAATATATCTTATATTTCAAAGAAAGGCAAAACAGTATCAATTATTATAAGATGACAATAATCAAGAAACATACAATTAAAAATGTGTCCATGGGAATCTGTTCTATTATCAGGGATGTGGATCTAAGATGAAAAAAAACTTCTTAATAAATAAGGGAAAATAGAAGAAACCTAGTGAATTTTTTTTTTTTTTTTTTTTACTATTGCAATGTTACTTAACTTTGTATCTCTCCAAAAGTGTTCTGAACTTACTAAGGGAAGAAATTACTAGTTCAAGACCGTACGGTAAGAACTATAATAAGTGCTCAATAAAGATTTGTAATTACCAGGTACTTTAAAGAGGATTCAAGTTATCTTATTATCCTATCTGGTAGGATCTTGTAACTAAAACCTGTGGATACTAATCTTATAGTCTACATACCTTGGAGATAACTCTATAAAATATACTAGGCAAAGGTGATGGTTCACTTCACAGTGAATATGTGGCTGGGTTTTTTTTTAAGTACTCTTATTTTGCATTGTCATAGAATTTTAAAATTTTCTTTATTTTTACATGCCAAAATAAAGTAAGAACTGATTTGGAAAGCCAATATGAAAGAGAAAATTGGGTATTATCTTGCAAACTATGCTGTTTTGATGGCTAATTCCCATCTTTCCAGATAGTTGGTTCTTAATGATCCAGAATCTCTACATTGTAGCAGCTTCTGTCATGATTACTATCAGAGTAACTATGGCTAATAATATCCAAGCAAATTTAAATATCATATTTATTGGAATAATGAATCCATGGAAAGAAACACTCTGAAGGGAGAACTTATTCAATTAAAAATTTCAATTTTAAGGATGTAAAGAAAATCTCTCAGAGCACGAAACTATGAAGGGGCCTTTACAAATCTAAAGGTTCCATTTTTCTGATACAGTCAAACATAACGTGAGATCTGACTGCACTGTTTCACAGCCAAGTGAGTAAGTAAGACAAATAGCATCGACTTGTCTCCCGTAATATGTACAGCTTACTGATTAGTTCTGAGGAGGGCCCTGGACCTCTCCTGGGCTCAAAGAAATTAAATGAGTCTACACTATGAACATTTTGAAGATAAAATACTAGTGCACAGAATTCCTTACTAAATGGTCTGGAATCACATGCAGAGAAAGGCAGTCATTCCAGAGCTGGGACCTATGAGTCCTAAATCACATCTTGAATTATTACTAAATCCTGTTCCAGGCAGTTTCCTGTTTTCTTGTTACCATTCTTTATTTTAGATTGGGTTTGAAATACTTCTCACGTTGTTTTCAGTGATTTATTTTCTATTACAATTAGATACAGTGATTAAAATGTTTTACATATTTGTATTTTCTGTGCACATGGATAACATCTAGATAGACTCTCCCTTCCCACACTCTATACTTTAAGAAAATAGGACAGAATGGTCATGAAGAATTACATTTTTTTTTTCTCAAGGTTAAGCTGACCAAGACTGACAATAATATACCAGAAAGAAACAAATATTAGAAGGTTATTTTTTCTGTTTTTCCCTTTCTTCAATAAGCAGTCATTTAGTAATATTAAAAAAAGTCAATTTGGAAAAGTATAGTTTAGTGTTATCAGCGTTCTCACATATATTCCATGACAGAGAACAGAACAATAATTATTCTGCCAAGCAAAAGCCATAAATTGTAAGTACACTTCTAATTCCTCCCTTTTCTCAAACGTCTGTAAATTTCATGCATTGGGATATCAAGGAACAGAAATTCAGAAGAGATAAAGGTTGCCTGACTCTTCTACTTTAGAAAAGCTTTGTCTAATATAATAAAGAATACTGTAAACTAAAATTGTAAATAAAAACTGTATCTTAAAACTTGGTCTTAGGGCCCACAAGTTTCCATATAATTGTACAGGACAATGAATGACGCAAGTTAAAATAAATTGACATCATTTTACATGTGCACACATAGTTCTATAACTGAGCAAATGAATTAGATTAGCCTATGATTATAATTAATGAAATTAAATTGTCTAAAAATTACACAGTACTAAATATCCATTTTATATAAGAAAAACTGCTTTGAGCTAGTTTTATATACTAAATATAAGTGACAGAATGATACAGAACTGCTTATTTTAAATCTTGAAATGTATTCAGAGTTGGGGTTTTTCAAGTATAGAGAAAGCAAGCTAAGACCTGCATTTGAACATGATTTAATATACGGTCATTTGAAAGTTTTTCCTAATTACACAACTGGGATGCACCTGGCGTATTTTTTTTAAAAAATCAAAACTTGCAACAGAGCATTTGTCACTTCTATTGTTATCAGTTTCATTATTAGACTGTCAAACAAAAGGAAAAAAAAGTGTAATGCCACAGCAACTGGATCCTGTGAACAAGAGTAGCAATTCATCCCCAGTACCTAATATTCCAAGAACATGGATCTTCCCTTTCTTTTGTTCCATCTTCTCCTTTATTTCTGCTTTTCTTACTTATCTATTGATTACTACTCTTTTTGTTGAATTTTCATGGTATATCAGTGCTCAAGGTAGCTGTGATTGCAAAAGTTATTTTTTGATTCAAAAATAATAATAATAATCCTGTTTGAGGACTTCCAAGGACTTCCCTCAGTCCTAAAACTTCTATGGGCTTCATTAGAAGAAGCCCATTAAAAGAAAAGAAACCACAGGCTAGCAATTTTGTTTGCCAGAGTTATTTGTACTAAATGTATATGACGGTTTTAAACAGACCACTATGGAAAAGGGTTTAACTCTCAGTCTTTATCTTGAGTTCAAATACACGTCATTTAAAATAACACATGAGCTTTGGTGACAATGATCAAAGATTAGTTTATCTATTTAAAAGAAATCAAGAGCCAAATTAGAGGTATAGGCAGTTAAAATTACACAGATATGGAGCCAGGCCTTGGGGTCTCATGACTCCCAATCTATTGCCAACATTGTTCCAATTTTTTCAGAGCATGGTAGCCAATAATTTTGCATTTTATATATACATATAACTCCCTGAAGTTTTATATTTCCTATATATAATATAAAAATATAAATGTAAAATATTATATACAGTTGTATATTTCTTAAAATGTACTACTTCTCTGATTTACCATAAAACCTTCACAAAAATTTAATCTCTTATTCTACACACTATTTCTAGTGATATGAGTAAAGATTCATAAAAGTAACTTCTGGATTCACAAATAAAGAGAGGAGTTTTGGAAGAGTCTGGCCAGAATGTCCTCATGAAAAGCCAATGAGGAAGCATTCAGAGAGAAACTAATTGCTTTTGTGTTTAATTTCATTAGTCAAGTCACTCAGAATTATCAAACTAGTTTGTACAGTCAAACTTTCAACCCTCAATCAGAAGTTTAAAAAAAAAAATCGAAAACTCAGCAAAATATTCTTTAGTCATCAAGCACACGAAGACTGGGTGTGACAATCTCACACTCTTCTAGAAGGAAACAGGAGGAGGAAAATTAGTTTCTACCACCCTTAAAAATATCCCTGCGAATGAAAATAATCACCAGACTCAAAGGAGCTGATTGTGTCTCCCATACTTGGAGCTGATTGGTGGATGTGGTAAACCAACCAGCAGAGCTCTTTGTGAAGGGAATTAATGGAATGAAAACAGAGTAATTAACCTTAAGCCTCTAGTAATTAATCATAAATAGAACAGTCTGTTCAATTTTTTCAGATTTCAGGAAAGAGAAGCCACAGACGGCAGTTTGTTTAGTACATCAATGGGGCTACCCACAAAACATTTTTGCTTTTGAAAAAAAAAGAAGCTGTTTGGCTAGGGCCTTGAGAAAAGCATTTGACTGAAGTGTTTGAGTCAATGGCTTCCTGTAGACAGCCTCTATATAGGGGTGTGATACAGTAGCCAGCTATGGAGCAATTTGCGGAAGATTTCAGCTGGCTGAACTCTATCCGCTAGCTTCGGTGAAATGTTTGAAGTAAGTGTTCATCTTGAAGATGTTTACCTTAAAACAAGAATTGCCTTCCTGTTTAATTTTGAAATATGCTTTTTGGCTGTTAGAATGTCATTACAGTCAATGTTTGCTTACCTAATTGGTTTTATAAAGCAAGTACTGTCCAGATGTTGCTTTAATGCTCTAAGCACTTCACAAAGTACTCAACATAAAAGACAAGCTCCTTTGGTACTGCAAATGTTATGTCTTTATTTCCGTGTGTAAACGCTGATATTAAGTATTTTAATATTAATGTACATTACCAAAGAGATTACTGTTAAGACACATTCTCAAGTTATTGTAGGTTCTTAAATTCAAATGTACAGGTGAACAATTATCCAATTCCTGTGATTTTCTCCAAGGAGTGTGTAACCCTGAAAATTTCATTATAAAAGAAGAGCTTCCCATGTTTTAGTAGACTCCTCCTTTGCCTGAAGTATTACCTGATCTCAGCTAATTGTGATTTTATATTTTTCTTAAGCTTCTGCTATTTCCACCTAATTTCTTCAGTTCCATTTGTCAAGTCCTGACTGTGTCCTTTTTCAAAGTTAACTGTTCCTGCATCTTTCTCTCCATTCTGAACATCACTCCTAGTTGGAATCTTATCATCTTCTTAAACATTTTCAAAACCTTTTGAAATTGTTATCCAGCCTATAGTTTCATTCTATCCTACAAGTCTTCCTCTTAAAAACCTTCCATGCCCCCTCTACTTTGCCAAACAGATAGAATACATCTCCATGAATTATTGCTCATCTCTATATATATCTTACACTCCAGCTAAAATAGAGAATAAGCTATGGCCTCTCAAAGGATATGATCCACTTTCCTACTTTTTTGCTTTTGTTATTTCTCCCCACCAAGAGAAATAATATTTATTTATTTTATTCAGTTGTGTCTTGCCTTGTAAAATCCTTTGCAATGTATCTTGTATTGGTGATTTTTTGTGCGTGCTGTGTTCCTCCAAATCCTGAGATTCTGTGAAGGGTTTTGGTACCCTTCAACAAAAGTAGCTCTCCTTAGAAGAGTATAAACTTTGAAAACCACAGAAATATATTATTACTCAGCTCTTAAACTCACATTTAAGAGCTAGGGAGAAAAGGAACTTAGTCTTTTTTCATTTTAATGTGCATCCAAAATGCCTTGTACATGATGGTTGATCCCCTGATAGGGATCAACTAACATTTAAATACCAGTTAAGGTTTCACCTCTTGTGAGTTACTGAAAACATGAAAATCCTAAAGGAGAACATAAATACTTAATTTTAAAAAGTACTTCTACATCTCAATGAGAGTAGACCATGAAAGGGTTAAACAGTAAGTCCCTGACCTGTTAAGGAAGAAGACAGTTACTTCAGCAGAAATGTCATGTCATCTATGTTTCTACGTAATGGGACAATCATTTGTAGCCTGGAGCCCAGGAGGCAGGATTTTTCTCACCAAAACAAGGCCAAGTTAACTTTCCCTAACCATGTCATAAACAGCAGAAATGGGAAGAATGTATTTGTGGTATGATAATACATACATATAATCTATGTCCCTGTTTACTGGGATGGGGCTTCAAAAATCCTTGGAATTTCCTGAGTGATAAGCAGTGTCTTTGTTATGCTAATGAGGTGACAATAGCTCCAAGATGGAGAGTAGTCACCATAAAGACCAATTCTGTGGTTAGAGGATTGGAACTTTGGACCAACTCAATTTCTGGGCATGGGAGATGGGCTGGAAATTGAGTTCAATCATATGGCCAATGATTTACTCAATCATGCCTATGTAATGACAGTGCGATAACAAACTCTGGACACTGGGGCTCACTGGAGCTTCTTGGTTGGTGAACGCATAGATGCACTAGGAGAGTGATGTGCCCGGATTCCAGGAGAAGACAGCGTAGAAGCTCTCCATTTGCCCCCAACACCTGACCTGCCCCAATGTCTCTCTTCGTTTTGCCGTTATAACCTTTATAATGATACTGTAATCATAGGTAGAGCACCTTCAATGAGTTTTGTGAATTCTAACAAATTATCCAATCTGAGGAAGTTGTGGGAAGCCTTAAGATTTTTTTTACCAACCAGGCAGAAGTGAGGGTGGCTTGGAAACAGCCAAACTTGTGGCTGGTGTCTGAAGTAGGGGCAGTCTTGTGAAGGAACTGTACCTTTAACCTGGGTCAGTACTAACTCTAGGTAGTTAGCACTGGAGTTGAACTCTAATTTAATTCCACTGGGTGTGACACCCAGATGGTATCACGGAACTGGTCTCAGAATGCAGTACTGCAATTAGTCAGGAGGTAGTTGCTCAAAAAGCATACATAAAGCACAGAAATGAGAGAGAGTGATGTACGGAGCCTGGCAGAGAAGAAGAGACATCTCAGGATCATATGCAATTAACTATGGAAAATTTTCCAAAAGTAATGAACTTTCTTAATAAAAACACTGACAGTGACTCTTTTTTTTTTTTTTTGCACAGGCTCCGGACGCGCAGGCTCAGCGGCCATGGCTCACATGCCTAACTGCTCCGCGGCATGTGGGATCTTCCCAGACCAGGGCACGAACCCATGTCCCCTGCATCGGCAGGCGGACTCTCAACCACTGCGCCACCAGGGAAGCCTGACAGTGACTCTTGAGATAAATTTTGTGAGAGGCATAAGATAGACTGAGAAGCAGAACTTGACTCCATCATCACAACTCAGAACAGGATGTGTTCCTACTTAGAAATGGCAATGTAAGAATGAAGTGTCTATGGGTGTGGGAGGTACAGACTGCATCTGGATGAGAACAAAGATATTTCTCTTCGCCACACACATTAAGGAAGTTTCACCCATTTTAAAATGAAGACAGGATGGGAAATCAATAACAGAACCCTCCCCTGTTGTGCATCATTATGCTTAATACCCCAGTGAAATAAATGTCGCTTCCAATCCCTTGCATGTGTTCACTTTCACCTAACATTCTCATTGTCTTCCTAAAGTGGGAATTGAAAGACTTCTCCGGGTATTCTTGGAAAAATCTACCTGAACCAGCATATTTTGTAGTCAAACTTCTTATAGCAAATGCACATTAACCACCTTATTTCACGACAACCAGGCTTATTTGCGTCTGAATGCTGTACATATTCCACTTCTCTTTAATGAGAGTTCACAAACTGACTAGCCACTTTTAAAGAAAACAATCATTAATACATACATATACACATACATACATACATGCATACATACATACGTACATACATAAATCTAAGACCTGGGACTGATTCCAACTTATAAATGGCCAAGTTGTTTTGGTTCTGGAATTCTGGAAGGAAATATATTGAGAACATCAACTATTGATTCAGATCGCAAATTTCCCTGCTGAAAATATGCAGGAAGTGGGAGTGATGTGAATGAGTGCGTAAAGGGGCATTATGTCCTGTATTTGATGAATGAATAGGCTTACTTGGCCATTATCAAACCATCATGGGAACCATAAAGCTTACCTTCTCCCTTTCTTACAATCTGATAATCCTTAGAAAACAAAATTTTTTTCCTGCTCATTTTCAATGTATTTAGTATTTTCTGCTTTAGGAAAAAATTATTAAACTGAACAGTTTCTGCTTTAAAAGACATTCTAAACCTTAGTGTTATAAGATCACAGGTTCTCTCTTAAAAATCTCAAGGTCACCTAAAAATATTTTCGACAAAGTTTTATAACAATACTAATTTCATAGTGATAAAATCTGACATAAAGTTCCCAAAAGTATGCAACTCGTTGGATCATGAAAATAACCACAAATTCATAAAATCCAATTTGCCACAGCACAGTACTTTACAGTACGTGATGGCTAATTTTATGTGTCACCTTGGCTGGGCCACAGTTCCCAGATATTTGGTCAAACACTATTCTGCATGTTTCTGTGAGGCTGTTTTTGAATGAGATTAATATTTACATTGGTAAACTTTGAGCAAAGCAGATTGCCCTTTATGGGGTGGGCCTCATCCAATCAGCTGAAGACCTGAATAGAACAAAAGACCAACCTCTCCCAGGGACAAGAAAGAATTCTACAGCAGACAGCCTTTGGACTAGAACTGCACCATCGGCTCTTCCCTGGGTCCCCAGCCTGCTGCCCCAGATTTGGGGACTTGCCAGCCTCCATGACTGTGTGAGCCAGTTCCTTAAATTAAATCTCTTTCTACATGTATACACATCCTTTGGTTACGTTTCTCTGGAAAACTCTGCCTAATACACAACAGAAACAATAAACATAAGTCAAATGGGCAAAAGTAGTTTCAAACTTAAAAAAGAATAACCTTGAGCTACAGAAGTATTTATGTAATGAACTATATACATTATAATAAAAAATTCCCTAATCACAAATGTCTTTATTCACAGAAAATATTCACTTTTGCCAGTCATCACAAAATATGATCAATCAATTATCAAATTACATTGCCTTTGATAATAGTATCAAATAGTATTTTTAATATATACTGACAAAGATATCTCTCCTTTTCTTCCTGGTTTTCTTTCTTCTGGTAAGAGTACTTGACTTTTCTGTGGGTAATTAATTACGTGTTTCAGGTTGACCTCATATGCTAGGCCAGAGGTAGGTCGGCCTGTGTGTGGAAAGCACCTCCACAGACGAAGTGGAAAATTCATAGGTCCTGCAATGTAGCTACTGATAAACAGAGGTTCTGTAGCCTTGGAACAGGCCCCCCAAAAAAGAGAGGTGCTCTAAGCATTCTGCAAAAAGAATTTCAGGACCCAGAACCACACATTAGGCCAGTGGTGATGGTTCGCTGAAGAGGTTTCTTTGCCTTACACTCTAATGGAAGTGTTTTCTGAGCCCTGTTACAACATTTCTCACAGGTGGAAAGATAAGGGTATTGGAAGTCTCTTTGTTCAGGGGTCCCCTCACCTGGCAGATTTCTCATTCCATGTGAGCTACCAATTATCATCACCACCTCGAACTGATCAGGACAAGAAAAGCCAGGCTCATCCAGATATATCCCAGAACCACTGAAATACTCAGGGATGGGTATGCGACTCAAGTCAGGACAATAGAGCCACAATCACTGGACTATTTCTGGGAATGTCAGCAAAGAAAAATTCTCTTTCCTTGGGTATTGTGACGCTGCCAGGATGGGGGTGGGTGGTGGGTGGTGGTGAGCTCCTCTTTTTTTAACTTGTTGAAAGATCCTTCCTGAGAGTAAATCATGCAGAAAAAAGCAAAGCCAAGACAGAGAGAAAAGGGATACTGTTCGTGGATATATGTCTTGATCAGCCGTATCTAAAGTCATATCCACCTCCTGGAGTTTTTGGTCGCAGGGGCCAAAATATCCAAGTTTAGCTCAAGACTGAATTTAAATTCTGTCCCTTGAAAACCACAGAAGCCCTAATTCACTTAGATAGCTTTCCAAGAATTATATCTAGAACTTATAACAAATAAAATGGAAGCTATCGTTAGACCTATATGAGTTACTTTACTTTTGTGACACAGCTTGTTTTAAGGCCTCTACCAGCAAAGAAATGAAGGCTTCAATGCAATTGCTCATGAGACTGAAACCTGAGCTGAGTGAACACTTTTCTCAGTACACTGGCCTCATTTTCAATCTATTCTTTACTTTCCATTAGTCCTTCCCATAATTTATTCAAGGTGGGTGAGGAAGATGCTGGGCACAAGAAGCAGAAGACACAGGATAAAATGACTGAGACCATGCCTTCTCTCCTCAAACAGCTACCATTATTTTCACACTTGTTAAGTGTATTGGTTAATGCAAGTTTATTTTCAAATTTAGGCACTGTGCTTAGAAATGGAAAACTCTCTCCTTTTCTCCATATACTCTTATTCTATCTACATTTGAGCATCTTTTTTTTTCTTCCCTTCCACTAAACAATTTGAAGCCTTCTAAAGCAAGAGAGACTTGGGCAGGAAACCAACGAAATGACTACAGGGTTGTATTGATATTCCTACCCTTTGGAAAGGTGTGTGAGGTATTCCTTTCTCCGGGCTACCAAGAGCCTCCACTGTAATGCAAAGCAAAATCTCTATTGTCCATACACTCATAGGTATAAAAGAGCTTCCGAGGACACATCAGGAGGCCACATAAGTGGACACTAAACGTTTTTGTAAAGAGATAAATAACTGTCAATACGAGTCATATCCTTTTTACCACAAATATACTGCCATGATATTTTGTTGTTCATTCAATCATTATTTTTTATTTATTTATTGTTATTGAAGTATAGTTGATTTACAATGTTGTGTTGGCTTCAGGTGTATAACCAAGTGATTCAATTATATATATTCTTTTTCAGATTATTTTCCCTTATAGGTTATTACAAAATATTGTGTATAGGTCCCTGTGCTATACAGTAGGTCCTCATTGGTTATCTATTTTACATAGAGTAGTGTGTATATGTTAATCCCAAACTCCTAATTTATCCCTCACTCCATTCCTTTCCCCTTTGGTAAGTATAAGTTTGTTTTCTACGTCTGTGCGTCTATTTCTACTTTGTATATAGGTTCATTTGTATCATTTTTTTTAGATTCCATATATAAGCGATATCATAAGATATTTGTCTTTGTCTGGCTTACTTCCCTTAATATGATCATCTCTAGGTCCCTCCATGTTGCTGCAAATAGCATTATTTCATTCTATTTTATGGCTGAGTAGTATTCCATTTTAGATATATATACATATATATATATATATATATATACATATATATTCACAGACACACACACACACACACACACACACACCCCACATCCTCTTTATGCATTCCTCTACTGGTGGACATTTAGGTTGTTTCCATGTCTTGGCTATTGTAAGTAGTGCTGCTATAAACATTGGGGTGCATGTATCTTTTCAAATTATGGTTTTCTCTGGATATACGCCCAGAAGTGGGATTGCTGGGTCATATAGTAGCTCTATTTTCAGTTTTTTAAGGAACCTCCATACTGTTCTCCACAGTGGCTGCACCAGTTTACATTTCCACCAACAGTGCAAGATTTTTTTAAATGCCATGCTATCTGAGACTCCCTAGCCAGTGACTGTACTAAATTACATGGAAGGGAGAGAGGCAATCCCATTCAGCTGACAGCCAAGTCAAATAAGTGCAAGTTGAAGCAATAGGAATTTAGATAAAGTGGCAAAAGAGAAAATGGACAGATCACAATTTGTAGATTATAGACACTAGAATGTGTTCAAGGAAGTTGTAAAATCTTTTTTCTGAGGGATGGTTCATGATGAAAATACTGTCTACCATATGCTTGCCTTCAGGCGGGGAAAGGACCAGATACATATTTTTAAGCCAGTTCCAACTCCAAGTCCCAGTCATTACTAACATGAAGAAAAAGAGCTGCTGTTGACTGAACCAGCGTGTTTTTCTCTGACTCATTCACATTATGTGGAATTGGCTCAAAAAAGAGAACAGATGTGGGTCATCAGGGTGCAGTGCTGACTTTTTGGCTCATCTAAGTAAGAAAACCTTCTATACTCCGCACTTGCAGATGTGTGGTATTAGCTAACATTTAACACTTCAAAACAATAGGAGAATAACTAGTGAAAAGGAGAGGAAAAGAAGTTCACCCTTTTTTTCATCACTTCGAGTGAAAGCATGTCCGGTAAAAGTCAGTCCCAGATACCACTGTACCCAGCGTCATTTTGCAATAAGTTAGGAAAGTAATAAATTGAATATTATTCTACTTCTCCCCAATAAGACTGATTCTCTAGTGTTTGCATTTCTCATCCATGAGTTACTAACTCTTGTTAGTTTTGTTTTCCAAGAGAGAATTAATCTGAAAGTATAATCTTTATTCCTGGAGATATTCTGCTCATTTTCTGGCTGTCTGCAGATAACCTGTGTATCTGAATTGATAAAAACCAGATTGTTCGAGTCAGACCTTCAAGATGGCAGAGGAGTAAGAAGTGGAGAACACCTTCCTCCCCCCAAATACATCAGAAATACAACTACATGTGGAACAACTCCTACAGAACACCTATTGAACGCTGGCAGAAGACCTCAGACTTCCCAAAAGGCAAGAAACTCCCCACGTACCTGGGTAGGGCAAAAGAAAAAAGAATAGACAGACACAAAAGAATAGGGATGGGACCTGCACCTCCGGGAGGGAGCTGTGAAGGAGGAAAGGTTTCCACACACTAGGAAGCCCCTTCACTGGCAGAGATGGGGGTTGGCGGTGGGGAAGCTTTGCAGCCACGGAAGAGAGCACAGCAACAGGGGTGCAGAGGGCAAAGGGGAGAGATTCCCACACAGAGGATCGGTGCCGACCAGCACTCACCAGTCCGAGGGGTTTGTCTGCTCACCCTCAGGGCCGGTGGGGGCTGGGAGCTGAGACTCGGGGTTCAGAGGTCAGATCCCAGGGAGAAGACTAGGGTTGGCTGCGTGAACACAGCGTGAAGGGGGCTAGTACGCCACAGCTAGCCGGGAGGGAGTCCGGGAAAAAGTCTGGACCTGCCTAAGAAGCAAGAGATCATTGTTTTGGGGTGCGCGAGGAGAGGGGATTCAGAGCACCGCCTAAATGAGCTCCAGAGACGGGTGTATGCAACACCAGAGACGGGCATGAAATGCTAAGGCTGCTGCTGCAGCCACCAAGAAGCCTGTGTGCGAGCACAGGTCACTATCCATACCTCCCCACCCGGGAACCTGTGCAGCCCGCTACTACCAGGGTCCCGTGATCCAGGGACAACTTCCCCGGGAGAACGCACAGCATGCCGCAGGCTGCTGCAACATCATGGTGGCCTCTGCCGCCGCAGGCTTGCCCGCATCTGTACCCCTCGCCCCACCCCCAGCCAGAGTAGCCAGAGCCCCCTAATCAGCTACTCCTTTAACCCCGTCCTGTCTGAGCGAACAACATGCCCTCAGGCAACCTACATGCAGAGGCGGGGCCAATTCCAAAGCTGAACCCCGGGAGCTGTGCAAACAAAGAAGAGAAAGGGAAATTTCTCCCAGCAGCCTCAGAAGCAGTGGACTAAATCTCCAAGATCAACCTGATGTACTCTGCATCTCTGGAATAACTGAATAGACAACAAATCATCAAAAATTGAGGCAGTGCACTTGGGAAGCAACTGTAGATTTGGGGTTTGCTTTCTGCATCTAATTTATTCCTGGTTTTATGCTTATCGTAGTTTAGTATTTAGAGTTTATTATCACTGGTAGATTTGTTTATTAATTTAGTTGCTCTCTTCCTCCGTTTTTTAAAAATATATATAGATTTTTTTTTCCTTTTTCTCTTTTTGTCTGTATGTGTATCCTTCTTTTTGTGATGGTGTCTGTATAGCTTTGCTTTTACCATTTGTCCCAGGGTTCTGTCTGTCTGTTTCTATTTTTGTTCTTTAGTATAGTTTTTAGCACTTGTTATAATTGTTTGATTTCTTTTTTGGTTTGGTTCCTCTCTTCTTTCTTTCGTTTTTTAAATTACATTTTAATTTTTTTAAATATTTAACAATTATTTTTTATTTTATTAATAACTTTATTTTATTCATTCATTTATTTATTTTTCTTCTGTTCTCTATTTCTTTCTTATTTTCTTCCTTTTCTTCTGAGCTGAGTGGCTGATAGGGTCTTGGTGCTCTGGCTGGGTGTCAATCCTGTGCCTCTGAGGTGGGAGAGCAGAGTTCAGGATATTGGTCCACCAGAGACCTCCTGGCTCCAAGTAATATCAAACAGCAAAAGCTCTCCCAAAGATCTCCATCTCAACGCAAAGAACCAGCTCCACTCAACGACCAGCAAGCTCCAGTGCTGGACACGATATGACAAACAACTAGCAAGACAGGAACACAACCCCACTGATTACCAGCGAGGCCACCTAAAATCATAATAAGGTCAGAGACACCCCAAAATACATCACCAGATGTGGTCTGGCCCATCAAAAAGACAAGGTCCCTCATCCACCAGAACACAGGCACTAGTCCCCTCCACCAGGAAGCCTACACAACCCACTGAACCAACCTTAGCCACTGGGGGAAGACACCAAAAACAACAGGAACTACAAAACTGCACATTGCGTAAAGGAGAACCCAAACACAGTAAGTTAAGCAAAATAAGAAGACAGAGAAACACACAGTAGATGAAGGAACAAGGTAAAAACCCACCAGACCAAACAAATGAAGAGGAAATAAGCAGTCTACCTGAAAAAGAATTCAGAGTAATGATAGTAAGGATGATACAAAATCTTGGAAACAGAATAGACAAAATGCAAGAAACATTTAACAAGGACCTAGAAGAACTAAAGATGAAACAAATAACGATGAACAACACAATAAATGAAATTTAAAATTCTCTAGAAGGAATCAATAGCAGAATAACTGAGGCAGAAGAATGGAGAAGTGACCTGGAGGATAAAATAGTGAAAATAACTACTGCAGACAAGAATAAACAGAAAAGAATGAAAAGAACTGAGGACAGTCTCAGACACCTCTGGGACAACATTAAACATACCAACATTCGAATTATAGGGGTTCCAGAAGAAGAAGAGAAAAAGAAAGGGACTGAGAAAATATTTGAAGAGATAATAGTTGAAAACTTCCCTAATATGGGAAGGGAAATAGTCAAGTCCAGGAAGTGTAGAGAGTCCCAAACAGGATAAATCCAAGGAGAAACACACCAAGACACATATTAATCAAACTATCAAAAATTAAATACAAAGAAAAAATATTAAAAGCAGCAAGGGAAAAACAACAAATAACAAACAAGGGAATCCCCATAAGGTTAACAGCTGATCATTCAGCAGAAACTCTGCAAGCCAGAAGGGAGTGGCAGGACATATTTAAAGTGATGAAAGGGAAAAACCTACAACAAAGATGACTCTACCCAGCAAGGATCTCATTCAGATTTGACAGAGAAATTAAAATCTTTACAGACAAGCAAAAGCTAAGAGAATTCAGCACCACCAAACCAGCTTTACAACAAATGCTAAAGGAACTTCTATAGGCAGGAAACACAAGAGAAGGAAAAGACCTACAATAACAACCCCAAAACAATTAAGAAAATGGTAATAGGTACATACATACTGATAACTACCTTAAGTGTAAATAGATTAAATTCTCCAACCAAACGACACAGACTGGCTGAATGGATACAAAAACAAGACCCATATATATGCTGTCTACAAGAGACCCACTTCAGACCTACGGACACATAGAGACTGAAAGTGAGGGGATGGGCAAATATATTCCATGCAAATGGAAATCAAAATAAAGCTGGAGTAGTAATTCTCATATCAGACAAAATAGGCTTTAAAAGAAAGATTATTACAAGAGACAAACAAGGCCACTACATAATGATCAAGGGATCGATCCAAGAAGAAGATAAAACAATTGTAAATATTTATGCACCCAACATAGGAGCACCTCAATACATAAGGCAAATGATAACAGCCATAAAAGGGGAAATCGACAGAAACACAATCATAGTAGGGGACTTTAACACTCCACTTTCACCAATGGACGGATCATCCAAAATGAAAATAAAGAAACACAAGTTTATATGATACATTAAATAAGATGGACTTTATTGATATTTATAGGACATTCCATCCAAAACCAACAGAATACACTTTCTTTTCAAGTGACCATGGAACATTCTCCAGGATAAATCATATCTTGGGTCACAAATCAAGCCTTGGTAAAGTTAAGAAAATTGAAATCATATCAAGTATCATTTCTGACCACAATGCTATGAGACTAGATATCAATTACTGGAACAAACCTGTAAAACATACAAACACATGGAGGCTAAACAATACACTACTAAATAACCAAGACATCACTGAAGAAATCAAAGAGGAAATCAAAAAACACCTAGAAACAAATGACAATGAAAACACAATGACCCAAAACCTATGGGATGCAGGAAAAGCAGTTCTAAGAGGGAAGTTTACAGCAATACAATCCTACCTCAAGAAACAAGAAACATCTCAAATAAACAACCTAACCTTACACCTAAAGCAATTAGAGAAAGAAGAACAAAAAACCCCCAAAGTTAGCAGAAGGAAAGAAATCATAAAGATCAGATCAGGTATGGATGAAAAAGAAATGAAGGAAGCAATAGCAAAGATTAATAAGACGAAAAGCTGTTTCCTTGAGAAGATAAACAAAATTGATAACCATTAACCAGACTCATCAAGAAAAAAAGGGAGAAGACTCAAGCCAATAGAATTAGAAATGAAAAAGGAGTAGTAACAACTGACACTGCAGAAATACCAACAATCATGAGAGATTACTACAAGCAACTGTATGCCAGTAAAATGTATAAACTAGAAAAAATAGACAAATTCTTAGAAAAGCACAACCTTCCGAGAATGAACCAGGAAGAAACAGAAAATATGAAAAGCCTGATCACAAGCACTGAAGTTGAGACTGTGATTAAAAATCTTCAGGGCTTCCCTGGTGGCGCAGTGGTTGAGAGTCCGCCTGCCGATGCAGGGGACATGGGTTCGTGCCCCGATCCGGGAAGATCCCACATGCCACGGAGCGGCTGGGCCCGTGAGCCATGGCCGCCGAGCCTGCGCGTCCGGAGCCTGTGCTCCGCAACGGGAGAGGCCACAGCGGTGAGAGGCCCGCGTACCGCAAAAAATAAATAAAATAAAAAAAATAAAAAAATAAAAAAAAAAAAAAAAAAAAAAAATCTTCAAACGAACAAAAGCCCAGAACCAGATGGCTTCACAGGCAAATTCTATCAAACATTTAGAGAAGAGCTAACACCTGTCCTTCTCAAAATCTTCCAAAATACAGCAGAGGGAGGAATACTCCCAAACTCATTCTATGAGGCCACCATCATCCTGATTTCAAAACCAGACAAAGATGTCACAAAGAAAGAAAACTACAGGCCAATATCACTAATGAACATAGATGCAAAAATCCTCAACAAAATACTAGCAAACAGAATCAAACAGCACATTAAAAGGATCATACACCGTGATCAAATGGGGTTTCTCTCAGGAATGTAAGGATTCTTCAATACACACAAATCAATCAATCTGATAAACCATATTTACAAATTGATGGAAAAAACCATAGGATCAATTCAATAGATGAAGAAAAAGCTTTTGACAAAATTCAACACCCATCTATGATAAAAACCCTCCAGAAAGTAGGCATAGAGGGAACTTATCTCAACATAATAAAGGCCATATATGACAAACCCACAGCCAACATCATTCTCAATGGTGAAAAACTGAAACCATTTCCTCTAAGATCAGGAACAAGACAAGGTTGTCCACTCTCACCACTATTATTCAACATAGTTTTGGAAGTTTTAGCCATAGCAATCAGAGAAGAGGAAGAAATAAAAGGTATCCAAATCGGAAAAGAAGAAGTAAAGCTGTCACTGTTTGCAGATGACATGATACTATACACAGAGAATCCCAAAGACGCTACCAGAAAACTACTAGAGCTAATCAATGGATTTGGTAATGTAGCAGGATGCAAAATTAATGCACAAAAATCTCTTGCATTTCTATACACTAATGATGAAAAATCTAAAGGAGAAATTAAGGAAACACTCCCATTTACCACTGCAACAAAAAGAATAAAATACCTAGGAATAAACCTACCCAAGGAGACAAAAGACCTGTATGCAGAAAACTATAACACACTAACGAACGAAATTAAAGATGATACAAACAGATGGAGATACATACCATGTTCTTAGATTGGAAGAATCAACATTGTGAAAATGACTATACTATCCAAAGTAATCTACAGATTCGATCAAACTACCAATGGCATTTTTCACAGAACTAGAACAAAAAATTTCACAATTTGTATGGAAACACAAAAAACCCCGAATAGCCAAAGTAATCTTGAGAAAGAAAAACGGAGCTGGAGGAACCAGGCTCCCAGACTTTGGACCATACTACAAATCTACAGTAATTAAGACAGTATGGTACTGGCACAAAAACAGAAATATAGATCAATGGAACAGGATAGAAAACCCAGAGACAAACCCATGCACATATGGTCACCTTATTTTTGACAAAGGAGGTAAGAATATACAATGGAGAAAAGACAGCCTCTTCAATAAGTGGTGCTGGGAAAACTGGACAGCTACATATAAAAGAATGAAATTAGAACACTCCCTAATACCATACACAAAAATAAACACAAAATGGATTGAAGACCTAAACGTAAGGCCAGACACTTGTAAGACTCTTAGAGGAAAACATAGGCAGAATACTCTATGACATAAATCACAGCAAGATCCTTTTTGATCCACCACCTAGAGAACTGGAAATAAAAACAAAAATAAACAAATGAACCTAATGGACCTACCAAAACTTAAAAGCTTTTGCACAGCAAAGGAAACCATAAACAAGATGAAAACACAACCTTCAGGATGGGAGAAAATATATGCAAATGAAACAACTGACAAAGGATTAACCTCCAAAATTTACAAGCAGCTCATGCAACTCAATATCGAAAAAAAAAACCCAATCCAAAAATGGGCAGAAGACCTAAACAGACATTTCTCCAAAGAAGTTATATAGATTGCCAACAAACACATGAAAGAATATTCAGTATCACTAATCATTAGAGAAATGCAAATCAGAACTACAATGAGGTAGCACCTCACACCAGTCAGAATGGCCATCATCAAAAAATCTAGAAACAATAAATGCTGGAGAGGGTGTGGAGAAAAGGGAAGCCTCTTGTACTGTTGGTGGGAATGTAAATTGATACAGCCACTACGGAGAACAGTATGGAGGTTCCTTAAAAAAAGAAAAATAGAACTACCATAGGACCCAAAAATCCCACTACTGGGCATATACCCTGAGAAAAACCATAATTCAAAGAGTCATGTACCACCGTGTTCACTGCAGCTCTATTTACAATAGCGAGGACATGGAAGCAACCTACGTGCCCATCAACAGATGAATGGATAAAGAAGATGTGGCACATATATACAATGGAATACTACTCAGCCATAAAAGGAAACAAAATTGAGCTATTTGTAGTGAGGTGGATGGACCTCGAGTCTGTCATACAGAGTAAAGTAAGTCAGAAAGAGAAAAACAAATACCTATGCTAACACATATATATGGAATCTAAAAAAAAAAATGGTTCTGAAGAACCTAGGGGCAGGACAGGGATAAAGATGCAGACGTAGAGAATGGACTTGACACAGGGAGTGTGAGGGGTAAGCTGGGATGAAGTGTGAGAGTGGCATGGACTTATATACACTACCAAATGTAAAATAGATAGCTAGTGGGAAGCACCACATAGCACAGGGAGATCAGCTCAGTGCTTTGTGTCCACTTAGAGGGGTGGGATAGGGAGGGTGGGAGGGAGACAGAAGAGGGAGGAGATATGGGGATATGTGTATATGCGTAGCTGATTCACTTTGTTATAAAGCCAAAACTAACACACCATTGTAAAGCAATTATACTCCAATAAAGTTGTTAAAATAAAAACAGATTGTTCACTTCTGATGAAATGTTGACAGAACCACAAAATGCTTTATGAATAAAATTCAATTAGAATTTGCATTTGCATTCGGTGGCCATTTGCATTCGGTGGGGTTAGGTGTGCAGTCACACACTGCCTTGAGCAGCATGGATCAAAGCACAGCACTGTCATACTAAAACATACTTAAAGGAGTACAGACCCCAGATTTTTCCCGATTGAAGGCCAGCTTTGGTTCTTTAAGATATTTGCATAATTCCCTTTTTAAATTAATAGGGGTTGCAAAAAATACATATCTGGGGGGAAATGTTAACCTAATCCAGCTCAGTGATTGTTCTTTAATAGCTGCTTGTTCAGAAAACTTTCTCTGACATAGCCAGACATCTCCACTCTTCTTCTGCCAGTAGTTTTAGGAAGTTGAAGAGGAAAGCCAGTTCACCTGAGTTGAGGAAATCTTGTGCAACAGCATTCAGAAGAGGGTTTGGTGATTGTGATGCTCTGCTATGTTGTTGTTGCTACTACTGCTGTAATTAAAGACTAGTCATAATAACAACCTTAGAAAGTAGATACTGTGTTTTATTTTACAAATGAAGAGAATGAATGTTTGAGAAATCATTTTTCTGAAGCCTAGAGGACTAGCTGTCAGAATCAGCATTTACACTCAAGCCAATATACCTTCTGGAACTCATGCTCTTTCGATACCCAGATGAGTTACGACTTGTCACAAGCACCAGGGGATTGAACTCAGGAGAGACAGTAGTGACTACCTGAGGACTGTCTAAAAGGGGGGCCCCTCCAACCAGCTTAGCCCCAACATTAGCCCTGTAGCCTAGTGCCCAGAAGTGAGAAGAAAGTAAAAACTTAACAGGAGAAAAAGTAAAAGAGGTTGAATACAGAGGTACTTAGATCAATCAACTCTCTTACTAACTGCAATCAGAGGTCCAAATAATTCTCCATTCTCAATCCTGTATGAAAGAAGCAGAAATCAGTTCTATTATCTAATTGATATTATCCAGTCCATTTTTCTCTTCAGTACATCACCATAATTATTATGTACTCAGTCCAGGATTTTTAAAGAAAATTCTTCTCTCACTCTCCTTTGTTCTAATTCTTTCTTTTTTTTTTTTTCCCTAGAAATGTAGGCTGTGGTACAAGAAACCACCAGTACTGTTAATCATAAATGAGAAAATTGAAGGTTATTCAAAGCACTAGGTTACAAAATCTGGGCCAAGAATTTATAAGGTGTCTACTTTTTCTGACACCTGACAGCTTGGATTTCCTCTGTCTTTTTTGAAACAGAAGTATCAAGAGATTAATTTTTCTGGCTGTTCTATATGACTTTGCCAAACCCACAATAATGTAGAAACCTATCAATGTTGATAAATAATATGCAAAAACAAATCCTGGGAAAGGGATTAATCTTGGTGGAGACTTCTTCAAATAGTCAAATTCATCTTTCTCAAAAGAAGCAGAGGAAGCTGCTAATGTTGCCTTGGAAAATTTGAAAGTGAAATATGTTCACTTCTCTTTACTTATCCAAATATCTCAACTTAGTTCAAGCAATGGACTCAAAACATCCTGTGATTGAAAAGGCAGATTTTTTTCAGTTACTTTCCCCTAAACTGATTTAAAACAGAAAATTTTATACCGCAAGTAATAAAAAGACAGCGATATAAAATGTTCCCCCCCACACAAAATAAATTGTAAACAAATGCAAAAGACACATGAGTGGACACTGGAAGAAAAATTAAGGTCACAAAAAAAGTGGTTTTGAACAAAATAAAATTTCAAGACATTAAAGAATTAATCAGCAGCTGTGATTTTTTCCCCCTAAATAATGTAGTAATTAAGATCACAGGCTCAGTCACTTTATAGCTGTGTCATTTTAGGCAAATCATACTTCACCTCTTGTCATCTTATTTTCCTCACTCATAATATAGCTGTATCTAACCTCAAATGTCACTGTATAAGATTAAATAATTTGATACTTGAAAGTTCTGAGAATCTTGCCTGGGTACATTAAAATGTCTTACTACATAACTGCCAAACAAACGTCACTACTTTATTAAACTCTAAAACTTGAATTGAAAGGAAGCCACTACTTTAGAAGGTTACTTAATGTAGTTAATTCTGTTTATTATACTCTTTCCATGTCATATAGGGTGAGAAAAGGGAGAAATACTCTAAATCTGGGCTCATCTTTTGTCTTCCAGCATTTTTCTCATCTTTGACATCTGTTTTAAAAGCTACTGACCCTCAATGTGATAGAATTAATGAGCAGCAAGGTTAATGGTCTCTACATCTTCAGGGGGTATCAATTCTTTTGTCTCACTGTAATTTATTAAATGTTCTTATGGCAGCTTTTATGTTAAGCAATAACAGTGTATTCTTTGTTCAGGTGTGTGTGCAAAAAAAAAAATACTAGTTATAGAGGAGAAGGAAAACATAGCTGATTTATCAATCACTAGAAGAGTCTTATCTAAAGATCCATTGCTTTAAGTTTGCATTTGGTCTAGAAACAATGGCTCTCACATTTTAGCATGTATTAGAATCACTGGGAGGTCTCCTTTAACGCTGGTTCCAATCCCAGAATTCTTGATTCAGTAGGGCCAAAACATCTGTCATTCAAACATGTTCTCGTGACGGTGATCACGAGACCACACTTTGAGAACCTCTGCTTTAAATCTATATAATAAAGTCACTGGGAAGTTTTTTCAAAAAATACCAATGCCTTTTAAATCAGAATCTTTGGGGTGGGTCCTGGGCAACTGCATTTTTTAAAAAAAACAAAACTCTTCCCAGGAGATGCTACAGTACAGCCAAGACTGAGAACTCCTGGTCTACAGAAAGGGTTGTCAAGTAGGATGGGTGTTGAACCAGATTCACCTAGGAAGCTTTTCCAACTCTTCCTTAGCCCACCCCCAAGGTTAGATGGAAAGGCGGTGGAAATACAGTTTCTAAATGTTTCTCGAAGTTAGTCTTGGGATCACTTCAGTCAAAATTACCTTATATTTATTAAAAATGAAGATCCTTTGCCTCACCTGGGACCTACAAAGTCTCAGATGAATTTACACACCACACCAAAGTTTGAAAATCACTGCTCTAGGGATCAGAAGAAGCGGGTTCTAATTCTTCCTTGCAGATTAGGAGTTGCACTGGAACCTCACAATTAATATGGTGATTGATTAGTTTACCAGCCCTAGAGAGGTGAAAGGAGAATTGATAAAAGGAGACAGGCAGGAAGGAACGGGGCAGATGGGCAGGGGTAGAAAAGTAGGGCTCCTCTCTCCTTACCAAAACCAGTAACCACCCAGCTGGCCTCTCCTCTCTTAACTTGCCCTGGCACCCAAGGACAGAACGTCTTCTGCTGATACACATTTCTAAAGCACCAAGCAGCCTCTGTTGACAGCTGTGTTGACTGCTGTCTCGACAAAGAAAAAGCAAGAGAGCAAAAGAATTTTGCAAGGAAACATTTTCATTTTCCCCTCTAAACAAGGAAAGAAAAGCCGTATGTGGGGAAACATGGGATGCAAACACGATTATGCAATGTAGTGAAAACAATAGAGACTAATGTAAAGTGAAATGTTTAGGAAAGTGACTATTGAGAAGAGACTGTCCTTGGTGATGCTGTTTAATTAACCTCTGCTATTCAAAATCCAACACCGGATTACTGGCATATACTATCATGCTATTGATAATGATTTCAAAAATGACTTTTCTGGGCATTTCCAAACAGACAAAGATGAATGAAGAGTCCTCATGTCACTTCTGGAAAGATAAACACTGCCCAGGGTGTTGTCAACCATAATCATTCTCTATATGGCGTTCCAGAGTTTGCACTTTTGCCCCTAGAAACTGATGTGCTCCTGATGCCTTTGTGCCAAAGGGGAACCCAAGCTCTGTTAGCCAGATTCTAGGTGAATCTCTTGGCCGATGATGTTTTCCGTCAGCCCACAGCTTGGTTGTGCATTGGCAGCTTTAGGCAACGCTGCATATTGATGGCGTAAGCCAAAGCAACAAAGCGCAATCGGATCTATCTGATGAAATCTGCCAAAAGTTTTAATATCCCAGCATAGAGTTTCTAACAAGATTTTCAAATAACTAAAGACTTTCTAAGATACAAATATTGTATCAACTATTAGTGTTACATTCTTCTAAGCGTATTTTCTTCATGTGTGCTGTGTACAGTCACTCTAACTCCTTAACAGTGATTTAAAATTTAGGATGACAATCTGTAAATTTCTGAAAATGATTTAAGCATGTAAAGTTGCAGAGTCAAATGATTCCCTGTGACCTTTCCTTGAAATAAGAGGAAATTGAAAGAGCTTGTTTTCCTTCCATTTTATCTGAAGTAACCAGAGGGTTTATTTTTGTTAACTTATCAGATTTACTAAGACTGTTCTCATCTAAAATAAAACTGATTCTGCAAAGATTGAATTCTCCTATGTCACGCTACAGCTCAGCACTGTAGAAATTAGAGCTACTATCCCAGCCTTCCCCATCTTTTCAGTAGTCTAGTTCACTGTTCTGGAAAATGTGTAGAAAACTTCTGGAAAGTATGAAAAATGTGTAGAAACTTATTATTATTCTGAAAAATGTGTAGAAACTTCTGGAAAGTATGAACAGATCGGATTTATATACGTAAGGATGAGAAAAAAGAAAGGAAGGACAGTGCGCTGCCACGCTTTCCTTGAGAAGCATAAGATTTAAGATAGCGGTTCTTATCTGTGTCAAGAAGGATGATTTGCAAATTCAGAAGAGCAGCTCAGTTTCTACTACAATCCTGTAAAGAGAATTATTTCTCTCTTTGAGAAAGACCGTAAATTCTGATGGTACTTGTCAGAATGGGAAAACATTTCTTGAGCCTCCCACCTATACAATGAAGTGAAATCGATTCTTTTTGTTTAGACTCAAAAGCACCACCATTTAATGACATGAGCTCATGATTTTGATGAGATTAGAAAAATTTTAGTAATGACAAAATACTACAAGTGGAGTAGCTAAATGATTAAGAGGAAAACATGATGAGAATAAATGTATATAAAGGAAAAAGAAAAAGCTTTCTAATTTCCAGTGCAAAGTACACAGATGCAACATGTGACACAGGAAACGACAAACTTTCCAGCATTATTTTTTTCTTATGTCAAGACCACATAAATTCATATGCTATTTCTCCTATGCTGTTTTTGATCATTTACTGCCATTTTAGCCATGAAATATGATATTAAATGTCACTTATTAAAAACAAACAATTTCAAATTGGTTAAACTAATTATTGGGAATAAAGCTTGTTATGTGTTTTTAAACCAATGATATGAATTCATTCTTTATCATAAGGGAGAGTTTCTAAATAGTGGCTGGAATCAACATACTGCTTTTTAAAGTGTGTTCCGCAGACTCCTGGGGGACCCTGAAGATTTTCTAGGGGTTCATGAGGTCAAAACTATTGATATTTTTATCATTATACTAAGGTGTTATTTGCCTCTTCCACTGTGTTACATTTGCACTAATGGTGCAAAGGCAAAGATGGGCAAACCTGCTAGTGCCTGAACACTAAGAAAGGCCATTGCACCCAGAATCATCTCTACACATTTTCAATTAAAAAAAAAATAGTTTCAATTAAGAACTTCCTTGATGAAACATTTAACAATTATTAGTTTTTTAAAAATCTTCACCCGTTAGTCTACTTATTTTTGATATTCTATGTGATGTAAGGGGTAATGCACGTCAAGCACTTCTGCCACAAAATGAAGCACAATGATTTTCTCAAGTAATAGCCCGTGTGCTATTCTTTGAGTTGCAAACGAACTAGCTGCTTTTTTGCATGAAACACCACCCCTGCCTGAAAGAATAACTGGCAGACAAGCTATGATTGTGCAAAATTAGGCATCTGGCTGATAATTTCTTCAAAATCAAAGAAATGGCTGATTTCAAGGAAATGAGCTGATTTCAAGGAAAACAATTGACAGGCTTGTTGTCAATAACAAAATTCAAGTTTTTGAGTAAAATCTTAGAATTTTTCAAAGTTATATTTGCCACCATGAGTTTGATAACTCCTCAATACTTAAGGAGCTTTCAAATGAGCTCAGTGGTTATTTTAATGAAAGTAATTTTTCTATTATAGAATGAAATGTGTCAACAATCAGTGAATCAAGAGTTTCCAAATGACTAACATATCATTTTATAAAATCAAGCATGGGTCAAAGTGCAAGAGAGACCCATGGATTGTAACGTATAGATACATAAAGTTAATTAACATGTTTTCATATCCCATACTGAAACTGAACTTTAAGAAACTACCACTTGCCATGTTTTGGTATAACATCAAAGAAGAATACACACAATTATTTGGATATGTTATTAAGATACTCTTCTCTTTTCAAACTAGGTATTTGTGTGAGGTGGAAGTCTTCATATACTTCAACCAAAGCAACGTTACAAAAGATTGAATGCAGAGCAGATATGAGAGAATCAGCTGTCTTCTATTAATCCAGACATTAGATTTACAAAAAGTATAACACATGGTTATTTTCATTAAAATGCTTTACTTGTTATTTTTATTATTTTTAAATGAACTAAAATATTTTAAAATTCTCAGTTATAACTTCTGACTCAGTAAATATTGATAGATATAATCCACATAAGCAAAAGTTTTTGAGGTCCTCAATAATTTTTAGTAGTATAAAGTGTTCCAAAACAAAAATATTTGAGAACAATTGTCCTAGGCTAGGGTTATCATTTTCACTGTCATCCTGTGAACGAACACTGATTTTGGCACACTTAAAGGTAATTTTGTAAGGGCAAGTAGTCAGAGAAACATTATGGAGTTTAGATCATTCAGAGACTTGGAAGATGTACATACCCTGTGAAGAGTTCCAGTAACCTGCAGATTGTAGCATATGGGCTTCTTCTTGAGCTGATGTCCAACCCTATTCAGTAAAAGTGCATAATACTCTCCCTGCTTGACAGTATGTTGCAAAATCAAGGACATATACCTTTTCTTGCAGCATCTTAAAAATAAATTGTCCTCGATATAAATAAATAAATAATTCAGGGAAAAAAATTCAGAAGAAAACAAATTCAAAGGGATCATAGAGTAAAAGCCAATGTAGTGAGTTCAGTGACTGCAAGATTGAGATAAGAGAAAAAGCAGAAACTGCATCAATGGATGGTAACAAATGTTGTGAAACTTGATTCCAGTGATGCTTTTCACTGTTGTTGATGTACTTGAGAGTGAATCTAAGAGTCAAGGAAAACATTCTAGGTGCAAAGCTGATCACCTAGGGGAAATAGACGTGTGTTCATTTCTGTTTTCATTTGAATGTTATGACTTAGGATAAGGAAGGAAGAAACAGAAAATGAATTGGTGATTCTGTCATTGGTGCTTTGTTGTTCAGGGATACAAATCAGGAAATAGAAGTTCTCCAGTTATTTTAACAGACAGAACTTAATATAAAGGATTATGAGGTATATTGAAGTAGAAACTGCAGGAGACAGCTACCACTCCCTAAACCTGAGGAAACAAAGGGAAGAGGTTATTAAAACTTGAAAGCTTGGAGGAGAAGGGGCCCTGCACAGCTGGGACCCAGACCCCTGAAGAGGGGCTGCTGTTTGATGGGAGTGGTACCTTAAACACCTAAATAGAGGGTAGCACAGAGCTGGGATCCAGGCTACTCTGCACGGGTGCTGCTGATGCCTCAGGAGCAAAGGGAGCTGACCTCTATGAAAAAAGAGTTATTTCTGGGAAAATTATAGAATCCTTAAGCATCCATGCTTGTGTCACCTTGAAATTGAAAAATACTACCAATAAAAGTAAAAGGGAAAAGAAACAAAATATTGTGCACAGAATTACACATATGCCAGGCTCTAATAAAGCTGATGACAAAAAGTAAATGATAGAAAAGTAATTGTGATTCAATTGCCAGAAACTTAAAAATGAATGTGACAGCATGATCTATCAACATAATTGTGAATACTTAAAATGAGAAAGAAAATTATCTAGTGAGATGCTTAAAAAATGTAAGATATAGAGGAGGACATGGAAACAAGGATGAACTCAAAAGCACGTCACAGACCTACCACGATTGTTTCCGGAAGATTATAAAGATGCAGAAAAACTAAAATAATTTTCACAAGGATAAAATATGGGTAATTATAAATGTATAACAAGATAATGCTTATAAAGATGTTATGTTAATAAGTGACAGAAAAGTCACTACTCACCTTCTCTTTTGTTACCACCTTCTATATAAAGGTAGCACTCTTAAATCAGAAAGTGGCCAACAAATGCTTTAAAATGAAATAAAACATAATAAAGGTGAAATGATAGTCAAAGCATATCTAATTTAAATAAATTCCTTTCTCTAGTCCCACCAGAATTGCTTCCCAGGGAACTGAAAGAATCACAGATGCGACTATAGAAACGGTGTCTGGAATCTTTGAAAATTAAAGAATGGGAGGAGCGCCAGAAGTCTTTTTTTCCTGGTCATCTAAGAGAAAAGGGATGGATTCCACCAACTACAGTTCAGTAAGTTTGATAAATGTCTGCAATTTTAGATCTTAAACCTAAAATCTGATACCAGTATATATTCCAAAGGAAAGTCACAATTAAACTAACCTATTAACTTTTTAAACAAGACTGTTGGACAGGGAACAGGGGAATGTCACGGATATATTGAAATTTGAATTAAAGAAGGTACTTGATAGAAACTCTCTGGATATCTGTTTTGAAGTGAAGAAATGCCAATGATAGCATATACATTTTTTTGCAATAACTAAGCCAATGGGTAACACTGAGAGACTAATAATCTTAGAGAAGCCAAACCACGGGCTCTTCACCAGTGACCAGAAGGAAGACGTGGAGCCAGGTTCATCAAGTTTGTAAATGACACCACACTGGGAGGGACAGCAAATACATTGCATCTGGATTCAGTAGACTCTCCAATTAATGGAATGCTGTGATAAAACCAAAGAGATGCAATTTATCACGTATAATACAAAATAATGCTTTTAATTATATTCCAGGCTACAGCAGTCTAGTCTTGAAAATATCTGCTCTGAAAAGATCAGATGGTTGAGTTGACCACAATGTGTAATAATGATGTCGAGAACCCAAAAATGTACTGTTAGGTTACACGGAATGATACTACAGAGCCTAAATCCAGCTGCTGGTAGAGCTGGGTAGGGATCATCCCATTATAATTTCTAAAGTCAGATTATCTGTGGGGAACAGTCTTGATATATCCACTTGAAGAGGAACACTGACAAACTGAACTTTATTCCAAAGAGGCCAAATGGACTAATGAATGTCTGGAGACCCAAAATGTATGCATTCATGGGTGTTTAGTCTAAAGAGAAAAGAATAATCACTCTATTTATCTACAAATATTTGAAGGCCTATCCCATGCAGAGTTTATTCTGAGTTTCCAAGACATCAGACAAGGACCACTGCATGAAAGTAAAGAAAGTACCCTAAACGAGCACATGAAGAGTCTTCCCCAATAAAGCCTGCTGCCTCACAATGGAGCATCACTGTCACAGGAACGGTCCAAACAGAAGCTAGATGATCAAGTTCAGGTCCTAAAGAAGGATTTCTTCATTTGGTGAGAAACTGGACTAGTTTTTCTAAGATCTCTACCACTTCATACTTCTTTTTTTTTTTTTTTTTTGCGGTACGCCGGCCTCTCACTGCCGTGGCCTCTCCCGTTGTGGAGCACAGGCTCCGGACGCGCAGGCTCAGCGGCCATGGCTCACGGGCCCAGCCACTCCTTGGCATGTGGGATCTTCCCGGACCGGGGCACGAACCCGTGTCCCCTACATCGGCAGGCGGACTGTCAATCACTGCACCACCAGGGAAGCCCCACTTCATACTTCTTTAATTGATATAGTTGACAGTATCTGGAGGCATCTAGCTGTGTAGTCAGCAACCTTATAAGACTCAGAGCTAGTCTTCTTCCCTATAATGTCTAGATAAATCAAGAAAAGTCGAGAATATAGCTAAACTATTTGGGCAATAGCAGCTATAGAAACTCAGGCAGAAAAGGGGGGAAATAATCACAGTTTCAGATTTACAATAAAAAGCCAAGTTAATGTTAAGTCCACAAATGGATAAGGTTATCACACTAATAAGGAACTGTCAATAACGTAGCCCTGAAGGTGGCAAACAAATGTACTATACACGCCAGAAATAAATCTGATTAGAGCAAAATTCTATTCAGGTTGCACGCACCTGGCTTTTCCTACTCTGGGCTTCAAAATCCTAGCCATACACACAGAGGCAGCCTAGTTTCAGATATCAATCTCATTAGGCGTCTGCATTTCTGAGATTTATAAAGAAAAGATTAGTGAGAATGATTTGGAAAGCCCAGAATTCATTAACTTCGACACAAATACATGCTGTGACCTCCAAGGGAGCTCCGGCATACACTTCCCAGGTCATCCTCTTAAATAGCACTAGAGAAACCTTTAGCCAGAGTGATTAAGGGAATTGTTCTCTGGGTAAATTTTAGAGGCCTTTCTTCTGCTCTTCTTGTCCCGTGATCCTCTTCTGTGTGTCCTGTGCAATTCTTGTCCCTCATTGGACTCTGGTGGAATAAGATTTCCTTCTTTCAGGACCCTTGTTACTGTGATAAGAACTCCTGCCTCTATTCATATGCTTACTTAAAGTTTATTTAATATGCAAATTACTGTGAATCAACTACATAGGATGCTTTGTTTACCTCTTAAATGATCTGCAAAATGTCTGTCTTTTCTTATGTTATTACTTATTATCTTTTTTTTTTTTTTTTTTTTTTACTTTATGTATCTGTTTATTTTTGGCTGCACTGGGTCTTTGTTGCTACGTGTGGTCTTTCTCCAGTTGTGGGCAAGCGGGGGCTCCTCTTCTTTGTGGTGCGCAGGCTTCTCAGTGCAGTGGCTTCTCCTGTTGCGGAGCACGGGCTCTAGGCACGTGGGCTGCAGTAGCTTGTGCTCGCGGGCTTTAGAGCGCAGGCTCAGTAGTTGTGGTGCACAGGCTTAGTTGCTCCGCGGCATGTGGGATCTTCCTGGACCAGGGCTCGAACCCGTGTCCCTGGTATTGGCAGGCGGATTCTTACACCACTGCGCCACCGAGGGAAGTCCCTTACCTATTATCTTGAAAGTGACTTTCCTTTAGTCAGCTCAATGGTACAGCCGTGCTCCATAACATAGGTGTCCTTTGTTTCCTGCAATCAATATTCAAGTTCTTCTTGGATTTCATGCACTCATCCTGCTGACCATTCCTGCTGCCAAGGATGATGTTGTATTCTATTCTATTCTCTTCAATGAGGAAACCTCCTAATTCGGGGGGTTGGGGGGGAATGCATATTGGGGTAGAAAGGAGACCTCCAATAGATCAAGTCAAAAAACTACATGATACTCTTTGTATTACCTATTACATTGCCCTCCTTGGTTGTATTGGCTCAGTATTTGGTTGGTTTGTTTTTCTATAACTACTTCATGCCCCTATGTTCTATGAACTAAAACGCATGAAAATACAGGCATAACTCAGAGACGTTGCGGTGTTTGGCTCCAGATCACCACAATAAAGTGAATATCACAATAAAGCCAGTGCCATGAATTGTTTTGGTTTCCCAGTTTATATAAATGTTGTTTATACCACACTGTGGTCTATTAAGTGTGCAATAGCTTTATGTGTAAAACAACAATGTACATACCTTAATTAAAAAATATTTTATTGCTAAAAAATGCTAACTATCATCTGAGCCTTCAGCAACTCACAGCATTGATTCAGAGATCGCTGATCACAGATCACCGTAAATACAATAATAATAATAAAGTGTGAAATATTGAGAGAATTATCACAATGTGACACAGAGACACAAAGTGAGCAAATGCTGTTGGGAAAATGGCACCAATAGACTTGCTCAGTGCAGGGTTGTCACAAACCTTCAATTTGTAAAAAACACAACACATGCAAGTGCAATAAAGAAGAACACAATAGAATGAGGTATGTCTGTAAAAGGTATAAACAGAAAGATTTTATGATAATAGTTTAAAGTTTTTTTCATACTCTTTCCTAGGTCATATGATCCTAATGAGTACATGTTGTACATACATGCTTCAAAACTATACACGCACCATAGACATTCTACGATATGTATTTTATTTTACTGCCAGAGGGAACCTGAGTGAATCTTTCCTGTCTGACTGTAACTAACATCAAAATATTCTGAGTAAAACTAACTTAGGCCATATGATCTGCGATTAACAATATAGGATATTGTGTACATGCTCATTTGCTTTACCCAGCTTGCCTTGACTCATTAAAAACTATTTTCATTCTTTGCTGGGAGTATTGGGCACCCAAAAAAGCAAGATACAAATGGATTTGATTCATGACTGTCTGGGTTCTGGGAACAGACACCTTCTAGCATGTGTTCACAGGTGGAACATTGCTTCTTGACTGTAGTCTGTCTGACGCAAACAATATCTGCTTGTTGAAAAGGTGGCCGTTGACTTCCTTTGAACGGGAAACCCAGCAGACTTAGATTCAGGTCACAAAAGTTGTTTGGGGTTCTACCTTTTTTGAGATTTTCAAAGAGGTGCACAAAGCGTCTTTGTTTTCAGAGTTCATGGGTTTGCTGTATCCAATATCAAAATATGCCTTGTAGGTAGCCAGGAATATTGCAACTTGTGTCTATATTGTGGTTTTGTCTAATATTTCAAAACAGCATTGTCTAAACATACTCAGTTGGTATCATGAGAGTTAAGACAAGAGAATCTAAGGGATGTGGTTTTCCTCAAAACTAACTGAGGGGCTTCCCTGGTGGCGCAGTGGTTGAGAGTCCGCCTGCCGATGCAGGGGACACAGGTTCATGCCCCGGTCCAGGAGGATCCCACATGCCACAGAGCGGCTGGGCCCGTGAGCCATGGCCGCTGAGCCTGCACATCCGGAGCCTGTGCTCCGCAACAGGAGAGGCCACAACAGTGAGAGGACCGCGTGCCGCAAAAAAAAAACAACAAACAAAAACTGAGAGGTGAAATCAAAGCACACAGTGTTGGAAAGTCTTTTGTAAACTAGTAACAGCTGCTTAAAAAACAGCTTTTGTTGGGATGGAGGAGGGAGAGCCTGCCTGCACAGGCTCAGCACGTAGGGAAGTCCACCTCGTGTTAAGTCAAAGGAAATTCAACAATGTTATCTAAAACATACAAAGGGCATAAACTGATAGGAGGTTAAATCGACTGTGTAAATATTCTTAAGAAGATATTATTAAAAAACCAAATGTTTTCTTTTGTCTAAACAATGAAATATGGAATTGTGTAGCTTTGCCATTTCCTTTTAGGCTGTTTAGGACTCAAGTTACTTTTATTTCCTGTTTTTTTCTTCTAATATGAAAGGTACAAATATAAGCATAAATCTAAAAGAAGAAGAAAAATAGGTTCTGGTCTTATTCAATGTGTATTACATTTTAGCTGAAATCAGGTACATGTGATGAAAACTAACAGGAGGTTTCCATCTCAGGAGGAACACCGTGTTTCTTTTGACCTTGAATTACGTAACATGATAAAGGACTCCTTTTTCCTAAACTTTTCTAGCAATTTCCCAACCTCATTCATTAGCAAATACAGGCCACTGTTTACTTCAAATTTTTTCTTGTATATGAAACTATGGAAGTTACCAAGCATTTAAAATTAAACTTAGATGCTCAAACATCCATTAACAGAACAGAATTTTGTTGTTGTTGTAACAACTTGATACAAGTTACAGTACTATATATTATTAAAATTTAATGGAAATTTAAACAGAAAAAATGTAAGCTGCACTGGTAATGATTATAATTATAGTATTAGATAGAAATTCACTAGGGAATAAGAAGGACTCTCATAGTTTTAAAAACCAGCAACAACTTAATGGACTGTGGGTGTTGTCTCTCTAAACAGATAAGCATAATTAAACTGTCTATGGGGCCACGGCCCACTCAATGGTATTTGCTTCCCTCTCTACGTCGTTATAAGAATTTACCTACACCGTGTGTCAAACAGAAAGAACCTAGAAATACTGGTCTTACCAACCATGGAGTGCTAATAGGACACCATATCAAGCTGGCAGAGATCCAAGTTTTACTGCCTAGCTTATTCATACAACACAGTTCTTCCTGAGCCTTGACCTTTTAGACACCAACACTTACGTTAAAACAACTTCTAGAGTAGAGTGGAGTAACACAAAGGACGTAACTAAAATTAGAGACCCAGGCACTAATTCTAATGTTACCTCTGAATAAATCAAGACAAGAGATAATCAGCCTCCCTCCCACAGTTTGTCTGATAAAGGAATGGGATCAGATTATTCTAAGGTCCTCTTTGGTTTAAATATTCTACAAACTTCACAATATAGCAGGGCTTCCCAAACTTTCCAACAACGAAGGATCTCTCCTGCACCTTTTTCTTTTAAACCACTGCTACAGACTAGATGCTTTACGTACTCACTTATCTCTCCATTTTAAAAGCCAAAGATTAATGTGCATAATTAATACCACACTGAGTTAACATAAATTTGATATTTAAGTTAAGCCATGTAGCTTATCTTTGGTAAACATGCAATTCATTAGCTTTGGGGGGAATATTAAAGGTATGAACTACTTAGGGATCTAGGTACATTTAATTGGAAATCACCAAAGTAAGGGAAAGACACCATCCAAATCTGTCAAGAGAACTTAGCTACCCTCTGTTTGTCTTCCTGATTCGGCTACCTGGAGAAAATCATTACCTCTACCAACTTCTCCCAGAAACAATATTTGTTAGTCCTGCATCTGAAGTGTTTCTGTCTTCATCTGAAGACCCTACATTAGTGGATAACGCATCTTGACCAATGAACAATCTTAAAACCAATCCCAATGAATTGGGGGTGACTGGGTAGGGTGCCCACTGTCACATAAGCCATTGAACTTAAAGACATTCTTACAGACTTTGAAGGTAATTCACACTTTTCATCAGTATTTGTTCTTGAAACCTTTAATTAACTAATTTCCGGCCAGGCCGGAAATACTGATGTATATTCCGTATGCCTGAAATTGGCCTTTTATGGATACGGCAAAGATGTATAAGAGGCCATCTAAGTAGGCAAGGAAGAGTTAAGTCAGGAAAACAAGGCACAAATACAAAGCACTAACCAAGAAGCTGTGTGGCAAAGGGAAAAGAGTTAAGGTGAGTCAGCTAGAGACCTTAAGCAAATAAATCATTTTAGCCAATCTGAGTTTTAATTTCAACTGATAAATGAAAGACAAGGGTTTTGAATATTTCTAATCCCAGAGGACCAGTAAAATTATCAAATAGTAGAGGAGTTCACAGGCAGCTACTGAGGTCAGTGGTGGATTCAGCTCTAAAGTTAAAATTGAGCTGAGCCTAAAGGCATGTATATGGTTTGGAGAGTTAGTGCATAGAAACGAAATGGGCAAAGACAGCGATATCAAAGATCAAGGTATGTTCAGGTAAGAAAAATAACTAATCAACTACATAGAGTAGAACAGGATTATACCTGAAATCCTAGGTAGGTGGGAACAATACTATTCGGGGCATTGAAAGGCAATCTTAGGATGCTATGGAAGCCTTCTAGGTGGAGAAATTGCATTCATTTATTAATTTATTCACCATATACTTATGGAACACATACTACAAACAAAGCGCTATATTAGGGGCTGTGGGATGAAATAAAACTGGACACTATGTGTTCCTTATCTTCATCCATTTCACCTTTTCCCCCAACCCCTTGCCTCTAGCAACCACCAACCTGTTTTCTGTATCTATGGGTTCAGTTTTGTTTTGTTTTATAAGTGATACCATGCAGTATTTGTCTTTCTCTGTCTGACTTATTTCACTTAGCATAACGCCTTCAAGGTCCCTCCATATTGTTGCAAATGGCAAGATTTCTTTTTTATGGCTGAATAATATTCCATTGTGTAGATACACCACATTTTCTTTATCCATGCATCCATCAATGGACATTTAGGTTGCTTCCATGTCTTGGCTACTGTCTTGGCAATGAACATGGAGATGCATATATCTTTTCAAGTTAGTCTTGCTGTTTCCTTCAGATAAAAACCCAGAAGTAGAACTGCTGCATCATATGGTAGTTCTAGTTTTAATTTTTTGAGGAACCTCCATACTGTTTTCCATAGAGGCTGCACCAATTTACATTCCAACCAACAGTGCAAGAGGGTTCCCTTTTCTCCACATCCTCTCCAACACTTGTTATTTCTTGTCTTTTTGTAACAGCCAGTCTAACAGGGGTGAGGTGATATCTCATGGTTTGATTTGCAGGAGCAGGAATTTGAACCAATAAAGCCAAGTCTGAAGCCTGTTGTGTTAACCTTTACATTATGCTGGCCTCTCTAATGACACCTATCAAGAAGCCTTAGTAATTCACTTATTTAGACAATGAGGCAAGGAGATGTAGGTGAAAACTTAGTTTTGAAGTTAAGAAGGTGATTTTTAAGGCCTCCGCTGGTTCAGAAATTTTCACATGGATTCAGAGTCAGGTAGATTATTGTATAACCATAGCTTAGCTGACTATTAGCTGACCTACCCTGGACAAACCTCAGGCTCCTACTTTGTGAAACGGCACAACTTCCCTTCACAATACTGTTACAAAGCTTAGAGGCGAGAATATTTGTACGTGGTTTAGTGCGGGGCCTTGCACATACTAGTCAAAAGGAACAATACTTTCTCACCTTGTATACCCAACGTCATACCTGACCACAGGAGGCAACATAATTATTTTCTCAGTGTATGTATTAATTGACTCAATAATTGATTGATGAATTGATTGGTTAATGGAAATAATTCTTTTTTTTCTTATAAATTTATTATTATTTTTAATTTATTTAACTTTCAGCTGCATTGGGTCTTCATTGCTGCGCGCAGGACTTTCTCTAGTTGTGGCGAGCTAGGGCTACTCTTAGTTGCGGTGCGCAGGCTTCTCATTGCAGTGGCTTCTCTTGTTGGCGGGCACGGACTCTAGGCACGTGGGCTTCAGTAGCTGTGGCAAACGGGCTCACGTAGTTGTGGACCGCGGGGCTCTAGAGCTCAGGCTCAGTAGTGGTGGCGCACGGGGTTAGTTGCTCTGCAGCATGTGGGATCTCCCGGACCAGGGCTGAACCCATGTCCCCTGCATTGGCAGGCGGATTCTTAACCACTGTGTTAACAGAGAAGTCCTAATGGAAAGAATTCTTAACCAACCATCTGATTCCAATGATCCATCTCTCTTTTCTCTGCCTTATCCCTAGTCTATGATTTCAAGTTTGAATAAATTTTCTATCTAGCATGTATCCATTAGTAGATGTTAAAAGAGGTGGTAGCATTTCAGAAAAAGTAAAATTAAGGCAAGTAGAATAGATACAGAATTGTATGAATTTAATCATGGAATTATCCTTTCCATACTGCTGCTCGAGCAGAAAGATTACAGCTGTAGAAACCTCACGCCTTCCTCCTGCCAATTTAGATCTAAAACAATGACTGTGCAGACTCTTCTGCTCTATGTAGATTTAGACTCTTTTGTAATAACGAATGAAAAAAGAAATTTTACAAATGAAGAGGAAAACATTCTGAATTACTGAATTCCTGAATTCCATTTTTTAAAATTTTTATTGGAGTATAGTTGACTTACAATGTTGTGTTAGTTTCAGGTATACAGTATATATATATATATATATATATATATATATATATATATATATGTATGTATGTATCTCCATTCCTTTTCATTTTCTTTTCCCATATGTGTTATTAAAGAATATTGAGTAGAGTTCCCTGGGATCTACAGTAGGTCCTTGTTAGTTATGTTTTTGGGTTTTTTGCAGTACGCGGGCCTCTCACTGCTGTGGCCTCTCCCGTTGCCGAGCACAGGCTCCGGACGCGCAGGCTCAGCGGCCATGGCTCACGGGCCCAGCCCCTCCATGGCATGTGGGATCTTCCCAGACCGGGGCACGAACCCGTGTCCCCTGCATCGGCAGGCGGACTCTCAACCACTGCGTCACCAGGGAAGCCCAGTTATGTATATATATATTTTTTATATATAGTAGTCTGTATATGTTTATCTCAATCTCCAAATTTATCATTCCATTTGTTTTTGTTCACTAACAATTTAAACTGAGTTTTCAGTCACCAGGTATATTAAATGTCTGAAAATAAATCTAGAGTCTTGAATTCACGTGGCATTGCAGATATTTAACACATATTAAATGAAAAGTTTGGAAACTTCAATTGACCAGAAAACAAGAGTAAATAAAGGACTTTGATCACCAAGGAAAAAGTTCAAAACATTCCATTTCTACCACAGCAATCATTAACATTCTCTTCTTATAAAATTCTCTGATTTTTCAATCTGGGGAAAGTTTCCTAAAGGAGATATAAATGATGCTTTTTTTTTTTCTGGCTGCTCCAGGTCTCAGTTGCTGGCATGCATGATCTTGGTTACCACGTGCGGGATCTTTAGTTGCAGCATGAGGTATCTTTTAGTTGCAGCATGCAGGCTCTTAGTTGCAGCATGCGGAATCTCGTTCCCTGAGCAGGGATTGAACCCAGGCCCCCTGCATTGGGAGCATGGAGTCTTAACGGTTGGACCACCAGGGAAGTCCCTAAATGATGCTTTTTAAAAAAAAATTATGAACTTGTCGTCATATTTTGGTAAACCATAAAAGGTCTTCACATTTCTCCTTCCACCCTCCCCCATTCATACCAGCATATAAAGTTTGCATTCCAGTCACCAGAGTAGAGGTAGAGTCAGTAATTTTTGAGGCATGTGGATGAAAATATCACTGTGGGAGGGGAAAAAAACGCACCTCTGAACTATTTGCCCATGTCAGAAAAATAGTGCCACCGTCCAAACACAGGAACTCACATTTACATAAGGTTGTCACTTATTTTCTACATAAAGAAGAAATAGCTTAATCCTTCATGGAAAGCAAAGCACAACAAGGAAATGAGATATTTTTTCTGGCAATTCACTTTCAGTGAAGTAGCAGGTCATTTTTATCTCCTTTTTTCCGAGAATAATAGTTTCTTAATAAGTGTCCCTTTCTCTGTCAGGAAAAATCTTACTAAGTTGTTGAGATGGATGCTGCTATTTCTTTCATGTTGAGAATCTGAAATGCCGTCTTCCAGCACAGTTTAGAGAGACCCCTTTCTGAGGATGCTGTGCGGTCCTACAAATGTCAGTTTGGAGAGTCTCCTGGCCCGGGTCTCAATCTTTGTTGTACTAAAACATGTTTAAAAATATTTTTTAAAAACCAGCCAATAAGCATTTTTAAGAATAAAAATAATAATAGACACTCCTCTAATATCTCAAGTGATTTCTGAAATAGAAAGTGGCAGGGAAAAAAAAAGGAAAACGAAAATGAGGAGAGCATGTCACAAAGAGATTTATCTCCACTTCTCCACATTCACTCCTTGCCACTTCTGTTGCCACTCATGGCTGTTTCTTGGAGGCTCAGAAGAAGCTTTCTAGTTTATGACCGTGCTGATATTTCCTCTCGGGAAGGAAAAAACTGGTCCACAATCGGTGCATTAACCTAAAAGGAAAACATCTGTTTGGAGCATGGAGCAATTTACTGGCCGTTTTTTTTGAATTTTCTGAATACAGGGATTGCTGCTGAGATCCTCTGTCTGATTCTGCAGGTCTCATCCGAGCACAAGGAAAGGAAAATTGGCCTTTATGGGAGCACTCACCTGGGACTTAACTGGATTAGAATAGAGATTATGTTTGTCGTTTAGACAAAGGTGGCTTCCTTAATAGTACAGGAAATTTGAGAATAAACACAGCACGTAATGGTCAGAAGGATATGGTTAAAATGGCAAATTTTATGTTATGTAGATTTTACCACAAAGAAATGGTAAGACGGATTTTTTTTTTTTTTTTTTTTTTTTCTTTTGCGGTACGCGGGCCTCTCACTGTTGTGGCCTCACCCATTGCGGAGCATAGGCTCCGGACGCGCAGGCTCAGCGGCCATGGCTCATGGGCCCAGCCGCTCCGCGGCATGTGGGATCTTCCCGGACCGGGGCACGAACCCGCGTCCCCTGCATCGGCAGGCGGACTCTCAACCACTGTGCCACCAGGGAAGCCCGATTTTTTTTTTAAAGATACTTATTCCTTCTCGTATTTCAGATTCCAAAACAGGCATCAAAAACCCCAAATCTAAATATCACCAAAGTAAATCCAACTTAGATGATTCTTTTGCTGTGAAATCAACCCCTCAACTTTTACTAACAAGCAAAGAGGACTTTTGTTTCTCTATAGACTAATATTAAAGTTTTTGGCCTTTTAAAAGGGCCAGTGTCTCATCCTATTAAGTCTATGTTCATTGAGAGCAATTTAAGTGTACATAGGTATGTGAAGATCTAAAATTAGGTGTGGCACGTACATGAAACTAAAATGGAAAAAGAGGGATGTTGAGGAGAAAAGCTTCGAGAATAAAAACTGATTTAAAAGATTGCAACGCAATCCAAAAATGCGCAGAAGACCTAAATAGACATTTCTCCAAAGAAGATATACAGATTGCCAAGAAACACATGAAAGGATGCTCAACATCACTAATTAGGGAAACACAAGTCAAAACTACAACGAGGTATCACCTCACACCAGTCAGAATGGCCATCATCAAAAAAGCTACAAACAATAAATGCTGGAGAGGGTGTGGAGAAAAGGGAACCCTCTTGCACTGTTGGTGGGAATGCAAATTGATACAGCCACTATGGAGAACAGTATGGATGTTCCTTAAAAAACTAAAAATAGAACTACCATATGACCCAGCAATCCCACTACTGGGTATATACCCTGAGAAAACCATAATTCAAAAAGAGTCATGTACCACAATGTTCACTGCAGCTCTATTTACAATAGCCAGGACATGGAAGCAACCTAAGTGTCCATCGACAGATGGATGGATAAAGAAGACGTGGCCCATATATACAATGGAGTATTACTCAGCCATAAAAAGAAATGAAACTGAGCTATTTGTAGTGAGGTGGATGGAACTAGAGTCTGTCATACAGAGTGAAGTAAGTCAGAAAGAGAAAAACAAATACCATATGCTAACATATATAGGGAATTAAAAAAAAGGTTCTGAAGAACCTAGGGGCAGGACAGGAATAAAGACGCAGACATAGAGAATGGACTTGAGGACATGGGGAGGGGGAAGCGTAAGCTGGGACGAAGTGAGATAGTGGCATGGACATATACACACTACCAAATGTAAAATAGATAGCTAGGGGGAAGCAGCCGCATAGCACAGGAAGATCAGCTCGGTGCTTTGTGACCACCTAGAGGGGTGGGATAGGGAGGGTGGGAGGGAGACGCAAGAGGGAGGAGATATGGGGATATATGCATATGTATAGCTGATTCACTTTGTTATAAAGCAGAAACGAACACACCATTGTAAAGCAATTATTCTCCAATGAAGATGTTTAAAAAAATAAATAAAAAATTTTAAAAAGTAGAGATTGGACTCGGTCTCAAAGCACCAGATTGGATCCTACAAATAGACAGCGAATGAAGTTCCTGGGACAAACCTGGCCAATAATCCAGGTGCCCTGATCACCATCCGGTACTGCCACTGTGCAACTAACAGCCGTTAGGTATCAAACACACCAGCATATTCAAAAGTAACTGCAGGGCTTCCCTGGTGGCGCAGTGGTTGAGAGTCCGCCTGCCGATGCAGGGGACACGGGTTCGTGCCCCGGTCCGGGAAGGTCCCACGTGCCGCGGAGCGGCTGGGCCCGTGAGCCATGGCCGCTGAGCCTGCGCGTCTGGAGCCTGGGCTCCGCAACGGGAGAGGCCCCAACAGTGAGAGGCCCGCGCACCGCAAAAAAAAAAAAAAAAAAAAAAAAAAAAAAAAAACTGCATTTAGAGCTGGGTCTAACTGGTCACATAACTGGAGATAATTTCATTTTTTTCAAATTGCTTCATAAAGTATAACTGGTAAGAGGGAAAATAGATACGCTATGCGACGGACTCACAGTGAGTCATACCTAATACTTGTAACCCAAGAAGATAAATACAATCTAAACTAACCACTGTCAACAATAAAAACTGCGCTTGAACCCATGGGTTTGTGACTACAGCAACCACTGTAAAATATAACTCGAAATTATTAAAGGAAGAAAGGAAAAATCTTATCTTTTACTCTTTAAATAAACTCTGTAAGAAACTACAGGCAGTTCTTTACATACCATGAATTTAGAACTTCTATTTGTCAAATGATATCTTCTCCAAAATGACTTCATACACTACAGTCTTGATTTAACATGGAGCTATCAGTATTTTAAATAACTTATTACTGACCAATGATAAATTAGCTGCCACAACGAATCTCTACTTGCCAATAAATATTTGCCCAGTGGTCAGGCTTCTGGTTACAAGAACTACTGTTTGTATAACACTGGTGCATTTACAAAGTACGTTTTTCATATATGACAGTGTTTCATTTAAATCTCACAGCTATCTGATGAAGTATTATCTCCACTGTCCTTTGACAGAGGGGAAGTAATATTTGACAAAGTCCTATGATTGGTACAGGAAAGAGACAAAATAGAACCCCAGTCCTCTGACTCACGTTGTCATGAACTTTTCCTGAGAGAAACCTCAAAAGACAACTTGAAATGCAGAAATTAAACCACCACAGTGGTTTTCAGAGTTTTAGTTATTTGCCTCAGGTGAATATTTTAATATTCAAGCACATTTTTCTAACAGGTCGCAGCTGATACCTTGAGTGTTATTGAAAAGGCAGAAGACCAAAAGCAAATATAAGAGTAATAAAAGCAGTGTTCTGTTGGCAAATTTTGTTCTCCCATAGGATACTGTGGTATTGCCATGTATTCGTTTGCTAGGGCTGCCATGACAAAATATCACAGACCGGGTGATTTAAACAACAGAAATTAATTTTCTCACAGTTCTGGAGGCTAGAAGTCTGAGTTCAAGGTGTCAGCATGGTTAGTTTCCTCTGAGGTCACTCTCCTCAGCTTGTAAATGGCTGCCTTCTCCCGGCATCTTCACCTCATCTCCCCTCTGTTGATGTCTGTGTCCAAATTTCCTTCTTATAAGGACGCTAGTCATATTGGACTAAGCCATCCTAATGACCTTATTTTAACTTAGTTATCACTTTAAAGATTCTATTTCTAAATGTAGCCACATTCTGAGATACCAGGGGATAGGACTTCAGCAATTAATTGATAATAAACATATTGCTATGATTGTATTAGAAAAAAGTTTTTAAATGACTAACAAGAGTTAGTACATAAAATATATACTAAACAAGAAAGAAAAGAAATGTATGAGTTTATGATTGAGTTGGGGGGGTAGATTTAATGTGATAGTCACCAATGAAATTAATAGTTTTAAATATAGTGGCTACCTTCTGTTTGTTCCTATAGTTCTTTAAAAAAAAAAATTAGTTTCTAAAATAGTCTCCTTTTCTGGGGCCTCCCTGGTGGTGCAGTGGTTGAGAGTCCGCCTGCCGACGCAGGGGACACGGGTTCGTGCCCCGGTCCGGGAGGATCCCGCATGCCGCGGAGCGGCTGGGCCCGTGAGCCGTGGCCGCTGAGCCTGCGCGTTTGGAGCCTGTGCTCCGCAACGGGAGAGGCCACAACAGTGAGCGGCCCACGTACCGCAAAAAAATAAATAAATAAAATAAATAAAATAAAATAGTCTCCTTTTCCACTGCAAACCTGAATTGCCTCCTAGTCACTGTTTCACATACCATATTAAAAATTTATATCTGTTTCTTAACAAAATTTTAAAAACAATTTTTTTTTTTTTTTTTGGTATGCGGGCCTCTCACTGCTGTGGCCTCTCCCGTTGCGGAATACAGGCTCCGGACGCGCAGGCTCAGCGGCCATGGCTCACGGGCCCAGCCGCTCCGCGGCATGTGGGGTCTTCCCGGACCGGGGCACGAACCCGTGTCCCCTCCATCGGCAGGCAGACTCCCAACCACTGCGCCACCAGGGAAGCCCTGAATTTTAAGAAAAGTTTAATGATACATATTCAAAATAAAAATTAAATATTATATCTGTCAAGACTATCAATCAAAAAATAAATACGTCATTAAAAATTTTAGCAGTCATAGAATACTCAAGTTAGAAGTGACCATAGGAATTTTTCCATATAATTCCTTGATTACAAATATATATATATAATATTTTCAGTTTTGTTCTGATTCCAGGTTATACCTGCCATTGTGTTGGCTTTTTCAACTACTGCTGTCAAACATGGATCAATGTCTTTAGAAACAGGTTAACAATTATGTTTTTCTTTTATTCAAAGTGGTGGCTCGGAATGCATATCCTCTAAGACCCAGTGTGAGCTATTTCTCCCCAAATAGCTAATTTTACACTACTCACATACATATGTAACTCAGTTAACATGGAATGATGGTAATAAAACGTTTTCTATTTGAAATGCATTGCATAATTCTTAACTCCTATTATAAACAGATGCCATCTAAAGAACAATTGCCACTTCTGATGTTCATTTACAGTCCTCCACCTTCACATGACAAAATGGTTGTTAACATTAGTTTATTTAGCCATAAATTTTTTCAACTACAGGTAACACCATCACAAGGAAAGAATGGCATTACATAAAAGGGTAAAAAGGAAAAAAAAGCAGAAGCATGACATAGCCAACTAATAACTAATTTACTAGGCTTGAGTTGACACATTATCAAAGAAAATTGTCACTGGGTTTATGATCCTTGTTAATTTTTAGCCAGCAAGGTAAATTTGTTTTTACTCTTTGGCATGACTTTGTGCTTGCTTATTTGTGTACTCACTTGCTTTCTCTATTTTTCTTCCCTTATTTCTTTTCTATTAAAAAAAAATCAGAGTATATTCTCTTCCCATTATACTTACCCCCCAACTTCTACAAATCTAAATCTTTATTATTCTAACTCAATATATTTTCCACTCCAGTAATCACCAGGAGGAAATGCACTTCTGTTGTATTTAACTACACAAGTATATACAGAAAACCAGAAATAAAACTGAACTCTTAATACATCTAGTAGCAAAATGTAATCAATGTCCTTCAATTACGAAGAGCAAAAGGATTGCTCAGCTGTAGGGTGAGGTCCTTGTAAGGTGGATTTACGGTGATAGTTGATCAGAATAGAACCCTTAGAGAAGCAAGGGCAGAGATAAAGGAATAAATAACCTTACCTACCAACCTACTCAATGAACTTGAATAAATCAACAAGTTTAAAAAAAAAATCAACAGGTTTTCTTTGTTCTTTCCCCCTGACAATTATTATTTTTTCTGCCTGTTGACTTAGACTACTGAATTGGAGTAGTGCTTGAATAATTTACCTCCACTAATTGAAACTTTATACGGTACAAACGTACGCTTCACTTTGTACTCTGTACAATGTTGTGGTACTCCAATTACAGTTTGGAACAACTGCAGGATTTTAGGGTATTGGTTAAACTCCTTAAATAGACAAACTGAGATCAAGTACTTGAAGAAGCATTATTTGCATATAAATAAATACTGTGCTCACCATTGCTAATCTTGTCCTGGTCTTTACTGAAGGTCTGCCAGGTTTCTAGTTGTCAGGGGCCCTTGTTACAGGAGTGTGAGTCACTCTGCATTTAGAAGACATAACACGGTCTTTCATTAAAATTCCTCTATAATCCCAATACGTAACCCTCAAGTAGCTAAATTAGTAATTGTCTGCAAAGTAAATTAACAAGGCTGGGCTACTGAACTGTTTTTAAGTAATCCAATGATGTTACGTGACCATGGGTTTAAAAGCATTTTTTGTTTTCAAACACCAAATTCTATTTTCACTGTTGTTTTAATGAACTACACAGAGTCCTTCTCCATTTAATTGTCCCATGCTTGTTTCTGTCTTCAATATTTTCCCACTTTATAATATTGTTGAATCAGTTATTTTTCACTTCCCCGAGGCATTCAATACATTTATTCATCTTTCAATAATATTTGTAATGGGAAAACTTTGATTTTTTGTGTGAAGGCAAAAAAATTCAAAATCTTCAAATATAATTTACAAATTTTGATTGGTGTCTTGGAAGCCTATAAAATCGCATTACCGTGCAGCTAGCTAGAAAAGAATTGGAAAAGGAGCCCAGCAACACGAAACTGTTTCGTGGAGATAAAGGCGGAGTATACTAGAACCCAAATCACAAGAACAGACTGGTTGGTTATTACAATGGGATAATCCAAGATCTTGCTTCCTGCTTCAGTAAGTTTGGGTGCCAATGTCCAACAGCTGTTCTCTTTTACCCAGAAGTAGGTGCCTTTAGCTATGGGTTGAATGACTGCCACATGCACAATTCCTAATTCCTTAGGCAGGGAACAAAAGAGAATCAACAGATACAAAATAATCAAATGATCACCCAGTGTATGGCCTTTATAGTATATGGTTTTCATCAAAGACAGTACACAATAAAAGCATCATCTTACACTATTTATCATGGTAGCCAGTGGTTTTCGATTTGAATTCCCAGAAGTGGCCAGATCTGTTCTATTTTCAAGTTATAGTCTAACTTCCGTTGTCTAAGATTTCGTTATAAAAAGAGGCCCCCTCATTTTATTATTCCCATAATCAAATTTTTAACCTTAGAAAACTTCCCACAAGGATAGCAGTAGAAGTTCCATATGGGGATAGAATGTTCTGTGTCATACTACAAGATCTGACCAATTGCTTCATTAATTAGTAAAGGGGAAAAAAAAACTATACTGAATTCCACAAAATATAATGTAAGCCGGAAGAGAATTGTTAGTTCTAAATTTTCAGTTCTTAAGGGATAAAAAAGACATTCTTTATTCTAGTTTGCTTAGTCAGAAAAGTTATGCAGCTTTATCATGGCCCTTATAAAGATTGCCACACAAGACCTATTCCAGTACCTTTTTACACAGTGATTTCAGCCAAAGGCACCACCACCCTATTCTCCAGTCCCTTATCCAGTGTGAATCACAACTAAGCACTTTAAATGACTAAAAATTGTTCATAATGGTCTTCTGAATTTCACACGGTTGAGATCTAGAAACCACTAGAAAGATTTTAACTGAAACTTCGTCTCCTAGAAAAAGTAATCGGTGTCATTAATGAGCAAAAAAGAAAGGAGAGAGTACTTCTTGCTCCTGATGATTTTCTTACAATTGATCTGGAAAGATTGTGTGTGTGTGTGTGTTTCACTGGAAGGACAGTGGCCCACAAAAGGCACATTAAACTACCCTGAATCCTTCTTGGAATAAGGCAAGCATCTTAAGGATATTTCAGTTGAAAGTAATAGAAAATCCACTACAAACCAGCTCAAGTGAAAGAGGAATTTAAAAGAGATTCAAAGTTATCTGGAGTAGCCAAATACAGAAAACACTATTTAGGTTTCGATAGAAAATGAAAAATCCGTAAGGCAGTTTTTTCTACCTTTCAGACACCTTCTCTACTTCGCTTTTAGATCATCTTCTGCAATGCAGTTATTTTTGTTTCTCCATAACAGCAGCTTCAGGTAAGTTTACTTTCCTGTTTCCAACTCTCTTTAACTTACAGGCAGAATGTCCATTGCTGTCTAATTCAGTCTCTGGGGCTCCAAGTTTAAATTACTAAGAGAGTGAATCTGATTTGCTCAGTTTGGGTCACATTACACATTGGCCCAATCAAGTGTGGCCAGGGGTTGGGACTTGCTCAAGCAAGTAATCTTTCATAGGCAATAGGTATCAGTAATAATACTTGCTGAGTTTGAAAATTAACTTCTATAGATTATATAAATGCCCTGTTTTACTGAAGATACTAGATAAATGGTGATCGTAATAATATTAATATGAAAGTATCTTTCCTAATATGGCAAACATAACATTTAACTCACAACATTTTTCATTAGCTAAATATAGAAGAACATATTTGAAACTCAGGCATGAATTTAGTAATTATATTTTGATATTCAATATCTCACAATGAAAACAAATGTTCATATTGGAAAAATTCTTTTATAAACTACCATCAGTGAGTGTCTTTTATTAAATTTCAATTAGTAGTTGTATGCAAATCACGAATTTGGTATGTTTTTTAAAACTCCTTGTAAAGACAGCATAAAGAAAACATCAGTTCAGTGGCTTAAAACAAATCATCAGAATGTTACAACAGTCATTGTAATAATAATACCTTTCATTTACAACCGCTGTGCTGAGCGCTTTCTGTACAGATTCTCATATACCAATAACAATTCTTACACTTAGGTGTGCATTTTTTTTTTTTTTTTCTTTTGCAGTACACGGGCCTCTCACTGTCGTGGCCTCTCCCGTTGCGGAGCACAGGCTCCGGACGCGCAGGCTCAGCGGCCACGGCTCAAGGGCCCAGCCGCTCCGCGGCGTTGTGGGATCTTCCCGGACCGGGGCACGAAACCCGTGTCCCCTGCATCGGCAGGCGGATTCCCAACCACTGCGCCACCAGGAAAACCCCACTTAGGTGTATTTTTTAAACCATATTACAAATGAGGAATCCGAGGTTCAGGAATACTGTATTTTGTCCAAGTTACCCAAAGCAAGTCTGCAGTGATAGCAAGATTTTCTAATAAAAATCAGGCAACTCTTCAACTAATTCAAAAGCCTCTTTGCAAAAATTTGAAGAATCTGACATTTTCTTAAGGCAATGTTTTAACATCTGCTAAAAAATACCATTATAAATATAGAAATCCATAATAACTGCAAATATGAATGGTACCCCTAGAACTGTACAACGCAAAACTTGCACAACTATATATGACAGCCTGTTAATCACAATAGTAAGGATATTACTAATCAATTCTCCTTTCTACATCGAGTACCATTCATTAATGCTCTAGCCCTCCCCACCTTTCCCATTTACCCCACCCCATTACCTAGGTAAATGATTAAACTCTGAAGTGTTTTAGCCCATTTGTTCCATTGATGGTTCAGTGATAAAAGACTTTAAAAGGAGTGTTAAACCAAAGTTCCAATAAATCCCTATATATAATTCAATCAATAAAACATTATGTGGTCCAAGAAATGCACATGGTTTATGACCCACTGTCCCTCTGTGACCTCCTTTACTTAAAAAAATCTTAGTTCTACACTGAACAAGGGAAATCTCTTAACAAACATCAACAGAGCTTCCATTTTGTTGTTAGCTAGTTTGATGAAGTGAAATGTGACATCACTCAGCAAACCTGTTTAGAAGACGTAACTAGTGATACTTGCACTAATTATGCTTATGCCCCTTGGCTTTTTCCAGAATGATGGCTTTGCCACCTAATCTGACATTAGGCCAGCAATGCTCAAGGAGAATGGAGGAGAGAAGAGTGACGGATCAAAATGTCCAGGGAAGCACGCGTACTTAGGAAAAGTGTATTTATTGTAAGACAATATTGTAGTTGGGGGAAAAGGAAGGCAACTCTTGTTTTTTTAGTACAAACCACAGAAAGTAAAACCTTATGAAACCCTGGTTGATGGGGATGGAGGATGAGGGAGGGCTAAAAAAGAAGGGAGATATGCTGAATATGTGACAACTTGAAGAACACTTGCCCAGACATTTCATCCTGAATTCATGGCACCATTTCACTGAACACCATCTTATTTAACAATATCCTTTTCACTCAAGACATGGGAGGAGAAGTAGAACCAACCAGGCTACTTGACCTTGGCTTTGAACTTAAAAGAGCCAAAAGTTTTAGCTTTTGTGTAGCAGCAAATTTGTGCAGGGAAACAATACAAGGCCTAGAATAGTGGCCTTGAAATATACCTTTTGTAGACTTTTTTCCAAAAGCCATATTCATATTTCTAAAAGCCACACAGTTACCAATTTTGGATATTGTTCCTATGTTAGTGAGGAACATGGGAACGTAGCTGATGCTACAATAACTCTATTGACATTCGCATTACAACCACTCCTTCTCCTATGGTAGCCTGCGAGCCTCAGAAGCACAGTCTTTTGGAACTCTTTTAATATATGTGTATGTATATGTGCATGTGTATGTATATGTACATCTTCCAAAAATTTTTTTTCCATGATTTTACTTAAATAGTAAGTGCTAACTAGATGAAGATCCTTAGGGGCATAAAATATCACTCTAACACACAAAACTGTAATCAACAGTTTTAACTCAATCTGAGGGTGCCAGGATAGACTCAAAGAAGGGGGACTTTAAACAGGCCTCTGTGAGTCTACAGGAAAATGACCTGCATGGAAGTGGGATGTAGCAGTGGCTGGCTAAGGACAAAGAACTTCCATTTTCCTGTTGACAATTTCCACCTGCCAGCTCCCATCATATTTATGAGGCATAAAATAAAGATACTTGGGGTTTAAAAAAATAAAATAAAATCAGAGGCAAACTCACCTGGAGAAAACCCCATGAATGTACCTAAGTAGATCACAACTGTTTTTTTCCATAGCCTGCTAGCGTCTCATTACTACTGCTTAGTGGTAAGGATAATTCAGGGGAAAGTAGAAGAGTCATCATACAGAGAAATAACTACTGTATGGATTGAAGAGTTCTACTGCTCTTTGCTACTTCAAGGATCCAGAATAAAATCCCACTATATATATATGTTTCTTTTGTAATCACTTTTTAAAATACTGAACAAGGTGATTAAAGATAGTTTACGGTAAGAAGAGCCACCGCAAACAAATATGAAAATAAAAACAGCAGCTCCTCAGAGAACACACTTCACAATAGAAGTCTCCTACAACGTCGAGTAGGAACCAGAAATATTTAGAAACCAGCTAAGTGGATAACTATTTCATCACGAATATCTTTTACCCAAAGAGTGAATGATTTGCTAAAACTTCCTATGCTATTTTGTTCAGTTCTCTTGCCAAATTTTGGATTAAGGCACAAATATTTCAATTTGGCTGTAAAAACAAAGATTATATTTTACAATAAAATTATATTTCCTTGAATGATAAAATTCACGTTTCTTCCTAATGCTCTGGGTAATGAAGAGCATTAAGAAGAAAACTAACCAAGTTTTAATTAACTAGCCAAGTTTTATATAACTTTTATATAACTTTTTCCTTACATTGCTTTCTAGCTAACCTTAAGATGGTTACTTTTCAACCATAGATTCTCATTAATTTTATTTCCATAGAGGCATGTTGGCAACTTTTCAAAATTTTATTAGCAGCCAGTCTTGGTAGGGCACCAGGTTCTTTCCCTACTGTTCACATTTGCATACGTTTATTTAGATCTGAGCTTCTAGAGGAAGTGTGGAACGATGAGGTAAAGATCCCCTCCTCACGGAAACCTTCAAGATGGCAGAGGAGTAAGACGGGGAGATCACCTCCCTCACCACAAATACATCAGAAATACATCTACAAGTGAAACAACTCCCACAGAACACCTACTGAACGTTGGCAGAAGACCTCAGGCTTCCCAAAAGGAACAGACACCCCCAGGCGACCTACACACACAGGCAGGGATAAATCCAAAGCTGAACCCCAGGAGCTGGGCCAACAAAGAAGAGAAAGGGAAATCTCTCCCAGAAGCCTCAGGAGCAGCGGAGTAAATCTCCACAGTCAACTTGATGTACCCTGCATCTATGGAATACCTGAATAGACAACAAAGCATCCCAATATTCAGGTAGTGAACTTTGGGAGCAACTGTAGACGTGGGGTTTGCTTTCTGCATCTAATTGGTTTCTGGTTTTATGTTTATCTTAATTTAGCATTTAGAGCTTATTATCATTGGTAGATTATTAATTTGGTTGCTCTCTCCCCCGTTTTTTTTAATATATATATTTTTTCCATTTTTTCTTTTTGTGAATGTGTATATGTATGCTTCTTTGTGTGATTTTGTCTGTAGAGCTTTGCTTTTACCATTTCTCCTAGGGTTCTGTCTGTCCAATTTTTTTTTTAACTACTAAAAAAAAATTTTTAAATAATTTTTCTAATTTTAATAACTTTTATTTTATTTTTTCTTTCATTTTTTGCTCCCTTTTCTTCTGAGTTGGTGGCTGACAGGGTCTTGGTGCTCCGGCTGGGTGTCAAGCCTGTGCCTCTGACGTGGGATAGCCGAGTTCAGGACATTGGTCCACCAAAGATCTCCCGGCTCTACATAATATCAAATGGCGAAAGCTCTCACAGATCTCCACCTCAACGTTAAGACCCACCTCCACCAAACGGCCAGCAAGCTCCAGTGCTGTGCGCCCCAAGCCAAAAATCTAGCAAGACAGGAACACAACCCCACCCATTAGCAGAGAGGGTGCCTAAAATCATAATAAGGTCACAGACACCCCAAAACACACCACTGGAAATGGTCCTGCACACCACAAAGACAAGATTCAGCCTCATCCACCAGAACACAGGCACCAGTGCCCTCCACCAGGAAGCCTACACAACCCACTGAACCAACCTGAGCCACTGGGGGCAGACACCAAAAGCAGTGGGAACTACGAACCTGCAGCCTGCCAAAAGGAGACCCCAAACACAGTAAGATAAGCAAAATGAGAAGACAGAGAAACACACAGCACATGAAGGAGCAAGGTAAAAACCCAACACACCAAACAAATGAAGAGGAAATAGGCAGTCTACCTGAAAAAGAATTCAGAGTAATCATAGTAAAGATGATACAAAATCTTGGAAATAGAATGGAGAAAATACAAGAAACGTTTAACAAGGACCTAGAAGAACTAAAGAGCAAACAAACAATGATTAACAGCACAAGAAATGAAATTAAATATTTTCTAGAAGGAATCAACAGCAGAATAACTGAGGCAGAAGAATGGAGAAGTGCCCTGGAAGATAAAATAGTGGAAATAACTACCACAGAGCAGAATAAAGAAAAAAGAATGAAAAGAATTGAGGACAGTCTCAGAGACCTCTGGGACAACATTATATGCACCAACATTCGAAGAATAGGGGTCCCAGAAGAAGAAGAGCGAAAGAAAGGGACTGAGAAAATATTTGAAGAGATTATAGTTGAAAACTTCCCTAATATGGGAAAGGAAATAGTCAATCAAGTCCAGGAAGGGCAGAGAGTCCCATATAAGATAAATCCAAGGAGAAACATGCCAAGACACATATTAATATAAATATCAAAAATTAAATACAAAGAAAATACATTAAAAGCAGCAAGGGAAAAATAAAAAAGAACATACAAGGGAATCCCCAAAAGGTTAACAGCTGATCTTTCAGCAGAAATTCTGAAAGCCAGAAGGGAGTAGCAGGACATATTTAAAGTGATGAAAGGGAAAAACCTACAACAAAGGTGACTCTACCCAGCAAGGATCTCATTCAGATTTGACAGAGAAATTTAAATCTTTACAGACAAGGAAAAGCTAACAGAATTCAGCACCACCAAACCAGCCTTACAACAAATGCTAAAGGAACTCCTCCAGGAAGGAAACACAACAGAAGGAAAAGACCTCCAATAACAACCCCAAAACAATTAAGAAAATGGTAATAGGAACATACATATTGATAATTATCTTACATGTAAATGGATTAAATGCTCCAATCAAAAGACACAGACTGGCTGAATGGATACAAAAACAAGACCCGTATATATGCTGTGTACAAGAGAACCACTTCAGACCTATGGACACATAGAGACTGAAAGTGAGGGGGTGGAAAAAGATATTCCATGCAAATGGAAATCAAAAGAAAGCCAGAGTAGCAATTCTCATATCAGAAAAAATAGACTTTAAAATAAAGATTATTACAAGAGATAAAGAAGGACACTACATAATGATCAAGGAATCAATCCAAGAAGAAGATATAACAACCGTAAACATTTATGCACCCAACACAGGAGCACCTCAATACATAAGGCAAACGCTAACAGTCATAAAAGGGAATTCAACAGTAACACAATCATAGTAGGGGACTTTAACACCCCACTTTCAGCAACGGACAGATCATCCAAAATGAAAATAAATAAGGAAACACAAGCTTTAAATGATACATTAAACAAGATGGACTTAACTGATATTTATAGTACATTCCTTCCAAAAACAACAGAATACACATTCTTCTGAAGTGCTCATGGAACATTCTCCAGGATAGATCATATCTTGGGTCACAAATCAAGCCTTGGTAAATTTAAGAAAATTGAAATCGTATCAAGTATCTCTTCCGACCACAACACTATGAGACTACATATTAATTACAGGAAAAAACCTGTAAAACATACAAACACATGGAGGCTAAAAGATACACTACAAAATAACCAAGACATCACTGAAGTAATCCAAGAGGAAATCAAAAAATACCTAGAAACAAATAACAATGAAAACACGACGACACAAAACCTATGGGACGCAGCAAAAGCAGCTCTAAGCAGGAAGTTTACAGCAATACAATCCTACCTCAGGAAACAACAAATATGCCAAATAAACAACATAAACTTACACCTAAAGCAATTAGAGAAAGAAGAATAAAAAACGCCCCGAAGTTAGCAGAAGGAAAGATACCAAAAACATCAGATCAGAAATAAATGAAAAAGAAATGAAGGAAACAATAGCAAAGATCAATAAAACTAAAAGCCGGTTCTTTGAGAAGATAAACAAAATTGATAAACCATTAACCAGACTCATCAAGAAAAAAAGGGAGAAGACTCAAATCAATAGAATTAGAAATGAAAAAGGAGAAGTAACAACTGACACTGCAGAAATACAAAGGAAAATGAGAGGTTACTACAAGCAACTCTATCCCAATATAATGGACAAACTGGAATAAATGCACAAATTCTTAGAAAAGCACAACCTCCTGAGACAGAACCAGGAAGAAATAGAAAATATAAACAGACCGATCACAAGCATTGAAATTGAGACTGTGATTAAACATCTTCCAACAAACAAAAGCCCAGGACCAGATGGCTTCACAGGCGAATTCTATGAAACATTTAGAGAAGAGCTAACACCTATCCTTCTCAAACTCTTCCAAAATATAGCAGAGGGAGGAACACTCCCAAACTCATTCTATGAGGCCAACATCACCCTGATACCAAAACCAGACAAAGATGTCACAAAAAACAAAACTACAGGCCAATATCACTAATGAACATAGATGCAAAAATCCTCAACAAAATACTTGCAAACAGAATCCAACAGCACATTAAAAGTCTCATACACCATGATCAAGGGGGGTTTATCCCAGGAATGCAAGTGTTCTTCAATATATGCAAATCAATCAGTGTGATAAACCATATTAACAAATTGAAGGAGAAAAACCATATGATCATCTCAATAGATGCAGGAAAGGCTTTTGACAAAATTCAACACCCATTTATGATAAATACCTTCCAGAAAGTAGGCACAGAGGAAACTTACCTCAACATAATAAAGGCCATATATGACAAACCCACAGCCAACATCGTCCTCAATGGTGAAAAACTGAAACCATTTCCACTAAGATCAGGAACAAGACAAGATTGTCCACTCTCACCACTATTATTCAACATAGTTTTGGAAGTTTCAGCCACAGCAGTCAGAGAAAAAAAAAATAAATTAAAGGAATCCAAATAGGAAAAGAAGAAGTAAAGCTGTCACTGTTTGCAGACGACATGATACTATACATAGTGAATCCTAAACACGCTACCAGAAAACTACTAGAGCTAATCAATGAATTTGGTAAAGTAGCAGGATGCAAAATTAATCACAGAGATCTCTTGCATTCATATACACTAATGATGAAAAATCTGAAAGAGAAATTAAGGAAACACTCCCATTTACCATCACAACAAAAAGAATAAAATACCTAGGAATAAACCTACCCAAGGAGACAAATAACCTGTCTGCAGAAAACTATAAGACACTCATGAAAGAAATTAAAGATGATACAAACAAATGGAGAGATATACCATGTTCTTGAATTGGAAGAATTAACATTGTGAAAATGACTATACCACCCAAAGCAATCGACAGATTCAAAGCAATCCCTATCAAACTACCAATGGCATTTTTCACAGAACAAGAACAAAAAATTTCACAATTTGTATGAAAACACAAAAGACCCCAAATAGCCAAAGCAATCTTGAGAAAGAAAAATGGAGCTGGAGGAATCAGGCTCCAGGACTTCAGACTATACTACAAAGCTACAGTAATCAACACAGTATGGTACTGGCACAAAAACTGAAATATAGCTCGATGGAACAGTATAGAAAGCCCAGAGATAAACCCACATACATATGGTTACCTTATTTTTGATAAAGGAGGCGAGAATATACAATGGAGAAAAGACACCCTCTTCAATAAGTGGTGCTGGGAAAACTGGACAGCTACATGTAAAAGAATGAGATTAGAACACTCTCTAACACTATACACAACAATAAACTCAAAATGGATTAAAGACCTAAATGTAAGGCCAGACCCTTTAAAACTCTTAGAGTAAAACATAGGCAGAACACTCTATGACATAAACCTCAGCAAGATCCTTTTTGACCCACCTCCTAGAGAAATAGAAATAAAAACAAAAATAAACAGATGGGACCTAATGAAACTTAAAAGCTTTTGCACAGCAAAGGAAACCATAAACAAGACAAAAAGACGACCCTCAGAATGGGAGAAAATATTTGCAAATGAAGCAACTGACAAAGGATTAATCTCCAAAATTTACAAGCATCTCATGCAGCTCAATATCAAAAAAACAAACAACCCAATCCAAAAATGGGCAGACGATATAAATAGACATTTCTCCAAAGAAGATATACAGATTGCCAAGAAACACAGGAAAGGATGCTCAACATCACTAATCATTAGAGAAACGCAAATCAAAACTACAATGAGGTATCACCGCACGCCAGTCAGAATGGCCATCATCAAAAAATCTAGAAACAATGAATGCTGAAGAGGGTGTGGAGAAAAGGGAACCCTCTTGCACTGTTTTGGGAATGTAAATTGATACAGCCATTATGGAGAACAGTATGGAGGTTCCTTAAAAAACTAAAAATAGAACTACCATATGACCCAGCAATCCCACTGCTGGGCATATACTCTAGAAAACCATAATTCAAAAAGAGTCATGTTACCACAATGCTTCATTGCAGCACTATTTACAATAGACAGGACATGGAAGCAACCTAAGTGTCCATTGACAGATGAATGGATAAAGAAGATGTGGCACACATATACAATGGAATATTACTCAGCCATAAAAAGAAACGAAATTGAGGTATTTGTAGTGAGGTGGATGGACATAGAGTCTGTCACACAGAGTGAAGTAAGTCAGAAATAGAATATATTTGTCCTTGTATATATGGCAAGGACATATATACACTACCAAATGTAAAATAGATAGCTAGTGGGAAGCAGCCGCATAGCACAGGGAGATCAGCTTGGTGCTTTGTGACCACCTAGAGGGGTGGGATAGAGAGGGTGGGAGGGAGATGCAAGAAGGGAGGAGATATGGGGATATATGTGTATGTATAACCGATTCACTCTGTTAAAAAGCAGAAACTAACACACCATTGTAAAGCAATTATACTTCAATGAAGATATTAAAGTAAAAAAGATCTAAGTCTTCTCCCCATTGATTAAAAAAAAAAAAGTCTTGCTTTCTATTCTGCAATTTTGTTATCTTTAACTCACAGTTAATGCCTGGGGAGATGTTGGTTTGTTTTGTTTTGGATCTAAATCTGCAAGCCCTCTGCCATAGACTGAATGTACATGTCCCCCCAAAATTCATATGCTGAAACCTAATCCCTAATGTGAAGGTATCTGAAGATGGGGTCTTTGGGAGGTGATTACATCATGAGGGTGGGGACCTCATGAATGGGATTAGTGCCCTGATTAAGAAGAGATCTCCGAGAGCTCCCTCACCCATTCTGCTATGCGAGGACACTGCAGAAAGATGGCCATTTATGAATCAGAAGTGGGCTCTCACCAGGCATCACATGTGCAAACTCCTTGATCTTGGACTTCCCAGCCTCCTAAAGTGTGAGAAATAAACTGCTGCTGTTTATAAGCCAAAAAAAAAAAGATCCCCTCCTCAACAATTTCTCTATCACATTGTTTTGTTAAAAAGATTCTCGGTCTATACACACACACACACACACACACACACACACACACACACACATATATATAATACACACACACAGAAAAGCTATTTGAAAATTTCTTATAAAGTTAAACATACACTTAGTATGCAATCTACCAATTTCATTTAAGAAAAATGGAAATGTGTCCATGCAAAGACCTGTATATGAATGTTCACAGCAGCTTTATTCAGCTATAAACTGGAAGCAACCCAAAAGTCCATCAACAGAACATGTCCATGCAATAAAATGGTATTCAACAAAAACAAAAAAAAGAAACAAACTACTAATATATGCAACATAGATAAATCTCTAAAGCATTATGTTTAGTGGGAAAAAAAAACAGGCATAAAAGACTACAGTTGACATGATTCCATTTATATAACAATCTAAAAAAGGCAAAACCATAATGCCAGAAAGCAGATCATTGGTGTTGAGAGAGGAGACTGACTGCCAATACTCTTCAAGGATGTTTTTGGGGTGAGTAAATGTTTTATACCTTATTTTCGTGGTAGTTACATGGCTGCATATATGCGTCAAAACCCATTGAACTATATCCTTAAAATGAGTGAATTTTATTACATGTGATAGCTTAATAAAGCTGATTAAAAGGAAGAAAAATACAAATATTACAATTTAGATCAGTGGCCCTTAAAATATTTTGTATCATGATATTTAATGAAAGCTATTCACCTGATTTGACAAAATTAATAGAAAGACCATGAAGAAGTTTTGTAGACTCACTAAAGGCATCCCTATTTAGTCTACAGCCTAAAACACTTTTCCTTGGAGGATTAAGTTAAGACAGCTTGATGAAATACTCAGATTGCTTACCTCAACATTTAACCCAAAATCAACTGGATAGAGGAAAACGCAAGTTGAGGCATTCAAGGTAATTGTCCTACTTAGCCTGAGGAGAGACATTTCAGAAAAGAATTTTGAGAATGTTGAAAACAGATATCACCCACTTACAATTTTTCCAAAACCCCCAAGTTTGACAACCACCTCCATTCCATTGAAAATAACCTCATGCACCATCTTTGACACAAACAACCAAAGTTTGCAAATGCCTTTGATCCCAGTGAGATATAGTGAAATAGAATCTCCACTGATGAAAGCTAATAGTTTTGCATTCAGTTCATATGGAGTACTAATGGCCAACATTTCCTCTTCTCTTGTACCAAAAGATTGAGGCCCTGTCCTTCAGATTTCCAAAAGATCACAAGTTTTATTATAATCATCTCATAAGGAGTAGCTTTTCATTAAAAAACTTCAAAAATTCTCACTTAATTTTTAATTAGCTATCAATTTTCTTTGCATCATTCTGTAAACAAATGTTATCACAAAGAAAATGGGCCAATTTTAATTGTCCTATCAACTGTCCTTCTTCCTTTGTCATCAAATTTCGGAAACAAAATAGTCCTACATGATTAAATTAGTCTTGATTTCCCTGATCGCTACAGGGGAGACTGATTTCTCTTAATCTCATGTCTATGAATATGGCATTACCATAAAGAATTTTTTAAAGCCAATTGTTTTCCAAATCAATATTGATATTTTGGTAGCAAGTTAAGCACTTACTTATTATAACTATGTGCCTAGTTCTTTTAGCCAGAGGATACAAATTTCGACAGAACATCATTTCTACCATGGTATGATAAAATATAAACTAATGAAAACTTTTTTGCTGTCCCATCCCACATGAGATTTTGTTGTTTGAAAAAGATCTTGCCATTTTTTCCTAATAAAAAAAAGAAAAATATTTAAGTTAACTTAGAAAATTCAGCAGCCCTTCTCTCTCCCTCAGGTTGTATTAATTTTGTAAAACTAAATCATAATTGTAGGATCTAGCCTTTCCTAAAATGCAGTCTCTACAACAGACAGTGGGACATGATGGAACCCATGTGACATAGAACTGAAGGCTCCTAACGAAGCTGCTTGAGGTGGCTTGTGTAACCAGCTTAAAGCTGAGTAATGAAAATGTAATTTTCTAATAAATTCTTTTGAAGGTTCATTTATTCTTTCACTTATTCATTTTTGCTTATTCAGCAAGCATTTAAAGCAAGGGGTTTTGCTTTTGTTTTTGCATAACATTGCAAATAATTCTACTGGAGAAAAATCAAAGAAACAGAAAATCAGTGATATGGTCCATGCAAGATTAATGTTCCAGACCTGCAGCTGGAAGAAAGCAGAATAAGCTCAGGGATGACACAGAATTCTCTGACACGGTCATCCAGCATGGCAAGCAGATCAGATGTGAGCAGGAGGAAAGAGACGATGCTGGTAGAAAGAAGTTTTTATATGCTTTTTACAACTTGCACTAGGATAAAAGGTGAGTAAAATGCAGACCTTGTCCCAAGAAAATCTCAAAGTTTTATTGAAAGCCTAAAGCATTTGTTGTTTCTGCACAATTGATTCTTTCCAGTGCCCTCAATTATTCCATGGCAATTTGGTATCCACTATCCTTTTTAAAAATACACACATGAAAAATTGCCAAAAGTTGGAGACAACCAGGATGCCCTTCAGTAGGTGAATGGATAAATAAACTGTAGCACATCCGTAGAATGGAATATTATTTAGCACTAACAAGAAATGAGCTATCAAGCCATGAAAAGACATAGAGGGATATTAAATGCATATTACTACGTGAAAGAAGCCAATCTGAAAGGCTACATATTGTAGGATCGCAAACACACAACATTCTGGAAAAGGCAAAACTATGGAGACAGTAAAGAGATCAGCAGTTGCCAGGGGTTAGGCAGTAGGGAGGGGTGAAGAGGCAGAGCATAGAGCATTCTTTTTCCACGATAAATACAATTTTTTTAATTGTGAAATCTTGTAGGACATAATATGGACAGAGTGGTAATACATCAAACTTCTCGGTATTTATTTAATAGAAGGACCTCAGCACTATGGAATGATGAGACTTCTGTAACTAAATTAGTTTAGTAGTTATCATGAAGCAAGCCAGACAAACCAAAACCATAAGACAGAGGTGTAAACTTGTCTTCAAAATACTGATACTACTATGCTGAAATGTTTCAAATGTTGTGACTATAGAGACAAAATAATGATGCAAAGTTGTAATAAATTCATGATTTTGAGAGCCTATAAAATTATTTTTCCTTTTCTTAAAATTGTTATTTTATATTGGAGTATAGTTAACAATGTTGTGTTAGTTTCAGGTGTACAGCAAAGAGATTCAGTTATACATATACACGTATCTATTCTTTTTCAAATTCTTTTCCCATTTAGGTTATTACAGAATATTGAGCAGAGTTCCCTGTGCTATACAATAGGTCCTTGTTGGTTATCTATTTTAAATATAGTGGTGTATACATGTCAATCCCAAACTCCCAATCTATCCCTCCCCCCAACCCTTCCCCCCTGGTAACCATTAGTCCATTCTCTAAGTCTGTGAGTCTGTTTCTGTTTTGTAATAAGTTCATTTGTACCATTTTTTTTTAGATTCTGCATATAAATGATATCATATGATTTTTAAGGCAATTATTCTGTATCATATAATGATGTATGCATGTCCTTATGCATTTGTCAAAATCCATGGAATGTATACCTACAGTGAACCCTAATGTAAACTACAGACTTTGGGTGATAGGGATGGGTCAACATAGGTTCTTGGATCATAACAAATGCACCACTCCAAGGCAGGAAGGCAGGATGTTGATAGTGAGGGAGGTTATGTATGTGTTGGGGCAGGGGTGTGTGAGAACTCTGCTTGCTTAAGTTCTGCTTAATTTTGCTCTGAATTTAAAACTGCTGTAAAAAATAAAGTCTGTTAAAAAACAAACAAAATGCATGAAAAAACGTTGCTTTAACTGAAGTCTTACATTATCCTTTTACTTATTAAACTATTCTTTCTGTTCATCTCCCACCGAATTTTCTAATAATATACTTTAAGCTTAAAATTATTTTATTTATAACCCTATTGTATAAATGTGTGAAACTTAATATTTTTATATTCTCTGGCCATAATGTTCTAAGTGTTAACAAAAATCGTTCTGAATTGAGTTACTGTAGTTTTTAAGAGTACACAATCAAAATCACAGGTATTACAAATTAGGTAATACTTAAATCTAAAAATTATATTTTACTGGAAAGCTTCTCTTATCCAGATATGTGGTATTTTTTTAAAAAAAGAATAGTTTATGTATCTGTGAATTAAAAATTCTTATTGCTATAATCATATAGGATTCAGAATCTATTTTATTCCTATTTTTAATTTTTATAAATGTAAGCACTGAAAAACTTGTTCACACAGAAGTAGCTAGAAGGTCTGAGGATCTAATGTATAACATGGTGATCATAGTTGATATTATTGTACTGTATAATTGAAAAAAAAAGTAAATATGTGAGGTGAGTGAGGTGGTGGATGTGTTAATTAACTTGAATGATGGGACTTCTTCCACAATGAATAATATATCAAATCATCATCACGCTGTATATTTTAAATATATTACAATTTTTAAAAATTAGTTGGGAATAGAGAATTTTGTGAAAGCAACAAGTCTTTGAACACTGAGTTAGATGATGAAAAATGTATAGATGAAGACCTACCTCAGGAAACAAGAAAAATCTCAAGTAAACAATCAAAGGAACTAGGAAAAAGAAGGCAAGCAAAGCCTCAAAGTTAGTAGAAGGAAGAAAATAACAAAATTACAGTGGAAGTAAATCATATGGGAAACTAAAAATGATTACACACCACTATGTATAAAATAGATAAACAAGGACTGTACTGTATAGCACAGAGAACTGTATCAATATCTTGTAATACCCTATAATGGAAAGAATCTGAGAAAAAAATATATATATATAAATAAATTTTTTAAAAAGATCAATGAAACTAAAGTTGGTTCTTTGAAAAGATAAACAAAGTTCAAAAACCTTTAGCAAGACTCACTGAGAAAAAAAGAGACAGAGCCTAAATAAATAAAGTAAGAAATAGAAGAGGAGAAATTACAACTGATACCACAGAAATACAAAGGACCATAAGAGAATATTATGAACAGTAATGTGCCAATAAATTAGACAATCTAGAAGAAATGGATAATTTCCTAGAATCATATAATATTCCAAGACCAAATCATGAAGAAATAGAAAATTTAAATAGACCTATTACTAGTAATGAAATTGAATCAGTGAAGAAAAACTCCCAACAAACAAAAGTCCAGGTCCAGATGGCTTCACAGGAGAATTCTATCAAACATTTGAGGAAGAATTCATACATATCCTTCTCAAAATTATTCCCAGAAAATGAAGAGGAAGGAATTCCCTAAACTCATTTTACAAGGCCAGCATTACTCTGATACCAAAACCAGATAAAGACACAAGGAAAAAAAAAAAAAAGAAAATTACAGGCTAATATCCCTGATCAACACAGATGCAAAAATCTTTAACAAAATATTAGCAGACTGAATTCACAATACATTAAAAGGATCATACACCATAATCAAATGGGATTTATTCAGGATACAAAGACGATTTAAAAGCCACAAATGAAACAACATGATACACCATATCAACAAAACAAAGAAAAATCATATGATCTTCTCAATAGATGCAAAAAAAAAAATCACAAAATTCGATATTTATGACAAAAATTCTCAACAAAGTGGGTATGGAGGGAACATACCCAACATAACAAAAGACATATGTAACAAATGCACAGCTAACATATTCAATGGTAAAAAGCTGAAAGCTTTTTCTCTAAGATCAGAAACAAGACAAGGATGCTCACTCTGGCCATTTTTATTCATAATATTAGAACATAGTATTGAAAGTCCTAGCTAAAGCAATTAGGTAAGAAAAAGAAATAAAATAAATCCAAATTGGAAAGGAAGAAGTAAAACTCACTATTTGCAGATGACATGATACTATATATATATTATATATATATATACACACTATATATATAGGATACTATATATATATAGTATATATGTACTATATATACACATGATCCTATATATCCAAAAGGCTCCACCAAAAAACTATTAGAATAAATTAACTCAGTAATGTAGCAGGATACAAAATTAATATATAGAAATCTGTTCCATTCCTATACACTAATGAACTTTCAGAAATGAAGAAAACAATCCCATTTATAACTGCATCAAAAAGAATAAAATACATAGGAATAAATCTAACCAAGGAGGTGAAAGATCTGTGCTCTGAAAACTATGAGACACTGGTGAAAGAAACTGAAGATGACACAAATAAATGGAAAGTTATATCATGCTCATGGACTGGAAGAATTAAAACTGTTAAAGTGTCCATACTACCCAAAGCAATCTACAGATTCAGTGCAATTCCTATCAAAATACCAATGGCATTTTTCACAGAACTAGAACAAATAATTTTAAAATTTGTATGGAGATACAAAAGACCCCGAATAGCCAAAGCAATCTTAAGAAAAAGAAAAAAACTGGAGGTATCATGCTCCCAGACTTGCAACTGTACTACAGAGCTTTAGTATTCAAAACAGTATGTACCGGCAGATTTAATGGAACAGAATAGAGAACCCAGAAATAAACCTACACTCATATGGTCAATTAATCTACAACAAAGGAGGCAAGAATACACAGTGGAAGAGGGAGGAGATATGGGGAAGTATGGATATGTATAGCTGATTCACTTTGTTCTACAACAAAAACTAACACACCATTGTAAAGCAATTATATTCCAATAAAGATGTTAAAAGAAAAAAGAAAAAAAAGAATATATAGTGGGAGAAAGACAGCCTCTTCAATAAATGCTGTTGGGAAACTGGACAGCCACATGCAAAGGAATGAAACTGGACCACTTTCTTACATCACATACAAAAATAAACTCAAAATGGATTAAAGACTTAAATGTAAGATATGAAACCATAAAACTCCTAGAAGAAAACATAGGCAGTGATCTCCCTGACATTGGTCTTAGCAATATTTTTTTGGATATGTCTTCTCAGGCAAGGGAAACAAAAGCAAAAACAAACAAAGGGGATGACATTGACCTAAAAATCTTCGGTATAGAGAAGGAAATCAACAACAAAACAAAAAAGCATCCTGTTGAATGGCAGAAGGTATTTGCAAATAATATATTTGATACGGGATTGATATCCAAAATATATAAAAACTCAACACCAAAAAAAATGAACAACTCAGTTAAAACATGGTCAGAGGACCTAAACACACATATTTCCAAAGAAGAAATACAAACGGCCAATAGCCACATGAAAAGATGTACAAATTCACTAGTCATCAGGGAAAAGCAACTCGAAACCACAATGAGATACCACCTTACACCTGTGAGAATGGCTACTAACAAAAAGGTAAGAAACAATAAGTGTTGGTGAAGACGTGGAGAAAAGGGAAACCTCATACATTGTTGGTAAGAATGTAACCTGGTACAGCCACTATGGAAAACAGTGTGAAGATTCTTCAAAAAAGTAAAAATAGAGCTACCATATGATCCAGCAATTCCACTTCTGGATATTTATTCAAAGAAAATAAAAACACTAACTTGAAAAGATACATGTACCCCTACAGTCATTGCAGCATAGTTTACAATAGCCAAGATTCGGAAGCAACATAACTGTCTACAGATAAATGAATGAATAAAGATGACGTGGCATACACACACACACACACACACACACACACAAAAATATTACTCAGCTATAAAAAAGAATGAAAGCAACATGGGTGAATCTGGAGGGCATTATGCTAAGTGAAATAGGTCAGACAGAGAAAAACAAATACCTTATGATTTCACTTATATATGGAAAATAAAACGAATGAATAAAGCAAAACAGAAACAACTCATAGATACAACATAGAGAACAAACTGGTAGTTGCCAGAGGGGAGGGGTATGGGGAAGGAACTAAATAGGTAAAGGGAATTAAGAGATAAAACCTCTAGCTATAAAATAAACAAGAGAGAATGAGAATAAACATGAGAATGTAATCTACAAAATAGGGAACAGAGTCAGTAATATTGTAACAAATTTGTACGGGGACAGATGGTAACTAGATCTTTGTGGTGATCATTTCATAATGTGAAAAAGATTAAATCACCATGCTGGACACTTGAAACTAAGTAATATTGTATGTTAATTATAAGTCAGTTAAAAATCACATAGCTCTGGGCTTCCCTGGGGGCGCAGTGGTTGAGAGTCCGCCTGCCAATGCAGGGGACACGGGTTCATGCCATGGTCCGGGAAGATCCCACACGCCGCGGAGCGGCTGGGCCTGTGAGCCATGGCCGCTGAGCCTGCATGTCCAGAGCCTGTGCTCCACAATGGGAGAGGCCACAACAGTGAGAGGCCCGCATACAGCCAAAAAAAAAAAAAAAAAAAAAAAAATCATATAGCTCAATAAGTTAATTTGAGTAGGATCTCCATTTATTAATTATTAAAAAATTTTTTTTGGAAAACAAAGAATTGAAAACTGCCACATCTTGGAAAAGGATTTGTATGTTACCTGTCACCAGAGCCATTTACTTTCTCAAGATCAACCCCAATAAGTAGAACAGTCTTTTGTTCCTCAGTTGGATTTTACACCCTGGACCACACACTAATTCAGGATGTGTGATATTTATGCCTTTGTAAGGTAAGAGAAAGGAGATTGTGAATAGGGAGGAGGTGGGAAGAGAAAGCTTGTACTCTGTCACAGAAGAACTCAGGCTTTTTCATTAATTTTAGCAAAGAGTACACTTGGCAGTTGAGAATCAGGGTACCTGAAAACTCTCAGGACAGCATAACCTTGGAAAGCCTCTGAAGGCTTCCAGGGATGCAGGTCCTTGCATGGGAAGATCACTTTTACAGACATTGTGGTGCTTACAGAGGCTCACATAGTTAAAAGATAGGTATTACCAGGACAAACTAAATTATAAGATTCATAATTTTTGGAAATGAGATTCCATTTATAACAGTGCACTTTAAAAGTATATATATACTTTATATGATTCCATTCCTATTAAAAGATTTAGTATTTACCAACCTTCTTTAAAGAATTTTTATATTCATGTATTTTTTAGAGGTAATCATGCTTTGCAAAAAGTAAACTGATTTCTACCTTCAATTTTCAGAACTTATTAGACATTTTCGAAAGTACCAAAATCTAACAGATTCTAATATTAGTGAGATGGATTCTTCTAACTCTAATATTCTTAGAACTGGGAAGACAATAAAGGAAGACAAAACACACTAATCAAGAACATTTGGCGTATTTAAAGAAGCCTGGTGAATAGAACAAACAATCCGAACATCTGTATGGAACCACAAAAGTTCCTGAATAGCCAAAGCAATCTTGAGAAAGACCAAAGCTGGTGGCATCACACTCTCTGATTCTAAACTATACTACAAAGCTATAGTTATCAAAACAATATGTTGTTGGCATAAAAAGAAAAACACATAAATCAATGGAACAGAATAGAGATCCCAGAAATAAACCCACACATATATTTTCAAGAAATTTACAAGAATTGAGTCAAGAATATACAATGCGGAAAGGGCAGTCTCTTCAATAAATGGTATTGGGAAAACTGGACAACTACATGTAGAAGAATGAAATTGGACCACTATGTTACACTTTACTCAAAAATTAACTCAAAATGGATTAAAGCCTTGATAAAGTAAGACCTGAAACCATAAAACTCCTAGAAGAAAACATAGGTGGGTAAGCATTTTGACTTAAGACTTGACAATGATTGCTTGGATTTGACACCAACAAAAAAGCAACAAAAACAAAAATTAAAAGGTGGGACTACATAAAATTAAAAAGCTTCTGAACAGCAGAGGAAACCCACAAAATGAAAAGGCAATCCACTGAATGGAAGAAAATATTTTCAAATCATACCCTTACCATTGCTCACTGTTGGTTGGAATGTAAATTAGTGCAGCTACTATGGAAACCAGTATGGAGGTTCCTCAAAGGATTGAAAATAGAACTATCATGATCCAGCAATTCCACTTTTAGGTATTTATCCAAAGGAACTAAAAACACTAACTTGAAAAGATATATGCCTCCCATGTTCATTGAAGCATTATTTACAGTAATCAAGAAATGGAAGCAATCTAAGTGTCCATCAATGGATGAGTGGATGAAAGAAATCACATTTTATATATATATATACACACACACACACACACACACTGGAATATTTTTCAGCCATAAAAAAGAAATCATGCCACTTGTGACACCATGGATGGACCTTGAAGGCATTATGCTAAATGAAATAAATAAGACAGAGAAAGGAAAATATTGTATGACCTCACTTATTTATGGATCTGAAAACAAACAAACAAAATACGAACTCATTGATACGGAGAACGCATTGGTGGTTGCTAGAGGTAAGGGGGTAGAGGGTGGATGAAATTGATAAAGGTGGCCAAATGGTACAAACTTCCAGTTATAAAATAAACAACTTATGGGGAATTAATGCACAGCATTGGAACTATAGTTAATAATACTGTATTGTAGTTTTGAAAGTAGATCTTAAAAGTATTCACCACAAGAAAAAAAATTGTAACTATGTGTGGTAATGGATGTTAACTAGATTTATTGTGGTGATCATTTCCAGGTTATCTGGTTCTTTGGGGGCTATTTTACAACTCTGTAAACTGTAGATAACTGATGGCAATGCAAAATGATTTTTGTCTATGGACATGCAAATGAATTCTGTCCCCTACAGGCTCTTCTGACATCTCTCCCACTGTGGATGAAGCCAGTTTTGCTTCTATTTGCACATTTATTAAATATTTTTACTCTATAAATGTCTATTCTTTGGACTCTTCTATTTTTCTTAACACTTTAAAATTTATTTTTAATTGCAGTAAAATGAACATAAAAGTTTGCCACCTTAAGCATTTTTAAGTGCCTAGTTCAGTAGTAAATACATCCACACTGTTGTAAATCACCACCATCCATCTCCAGAACTCTCTTCATCTTGCAAAACTGAAACCTGGTACCCACTAAATAGTAATTCCCTATTCCTCCCTCCTCCCCCAACCCCAAGCTCCTGGTAACCACCACTGTACTTTCTGCATCTACAAATTTTACCCCTCTAGATACTTTATTTAAGTGGAACCACACAGTATCTTTTTGTGACTGGCTTATTTCACTTAGCATAATATCCTCAAGGTTCATCCATTTTGTGCATGTGTCAGAATCTCCTTCCTTTTTAAGGCTGAATAATATTCCGCTGTATGTATATACCACATTTTGCTTATTTATTCATCCATTAAGGGATATCTGAGTTACCTCCACCCACCCATGAACAATACTGCTATGAACATAGGTGTACAAATATCTCTTCAAGACTCTGCTTTCAATTCCTTTGGGTATAGATCCAGAAGTGGGATTGTTGGATCATACAGTCATTGTATTTTTAATTTTTTGAGGAACAACCGTATTGTTTTCCATAGCAGCCGTACCATTTTACATCTCTACTAACAGTGTACAATGATCCAATTTCCTCACCAAGACCTGTTATTGTCTGGGTTTTTTTTTTTTTTTTTTTGCGGTACGTGGGCCTCTCACTGTTGTGGCCTCTCCCACTGTGGAACACAGGCTCCGGACGCGCAGGCTCAGCGGCCATGGCTCACGGGCCCAGCCGCTCCGCGGCATGTGGGATCTTCCCGGACCGGGGCACGAACCCGTGTCCCCTGCATCGGCAGGCGGACTCTCAACCACGGCGCCACCAGGGAAGCCCTGGGTTTTTTTTTTTTTACATGCTAATGGGTACAAAGAGGTTGGATTCTTCTTTGACTGCTTGTGGTACCTTACTGATCCTCTCATTAATAATAAGTTAAAACTTGTTTGTTCACTTTGTATCTGTAGGAGAACAAAGTTTTTATTTTATTTTGAAAATTACCTTTTAACAAGTGTAAAATGGAACAAGACAAGCAGTCTAGAATGTTTTATAAAAGTGAGAGATATTTCAGCATGTTTGCTAATAGATGTGATGCAATAAAGAGGGAAATGTCTGATGCCAGAGAGGAGTGTAATAGCAGGAGCAAAGTTCCTGGGTACAGAAAGAGAAAATCCAGAGAGCCTTGGAATCACATATAATTCATTGTCATTGGAAGAGAAGCAGAATATTCATGTAAAATGCACATAGATTGCTTCACTTGGTTGTGGGAGCATATGGGTGATATGCTTTTGAATTTCTCTTTTCATTTTTTAATCTCTACTTCTTAGCTCAAAACTTAGTGCAGAGTGGCTACTTAATGTTTCTAGCATGAATATATCAAAAATAATCCTACTCTACAAGAAAGAGCACAGTAGTAAAGACCCACCGCCTCTAATATATAAATACTTTGAATAGTCAACTAGTCCAACTCATAGCCTTTATTAGCAGCTTCGTAAGATGCTTTTAATTACCCATGTAAATAATTTTCTATATTAACTTTTTTCTTCCAGTTTTATTGAAATATAATTGACATACTACACTGTGTAAGCTTGTGTACAACATAATGATTTGACTTATATACACCATGAAACGATTATGACAATACATTTAGAGAACACCCATCATCTAGAAAATTAGAGAAATAGAAAAAAGTTGTTTTTTCCTTGTGATGAGAACCCTTAGGACTTACTCTCCTAGCAACTTTCATATGTAACACATAGCAGGGTTCATTATCTTTATCAGGTTATACATTACATTCCTAGTACTTCTTTATCTTATAACTGGAAGTTTGTACCTTTTGACCACCTTCATCCAATTCCCCCACCCCTACCCCTGTCTCTGATCTCTTTTTCTATAAGGACATGGAAATAATTTTAAAAGCACACTCTCCTGAATTTCCCTCTACCAACCCACCCTTAGTAATTGAAGGTAAAAGGGTCCTGCAGCAATGTCTACCTATCTGCAACGTGACACATCTTTGACTGATGGAAAACAGACAAACTAATGAGAGGAAGCTAAATAGGGATATTGTTTCCTGGGCTCTGATGACTTAGTGCTGGCAAGCAGGTGAACTCTAAGAGATAAGGAATAAGGAAAACTTTACACTTGGCCTTAGATAAGTAGAATATGATTTAAAACAAAACAAAATGAAACAAAAAAATAGCTGACTCCTATTTAGAGCTTACCAGGCCAAAGAAGTAGAGCCCAGGATGTATTCTGAGCCTTTAAATGCATAAAGAGCAGACCTGGGAAGAGCGCTAATTGAGAGCTGAGTGGCAGTCTCACTGTGTGGGAGAGGATAGCTGTGTACCTATTAGCATAAACAACACATTCCAGGGCTCCAAACTATGTAACTTCCCACATTGACCCAGCTGACCCCAATGCTGAGTGAGCTAGTCAGCATCTGAGAGTAAAATGAAAAGTTACATAGATGTCAAAGGTAGAAAAAAGGTAGAAAATGTTCGGCTATGTCTCTCCATTTAGTTCAATTCAACAAACGTTAACACCTCACGTTCAAAAAACACTGTAACAGAAAGTAGGTACAAAGAACAGTAAAATGGATGCCTCCCTATTTTTGATATAACTGTTAACTTTTTTTCTTAGATTAGAATTCGAATTAAGAGAAAGGACTTGCTTATTATTACTTAACTACAGATCATGGAAAAAACAATACATGAATTTACTAAACATTTAAATTAAGTCTTACTAACAGATACAAACTACTATATATAAAATAAACAACCTACTCTATAGCACAGGGAACTATATTCAATATCTTTTAATAATCTATAATGGAAAAGAATCTGGAAAAGGATATAGATAGATAGATAGATATCTGAACCACTTTGATGTACACCTGAAACACCTGTACACCTGTAAATCTAGCCTTCTAGCAATTTGACCTAAATTATGAGCGCTGACACCTCCTCCCACAGTACACTCAGGATCACTTTTTGATCCAGGACAGCTAAACCTGAGTCCCGGTCTGTCCCTAGTCCTCTCCATTTCCATCAGCTTGCCTTTTCTTCCTTTTTCCATGCTTACGGGTATGGGTATAGTTTCCCAGAGATGTATGGATTCCCCCTGCTTTGTGATTATGTTGCATTATTAAACCTTTAATGTTACACTGACAATTTGTATGTCTCCCATCCCTTGTGTTCCTTTTTCTTCTAACTTGTTAGTTCCTCTTCTGGGGTCTCTCTCTCTCTCTCCTATCTGGTCTCCTTGAAGTTGCAAAATCATTCGATACTTTCAACACATATTTATGGAGAATAGCTGGCTGACTTTGTGAGTTGTGCTACACTGGAGATTTTCCCCAGCTTTTCCCTATTTATGCCTCCAGAGTGCGTTTTCATTCCCCATCTTACTGCAGTTATACTTGTTTCTCTGCTCCTCTACTTCAAGAAATCCCGTGGTTTAGTCCGGAAAAGACTGAGTTCATGAGAGGATGCCTGTAAAAAGATCATGCCCCAGGAACACTCAACAAGTCTGAAGTCAGTCTGTCTGTCTCTCTTTCTCTCTCTGCTTCTCTGTTTTTCTTTCTGGCCCTGAGGTTCTCTGCATTGGAGGGAATGACAATGTCATTTGAAAAATCTCACCCACAATTTCATAGGTCACCCTCTCATGCATTTTTTCTCCCAACACATACTCTGTAAAATACCACTTTTATAGCTAGAACTAGTTGCAGAATTTATCAGAAAAGTTTTGGGGCTTTTAGATTTCGTTTATAAAAAATCCTTATGATGACTCACGTCATAAGGGTGATGTATGAAACTGTCAGACTGATTTTAATTTTGATCCTTTATGTTTCCTCCCCACTCTGTCACTGTCACACTAATGACTGTTAAAATACCCCCAAAGACAGGCGAATAAGAAAACAAAGACAAGAGCCAGAAGATTGCAAGTTCCCAAATGAGCAAATGTTGCCCATATTTGAGAAAAATTATATTGGCTTAGTTTATAAGTGTTTGAGCATTATGACAATCTCCAGAGGGAAAAAAAGATAACCTTTGACTGTAAGAATGAGATACTTTGTTCGTGATGTCACCAGCCAGTTATTGCAATTTTTAAAGATTAACACCTTCCTCTCTAGGTTAATTTTATTTAGTAACAATTACAAATGTATTGACCTGTGAATGAAACAGATGTTTCAAGCATTATATGTTGTCGTATCAAGTATAAAATCTAAAGGAGTAAAACATTTTCAAAATCATTTTTAAAGAAGTCAGAAAAAATTCTGCTCATGTTGAAAGCTGTCCTTGCTAAAAAAAGAATACATGTCTTAATTTATATGTATCTGGCATGGAAAATCTAGCTATTATAGAAAATTTGTAATAACTCATAACATAGTTAACTGCCCATTACTAAAACCTTACCTGTCTCCACTCCATCCCATTGAGTTGTTCATATCAGCTTAATAACTGGATGGCCTGAGTCAGGTGTCAACAATCAGCTACCTTCCTCTTATTATCATCATCTCATCACCATCATCATCAAACAGCCAACATTCAATGAAGTCTGCTGTGCGCTGGGCACTTTTAAAAACATATCTCATTTAATTCTCACAACAACCTTATCAAGTAGGTATTATTATCCCCTTTCCAAAGGAAACTGAGGCTTAACAAGATTAAGAAATTTGCCCAAGGTCTTATACCTAATAAGTGGTGAAGCCAGGATTTGAAATGGGCATGTCTGCTTGCATATCTGATAACACTGCGATGCTTCCATGATGGATATGATGGCAAAACTTCTTAAGTGGTTCAAAATCAGCAGCTCATAGGAAACTATTGAAAGTATACAGGGGGACAAATTGTAACTTTCATCAGGAATGTGAAATTATTGTGCATATTTACCTTGATGATCAGAGAAGCATGAAAAATACGCTTCCCTTAATTTGAAGTTCTGGTAACAAAATATTTCACAAAGAACTTTTCCATTTGAGCTTAACTTAAGAGAGCAGGCCAGGCATTGTTGTTCTCATTTTACAGAAAAGGAAGCTGAGTCTTGGAGAGGCAGAGTCACACAACTTGGACACAGTGAAATAAAGCCTAGACCCCAAGTCTTTTGAGTTCTAGTTATTTGCTCTTTCCAACACATTTTAAGGAAGCCCATGTTTATGAATGATGAGAGGAAGCTCCCTGGACTTTGTTCCATGATTGCTCAAAAAAAAAAGGCGAGGGGAGAAAGAAAGCACCATAAATCAGCTTGAAATATCCACTGAGAACTTCGTTCATAATTAAATGGTACTAATAAGTACTGTAACAAAACTGTTCCTGGAGTTACTCAGTTATTCTGGGTCTTTCCCATGTTATTAAACTGCTTGATTTTCTCCCTTTAAAAAAAAACAAAACATCGCCTGCTTTGTGACACAATGTGACTTCAAAACATATGAAATAAGGAAGACGAGAATTTGAAATAATGAAAAGGCCATAAACCATTTACAAACAAAAAGCATTAAAGTTTGAATAGGACTATGCTAAAACATTCTCAGAAGTCCCCTTGCATATGCCAATTTCTTTGTTACAAATTATCTTCCAAGATGATCTAGATATATTCCAAATATTTTTTATCTTATAAATCATAAAGCAAATTTGCTAAAACTGAAATATGCATTGCTGAGTTTTAAAAATTCTAATTCATTTTTTAAGTTGGCAAAGTAACATATAAGATTTAATACACAGTTTAACAGAAAGTTAGGAAATAATTGAAAACCACACATAAGGCAAAGATAACTATTCTTACAAAGAGGATTCATACCTAAAATTGTGGACTTTGCTTTGTTTTGTCTGGATACTGACTTAAAACCTTCCAGTTACTTAATTTCTAGGCATCATTTAGGCCAAGCCAATAAATGTAGGGATAAATAGATTTTACTTATATATTTAGTCATATATTTCATACTGGACTATTGGCTAAAACCAGGATGTACAAGAAACACTGAAACAGAAGAAAAAGATAAACTTAATGAAAAGTCAATGAGCAGCATAAAAATAGTAATAACTTTTCAAGAGGAAAGAAATAGATTTGTTCCTGATACAAAAGAGAAAGCAGGATATAAGAGCTTCTCGTTGTTGAAATAAAAGAGGAAAAAAGACTCTGGAAGAATTTTGTTTGATGAGTATACTTGAATGAAATCCTGTCTGCTATATTATATAAACACTTCCACTGACCCAAAAAAAATTTCATTAAAGCTAAAAACATCATCACTAAGAAAAAAAAAATGTCATGAAGAACCTAGGGGTAAGACAGGAATAAAGACACAGAACTACTAGAGAATGGACTTGAGGATATGGGGGGGGCAGGAAGGGTAAGCTGTGACAAAGCGAGAGAGTGGCATGGACATGTATCCACTACCAAACGTAAGGTAGATAGCTAGTGGGAAGCAGCCGCATAGCACAGGCAGATCAGCTCGGTGCTTTGTGACCGCCTGGAGGGGTGGGATAGGGAGGGTGGGAGGGAGGGAGACGCAAGAGGGAAGAGATATGGGAACATATGTATATGTATAACTGATGTAAAAAAAAAAAAACAAAAAAAACCAAAAAAAAAACATCATCACATTCTTAGGTGATCCAACCTTTTATAGGTGCTGTGGGAATTTAACCCAAAGCTGAAGCAGAATCAGCCCAGAAAGGTAAAGGGACAGCATACATGTAGATCATGTTAAAAATAATATCTTAGTATCTTGGTGAAATTCTGGGGCCAGTGGACCCCAGTCTGAAAATCATTGGTCTACACAGTAGCTTTCTGCAGAAACATAAACTCAAGAATCATAAAATGCTCAAGCTGTATATAATACCACATGAGATATGGTGAATTTGTTAGTCCCTGCCTTTGTGTATCCTTCATAGGTGTCACCCAGGCCCTATATCCCCACCAACATTTTTCTAGGATGTTCTAGGAGTCACATAGGCCCCTATTCAGAGACCATCTGCTCCAAGGTCAGCTGGAGACCAACACTGAGGGTTGTTCATCGATGGTGCTTGTTTTGCTGCATTTTGGGGTTGAAGAAGGTGTCAGGGCACTTGCCAAGGAGAAGAGGGGATGGCTGAGGAGAATTTATTTCAAAAGGTTAACCAAATGCTTAAATGGTTGCAATTGGGTTGATTAGGTTTAGAGTTTCTTAAACGGCATTTATATTTTCACTGCCATTCAAGGAAACATTTAAATTGTTCATCTTGACTTCAGCTTAAAATCTGTCTATTAAATAAGACAGCAAGAAAATGATAAAAATGAGAACATTTCAGCAACTGGTTTAAAAAAAAAAATATATATATATATATATATATATATATATATATATATATATATATGTGAGATACTTCATATCAGGAATCTACCTGTGGTATTTTTACTTCACCCCCCCCCCCCAAATTTTTTTCTTCCAACTCCTGTGTAGGGATATTTTCAAAGTTTACTAGTTCTTTCTTCCTCTGGTTAAACATACTGATGCCCTTTTCTACATCTGTAAATTCTGACACTTTCATTTCAATATTACTTTGCTTCAAGAACAGGTATAATCCTCATAAGATATTTAGATTTTACAGAAAGATAGTGGAGAAATACTACTATTAGCCCAAGACCTAGCATTTGATTGCATTTCTTCATTGATTTCAAGGATAAAGAATCCTGAGGGCAACTATTTCCCAGATTGTAAAGGGGAAACCACACCAGTCATCGACGAGAACCTCATAGCCACCATACTTGTAATATACCCCAAAAGCAGAGCTTTTCACATTGTTTATGATACCACAAGTTGGACGTGGTTAATTTTTTTAAGTTATTTTTCTTGAGACATCTTTTTTCTAGCTTTATTGAGATCAATTGACCTATAACGTTGTATGTTTAAGGTGTACAACGTGATTTGATATATGTATATATTGTGAAATTATTACCAAATTAACGTTAGTTAATAGATTCATCACCTCACGTAGTTACCTGTGTGGGTGAGAACATTTAAGATCTACTCAGCAAGTTTCAAAGGTATGATACAGTATTGTTAACTAGAGTCACCATACTGTACGTGAAAATGTTTTTCTAACTTCCCTGTGAAATTACTTTAGAATTCTCTCTTCTTTATTTACAAGTACATCTGAAATATTTTATTAACTTTATTCCACTCAAATAAAGTTACATTTAACTGCCTATAAGAACTAAGTACGTATCACTTCCATAGTCATTAATGTATCAAAACATTTGCTTATCCCAGATTTTACCTATTAGAATGCTATAGGAAATTTTAAAAATATGGAATTAAAAATGACAATGGCTGTTATGCAATCTCCCTCTATTGGATAGTACTAAAAACTTACTCTAACATAGGTACCTAAAGTTGTGTTTACATAGTCAAGTGACACTGTGACCTAAATCAATTAACCAAATGTCCTATCCCTCCCAACTTTGCCACAGAAAAACATGTCACAAGACTTGCCCACTTCGACTAATTTTGCTGCATAACTGCTCTATTCTAGTTCATGCTAAATGTGGCACATAAAGTAAAATTAACTATTTTTATCTTGTGTACCACAGTATCTGACTACAATTATTCAGTTAAAGTAGAATTTTTTTTCAAAAATAATTTGGGAGACCTAAAACTACTGTATCAAAAGAACAGGTGTAATTCTTTTTTTTTTTAATTTATTTATTTTTGGCTGCACTGGGTCTTCCTTGCTGTGCACGGGGGCTACTCTTCGTTGCAGTGCGCAGGCTTCTCACTGCAGTGGCTTCTCTTGTTGCGGAGCACGGGCTCTAGGCTTGTGGGCTCAGTAGTTGTGGCTCATGGGATCTAGAGCGCGGGCTCAGTAGTTGTGGTGCACAGGCTTAGTTGCTCCGTGGCATGTGGGATCTTCCCGGACCAGGGCTTGAACCCGTGTCGCCTGCATTGGCAGGTGGATTCTTAACCACTGCGCCACCAGGGAAGCCCGAACAGGTGTCATTCTTACCTCAAAGTCAGGATTTCTAAATTCTTTCTTCAGTCAAATCTTTGGGTGAGGAAATTAGGTCCAAGTGTTTAAAGATAGTCCTTCATATCTTAAGACAGAGAGTTTCTATTTGATTAGTCTAAGAAAGCATCTATCAGGAGATAATTCACAAGCTAGAATTTATTCTCTTTTATGACATAATATAGAACAAAGATCCGGATTCAAACCGCAGATGGGCCTTAACAGTTGTGTGGTCCTGACAATTTAAGTTACCCTTCTCAGGTTCAATCTCCTCATTTCTAAAGCAGAGGTAATCATCACACTTACTACTTAGGATTATATTTAGGATTATCTAATTCAATGTACAAAAAGTGTTCATCAAAGTGTCTCACTCTGAAGAAATGCTTAACAATTGTTAGTTATTTTTAAATAGTAATACTAAACATGAATTTGATGAAGCTTGATACCAAATTTAAATTACGTGAGTGAGTCTTACAAAACAGAGTGCATGCAAAAGTATGGTTTTTATATCTTTAAGTATAATTATAGAGATAATAATGTATTCATTCTTTAATATGCTCCTCGATAACCAAGACTGACATTAAAACTTAAGATCTAAGGCAGCAGAAAAGAGTGAATAGATCTTGGATGGACTTTAGGTATTATTTTGTATAATCTCCATGTTTTTTCACTTAGGAGAAAACTGAAGCCTTAAGAGGTAAAATGACCTCTAGCAAAGACAGAGCTAGAATCTAGGCACTAGATGTCACAGAGCATGGAGTCAAAGTCAAGGCCCCAAAGGCCAGTTCAGTACACTTCTCAAAATAGCAAACTTTTGGGCTTCCCTGGTGGCACAGTGGTTGAGGGTCCGCCCGCCGATGCAGGGGACACGGGTTCGTGCCCCGGTCCGGGAAGATCCCACATGCCGCGGAGCGGCTGGACCCGTGAGCCATGGCCGCTGAGCCTGCGCATCCGGAGCCTGTGCTCCACAACGGGAGAGGTCACAACAGTGAGAGGCCCGCATACCGCAAAAATAAAATAAAATAAAATAGCTCTCTAGCTACAGTAACTTTAATCTATTTGTGTGTTTGTGTGTTACCTGTCAACTCAAAAATGGTCGAATCATTGATGCAGGTCTTTATTCTGACAAATGTTGAAAATAAAGCAGAGGAGCACAAATATCATTAAAAAAAAATAGCAAACTTTTTCCTGACATCAGAGGCTCTTCATTTCATTATCACTTGTTCAATACATATAAAAAATACAAGAACACAAATATGATGCAAATTATGATGTGACCAAATGTGAATATGAAATCAGTATGGTTAGTCCCCAGAATAATAAACCTCAAAGAATATGCTACATTTCACCTTCAAATTATCTCATTTTATTCTTTAATCTACCCTGTAAAATAGGAAGGCTATATCTTATTAATTGCATCTTAAAGAAGGGTAAATTGAGACCCAGAAAAGTACAATTTTAAAGCTAGTGATGAATGAGACCAAAACCAGGTCTTTGGACTCCTGGTCAACTGTTTTCTTCACTCTTCTTTGCATTATGACGGTTTTATGCTGCAAAATTGATACCCTCTGTCCATCATTAATAATAAATATTAAATGTGTAAAAGTAGAACCATCCAAGTGAATCAATATTTTGATGTATATGAAATTAGTATGCATCTTAGGATATATGTTATAAAGGGTATGACCTCAGAGAAAAGGCTATAGTCATTGTTAGCTTTATATTAGTTTAAAATACAAATTGCCCAGACTTTTAATTCCTATAATGCACATTACAAAATAAACTTAAGGTTACAATCAAAAAGGAACAGAAAGATTAAAAATCAGTTACTTTTTTAAGATTAAAAAAAAAAAGCCTTTCACATTTGAATGCAACTTGTAGAAGAAATCACATAGGAAAACCATAAGATTCTGAGTTGTATTTTCAAAATGACCTTCACTTTGAAGTGTCCCTTTAAAGATATCCCTAAGTGTTGCTAAGCAGAGTAAAACAAATTCTACGGACTGTACTTTAACACAATGACAGATTCAACTGATGTAACAGCATTATCAGCTACACACCCTGGTCAGATAATACCTTTCCCAAGGCACTAGGGCAATAAAGATTTGCTTAAGCCATACTGTCAGGATTGTAAATCCTCTCTGAGAAAAGCAATTTACCCCTTTGCCACATGTACTGCTTGGATTAGGAGCAAACAAGGGAGACCTTCAGGGTGTGGTGTTCGCATCCATGCTCTGAGCCCCGGGAGGTGGGACAGCGAGTCTCTAATCCCCTTCCAGGGAACTGACCAGAGCTGTGCCTGGAATTTGTCAAAAAGGCAGACTACATGATCTCCACAGAGAAGGGGAAGAGGTAACCGCCGTTATGAGATCAGTGAGATTAGTGCAAATCCGGTTTAAGGTTCTAGGGTGAACTGGCATAGGAAAAAGAGCACGGCATTTTTAAATTGGAGAGATCTGAGTTTGAATTCCAATTCCTCCATTTCTCTACCACCAGCATGACTTTATCAATTTCCTTGTCTGCAAAATGAGACAATGCCTCTTAGAATGGTGGTGGGTTAAATGAATGAATATACGTAAAACCCTTGGGGAACTCTACTCAATACTCTGTTATGGCCTATGTGGGAAAATAATCTAAAAAAGAGTGGATATGTGTACACCTGAAACTAACACAACATTGTAAATCAACTATACTTCAATAAAAATTTAAAGTTTAAAAATTAAAAATAAAAATAAAACCCACAGGGAGTTATGCTGCATTGAAAAAAAAAAGTGCTCGGTATATATGGCAGGCCCTACTTTAGGGTTAGCTATTCTTACTTATTATCTCTCTGAACCTCAGTTTCCACTTGTGAGAAATGGGGATAACAGAACAAACTTTGCAGAGCTGTTTTGAGGATTACATGAAAATTCAATACTTACTCCATAAATGGTATTGTTATTGCTGTTGCTGTGTTATTTTGTGGTTGTTTTTCTCCACGCAAATTAGTTTTTGCGTCGAACAGTGGTATCATATACTCTCATGCTAACTGAAAGTGAAGTGAGCTGGATCCTTCCCTAGTTATAGGATGACAGTTTATGACACAAGTCTGGAATTTAGCCCTAATTCAACCTAGGGTTGCCCAAGCAGTCGAAGATACTATTCTCGGACAAAGTAAGTAAATCATTGAAACTGAGTTACGTTGAAAAGTTCCTTCATACAGGTAATAAAATAGAGCTATAAAATTCAACGTCAGAAACACACTCAGATTATTCTGTTTTAAGATCTCCAGGAATAATAAAGGTATTCCACAGAACAGTTCTTCCACATATACTTTTACCATGCTACCGCTAATATTCATTCCTGATAGTTTGTCAAAGTTAAACCTTCAGATAAAACTATAAGACATTCTCCAGGTTGGACAAAAAAGGACAATTGGCAAATTTGCTGATGATTTTTCTACAAGAGACCAGCACCAATGTTAACTGTGATGAAACAAGATATATCCTGGGGGTAAAAAATAAGGAAGTAAGAATAGGGGGAGGCAAGTGAGACACCCTGAGTGCAGAAACCTGAGTAATCAAGATAAATAATACTGGTAGTGCAATGTCTTGTTCTGTTCTTTTAAATCAAAACTAATGTAAAAAAAATCCATGACAAGCAAAATATCAAAATTTTAAATAAAATCAGTGACTATGTATTCTGTGGTTTCTGTAGCATATTGCCTCAAATTTAGTTGCTTAAAACAATACAAATTTAGGGCTTCCCTGGTGGCGTAGTGGTTGAAAGTCCGCCTGCCGATGCAGGGGACGCGGGTTTGTGCCCCGGTCCGGGAAGATCCCACATGCCGCGGAGCGGCTGGGCCCGTGAGCCATGGCCGCTGAGCCTGCGCGTCCGGAGCCTGTGCTCCGCAATGGGAGAGGCCACAACAGTGAGAGGCCCGCGTACCGCAAAAAAATAAAAAATAAAAAAAAAACAATACAAATTTATTACCTTATCTTACAGGTCTGTAGACCAGAAGTCTGACACGGATCTCACTGGGCTAAAAAAAAAAAAAGATGTCAGCAGGCCCAGGTTCCTTCTCAAGGCTCTAGCGGAGAAGCCGATTCCTTGCCTTTTCCAGCTCCTCGAGGCTGCGGCTGCCCTAATTCCTTCGAGCAAGATCTCCTTCATCCACCTTCTAAGCCAGCCGGGTTGAGTCCTTCTCACAAGGCATCATCACCCTGACTGGCCTCCCTCTTCCACTTTTAGGGCACTTGTGATTACACTGGCCCCACCAAATCCAATCCAATCAATCCAACACAATCTCCCCATATCAAGGTCCTTTACTTAATCATACCTGCAAAGTCCCTTTTGCCACTTAAGGTAATATATTCACAGGTTCCACTGATTGGGTCTTGGTCATCCTTGGGGGCCATTATTCTGCTTACCACAGAGAACGTCCAACCCTGCAGGTGCACGGCCTGGCCTCATTCTCCACACCCTAATCTCGGCCCTGCGGCGTTGTTTTTTGTTTTTTTTGAATCTGGGTCAAAATTTTTATTTAACTCATTAATTAACAAGGAAACCACTAAGATGTTCTAATCATTTACAGGAGAATGCAAAGAGTAGACACAAATATAGGTCACCAGGGATCTGAATTAACTTAGAAATAGATGCAAAACTGGCAAAAAAAAACCCGGAGAGAAATAATGTTTCATTACATTGGATATAATTTGCATATCTATGGACGAGTCATTTACATTGCTATCAGTTTTCTACAACTTCCAGAATTGTAAAATAGCTGAGATAATGAAAGATTGCCTGCTGCATTGTTAATTGACAAACTGCGGTTATTTTAAACCTAAGTTTTCTGGATTGGTAGAACTCTATTCATGATACCCTTATAAACTCTTAGAGGTGTCACTAAACAAAGATACTCTAACAGTGGCCCAGAAGCATACGAGTAATCAAAAAATTGCAAAACAAGCACAATAAATAATTTGTTTATAGGCAAAGGCAGAAGTGGTTCAGTATTTGAAAGTTGTTGAAAAGTTAAAACTCACCTCTAAAGCATTAATGATTTTATTCTCTATGTAGTAAATAATATACTCTGTTATTCTAAAATATTTACTCTATTACTGTTACTTTTGACTTATTTAAGTACTGCAAATGTTTCATTTGAAAGTGATGATGATTTTCTCTCAATTTTTTTTTAAACATCTTTATTGGGTATAATTGCTTTACAATGGTGTGTTAGCTTCCGCTTTATAACAAAGTGAATCCATACCTTCCTTCTGCAGGGCCCTGGGTGCTCTAGGATTGCTTTCTTCTCACATCGAGTGGAGCTGGGTATTCCTGGCAACTCTGAGCATATAAGTGCCTTCTCTAGACCTTACGTTGGATTTCTCCACCTTGATCTTTCCCCACGTTTGTGACTTCCAGAGCACAGGGACTATTTGTCATTTGACACAAAATATATGTAAGACTTATTTGCAAATGGTTTAGCATTGAATTTTTAAAATACCCCAAAGAATTAAGTACTGTCTTCTTATTTATTTATTTAATTTTTATTGGCGTATAGTTGCTTTACAATATTGTGTTAGCAACATGAATCAGCAATACATATATACATCCCCTCATTTTTGGATTTCCTTCCCATTTAGGTCACAACAGAGCACTGAGTAGAGTTCCCTGTGCTATACAGTACGTCCTCATTAGTTATCTATTTTATACATAGTATCAATAGTGTATATATGTCAATCCCAATCTCCCAATTCATCCCACCCACGCCCTTTTCCCCCTTGGTATCCATACGCTTGTTCTCTACATCTGTGTCTCTATTTCTGCTTTGTAAATAAGATAGTCTATGCCAATTTTTTCAGATTCCACATATATGCGTTAATATATGATATTTGTTTTTCTCTTTCTGACTTACTTCACTTTGTATGACAGTCTCTAGGTCCATCAACATCTCTACAAATGACCCAATTTTGTTCCTTTTGTCCCAGAGAGGTGGAGTAGCTTTCCCAAAGTCACACAAGATATGAGCCCAGCTCCATCATGTTCTAAAGCCCCTGCCCTTTCTACCTACCCCCACGCCAGTTCATCACTACTGGGGGCATTATCGTGGATATCCAAATACAAGCTTAAATCAGGAGATAATCCCCATAGGGCCCAAACCATTTAGCCTTCCTTGGGAGTCTGAAGGGGAACATAAAGGCACACACATCAAGTGAGACCCTTTTTACACACACACAAAAAGTCTGCTGACGAAAATAACCATTAAAACTTTGTTAGAAAATTGAGCAGTCCAATTCCTGGAGATGTATTAACTACCCTACTTCTGATCAAAGGAAAGAAATGTGCTTGCAATTAACATGTTCAGGGAAGCAGAGAGAAAGACAGCTGCTTCATTAACAGTATCCTTGCCAGTAGCGCCAATTAAATTAAGATGGTCTCTTTTCCCCCAAAAGATTTGGTTCCAAACACATTACACAAATTATACTCAGAAAATTTACTGCCAGGAGACCATTTATATTCATTAATCCTAGAACTTTCTTTTGCAATATTTTTCTAAAAAGGAAATTCCCATGGCTGCCCTAAATTATTGGACATTTTTACTTGTACATAAAAGAAGTAGATTCCTCCTCTTCGTGCCTTTAGCCAAGGCAGCCAGTGCCAGCACTGGATCAGCAGGTGCGGCTCCCAGCATCCTCTTGGAGCTGGCTGCAGCATCAAGAGAAAAGCTGGCAGTAATCACTTCGAGGGCAGGACATCATGGGCTCGTCCTCCAGAGCACTCACCAGCAGCTTAAAACTGCCTGTGGAAGTCAGTGAGGGATGCAGGGCCATGGGCCTCTTGGCCAAATCAGAGTTCACTCAAGGGTACACATTGCTCCACAGAGCAAGTGTGGTTCTAAAGAAACAGTCTTCAGACATTTACCCCTGTAGCTGATCCTCTTTTCTCCCAAGTACCAACATTCCTCCTCTAAGTTCTGCCTTCCCAGCTTAGATCCTGACAACAAACTGGTCAAATGCCATCATGGCAAAACACCATCTCATAAAGACCAAGAAAAACAAAATAATACCTAACAATGTTTGTTTTAAAGGACTTCAGAGTGAAGATGTTAACAAATTATAACATCCCATTTACCATTAGAGACCTTGCTTAAATACGTTTTCCTCAATAAATAAACACATTAAAAATCCAGCCTTTCTGAGAAATATTCCTTTTCAAATAGTAATCAGGAGACATAAATACTAAGTTTTATTCAACTGATCCCATGTTTTTAAAGTTTAGTTAATCATCAGAATCGTTTGGAAAGCTTCTAAAAGTGTAGATTCTTGGGCCTCCATCTAAATCTAATGAATCAGAATTACTCAAGGAAGTGCCTGAGAATCTGAATTTTTTACCAGAATGATGATAATTTGACAAGTTTAGGCAACACTGAACTAGGCAGATCTTTTTTGTTTCTATTATATGAATAGCTTTGCATTGAACCGTGTAGCTAATATAAAGATGAAAGGACACAGAGCTCATATTTCGGAAGGATCTGAAATTTAGTCGGAGGAATCAGACAAGACAATAATTACAGGCAGACTGCATTTTATTGCGCTTCACAGATACTACGTTTTTACATTTGTTCTTTGCGTCTCTGTGTCACATTTTGATAATTCTCACAATATTTTAAACTTTTTCGTATTTGTTATGGTGACCTGTGATCGGTGATTTTTGATGTTACTGCTATGCCTCGTTGAAGTCTCAAATGATGGTTAGCATTTTTTATCAGTAAAGTTTCTTTTTTTGGCTGTGCCACATGGCATGCGGGATCTTAGTTCCCTGATCCAGGGAAGTCCAGAGACAGTACTTTTTAATTGAGGTAAAGACATTGGTTTTTTTAGACATAATGCTATTGTACACTTAATAGACTACAGTATAGGGTAAACATAACTTCTATAAGCACCAGGAAACCAGAAAATTCACGTGACTCACTTAATTGTGATATTTGGCTTACTGTGATGGTCTGGAACTGAACCCACTCCGAGGTATGTCTGTATACAATAAGGCATAAGATAAGAAGTGGCATAGCGTGTGTTCCACCAAAAGAGATCTAGGAGGTTAAAGGGGAATAGGAAGGAAAAGCTTTAAAGAATATATTTCACTTGAGATGAACTTTATGAAAGTATCATCTTGATGAGAATCAGAAAATGCAAAGCTACAGAGACATAAAACTCACTATATAACGAGAAAGAATGAGTGACAGTGTTTGGTTACAGCACTGGGAGTAGCCAGCACAAAGGCTGGACATTTAAACCAGTGCTCACCTGAGAGGCCACTGCATGTTTGGCAGTATTGTGTATATTCAATTTTATAAGAGATTAGATCAATGAACTAAAACACAGAGTCCCCTGGTGATGATATGCTCCAAACAGCACTGCAGCCAGAGCCCTCAGAGAAAAAGACAGGGCTTTGACACTTAGTGAAATGGACTGTGAGGTCTGAGCCTGAAATATATGAGATACCAGGTCTTAAAATCAACCCAAATATCCCTCATTTAATTCCATCTACCCACCTACCTGTCTATTTCTACTATGTAATTTCTGCACGGATGATAGGATTGCATGCAATTTTTTTTGAACATTCAGAAAGCTCAAAATACCAAACTCTTGGGGGATTTGCTGTTTTTGACAACATAAACTCAGTCTAAATTAAGACCTATAGAGGCGCGTTCTACCCACCAATAGACACATCTAAACCCACAGAGGTCAAACAAATAGATTTTGCTATCCTACTGCCAATAGTGAACATGCTCAAATGGTAACAAAGTGATATTTTCCAGGCATATCTGCCGCAGAGAAACATGACTGATCTCTTTGCATGCTATATTTATGTAAATATTAATCAACAGCTTTTGATAAAGAAAAATACAGCATATGCTTAAGCAAACATGCACATATGTTTTTGAAAAATATTTTAAATACAAGCAGCTTTGCGGAAATTCTCAAGAATTATTCCAAACGTTAGCAATTATATTCTCAAAGGAAAGATTGGTCTCTATAAATGAAATAAATGCAGGGATCTTTTTTTTATTTAAGTACTCGTGATTGTGCAACACAGATGTCGAGATATGTTTATTCTAAGAGTTGGGAAAATAAGCACAAGGCTAGGGACACAGACCTAAAAGAAATCAAGAGCTAAGCAGAAAAAAAGAGATTGGAAAAAACCTGTATATTATTTTCTCTTCTCATTTCTATTCCCTTTCAGTGTGAGTTTATCGAAGCATTGCTTTCATGAGAGTTTAATGCTTGGACAGCTCTGTACTGAAAAATAGGGAAGAGACAGGGAATAATAATTATTATTTTTTAAGCATCTAGTTTGTGCTAGAACATCTGCTAGACTCTTTACATGTGTTATCCTGCAAAGTAGGCAGCTCTTATTACCCACAGAGAGATTAAAGAAATTATCCAAGGTTATAGAACCAGTAATAATAGTGCCTAATTCATTGGGCTATTATGAGGATTAAAAAGGATTAGAACATGAAAAGTATTTAAAACAGTGCCTGGCATGCAGTAAGTAAATATAAGTCACCATTATTATGTAATTAGAAGACCAGTATCTATATATACTATATATATAACTGAAATATATATAACTATATTATATAAATAATATAAAAATATTTCTATAAAATATAACTAACTTAAAATGCTCTCCATTTCTGTATTCTTGTCACATTTTTAGTGTTATTGATTCATGGAAGCACCATTTCTCAGTTATTTTATATTGAGAATCACTGCTATAATCTAAAATTGAGTTAAAGGATATTAAAGCACAAATATATGGAAGGAAGGCCTCCCTGTGATTTATTAGCAGAGTGAACAAACAGATCATATAATACCATTTACAATTTCCACCTGCTTTATTTGCATAATTGTGCAGTGTGTACCCAATCACAGAGACAGATTTGTAAGAGGTATGTCTGTCTATGCATGTTTAAATGTGTCACAGCCAAGGCAAGGCCTCTCGGGCTTCTTGCCTATGAGGACAGAGAACAGATTTCAGAAAGCCTCAGCCAAATTTTCTTACTAAATTCTTTTGTTTCAAAAAATATATAGCTGTCTTTTTTTAAAAGTTGTCTAGAGATTATCATGCTAAGTGAAGTAAGCCAGACAGAGAAAGACAATTATCACATGATACCACTTACGTGTGGAATATAGAAAACAATGATACGAATGAACTTATGTACAAAACAGAAACAGACTCACAGACATAGAAAACAAACTTACGGTTACCAAAGGAAAGGGGCTTGGGGAGGATAAATCAGAGGTTTGGGATTAACAGATACACACTACTATATATAAGATAGATAACCAGCAAGGACCTACTGTACGGCGCAGGGAACTATATTCAACATCTTGTGCTAACCAATGAAATAAAAGAATCTGAAAAAGAAGAGATAAATTGTATGTATAACTGAATCACTCTGTTGTACCCCTGAAGCTAACACAACATTGTAAATCAACTATACTTCAATCAAGAAAGAAAGGAAAAGAAGTTGTCTACGTTAACATGTAACAGGTCTATTATTGTTATTTATAAATAAATGTAAATACATATTCAAATTTTTTGTTTTAATTTCTAATATTTAACATATAATATTAGTAGATATAACCCACAAAAAAGCGAGGGACCTCTGGGGAATTTCAATAACTTTTAAGACTGTAAAAGGGGGGACTTCCCTAGTGGTCCAGTGGTTAAGACTCCACACTCCCAATGCAGGGGTCCTGGGTTCGATCCCTGGTCGGGAAACTAGGATCCTACATGCTGCACAGCACGGCCAAAAAAAAAAAAAAAAATAGAGACTGTAAAAGGTTCTGAACCAAAAAGTTTGAGAACCCCTGCTACAGGTGCTATTGCTGCAATTCTCACGGAAAAACTGAGGCTTGGCGTCACCCAGCCTCAGCAGCATCATAACTGATCGGACTGGAGTATGAATGTAGACGTGTGTGCACATTTTGCATGTCCCATGCATGCCTGGTGTGGGCAAGTGTGAAGCAAATGTGGAAATTAATCGGAGAGTCCTAGTATATAGTGTATTTTATTTCACGTCCTCACCTGATAGCCTTAAGAGGTAAGTGCTATTATTATCTGCGTGTGAAGAAATTAAGATATAGGGAGAAAAGGGGCATTCAATAATAAACGTATAAACATTGAGGCAGAAATAATAGGCAGAAAGCCCATTTTCATCTAGAAGGGGAATCTCCCATCTGAGATAAAAAAAAAAAAAAATTAAGGAAAGGCAGAATGGGTGAAACAGAGCAAGTCTCAGAGGAAACAAACAATCAAACAATAACCACCCCCGTTGTCAGATCTTGAGAAATTGTTCCTCTCCATTCATACATAGAGATATTAATACTTAATCTACCTTCCTCCAAGTTTGTAAGGATCAAAACAAATGCAAATGCTTATGGAAATTCTCTTCGAGATTTAAAGTCCAGAAGTAATAAATAAGGTTATATTGTGTATGTTCAGAAGGCACTGTAATTGTGCTCTGATGAGTATTTTAAGATTACTCAGTTTAGTGGGACTTGCTACTTATTAGTTTGATAATTTCTTAATGTTAAGCACAGTATTTTTGAGTGTTGTTTATGTTTTTCTACCTTTGAAATCATGATAAGAGTTGCCAACGTGTTTGAATAGCGTTGCTAATTACTGGCATTTTCATGAATACTACAACCATATGCTCTGTAAATGACTAGGAAAAAACCTCAATCACAGAGCTTTTCAGAAAGCCAGGATCCCTCTTGTGGGCTATCATGAGAGGAAGGCCAGAAAAATAAATGCTTTCCAAATTTCCCTTGTAGATTGTTGGCTTGAGGGTTATTTTACGAAATAGAATTGGCCATTGTTTACTTTTCTTCGTGTGTGTGTGTGTGTGTGTGTGTGTGTGTGTGTGTGTGTGTGTGTGTGTGTGTGTTTGTCAGGTCAAGCACCAGCAATCTGTTTGCAAATGGAATATTACCAAGCTACCCTCAAGCTTTGTCCAAGCACGTTCATCTCACTGTGTCTGGCAGCAACCACAGCAAGGGTGTCTATGTTTACCAATCTTGGCAATGAGCTGTCACCGGAGCTTGTCTGAGACCTGCTCAGGAGGACTCACGCAACTCTCAAGGCTGATACTACTTTGGTTTAGCTTAGAAAGTCAAGAAATGTGAAGCTTCTTGCATTTCTAACACTAGCTGTACAATCAAAGGCAAATAGCTCCAACCTCTGTTCCTCTATAACACGTGGTTAATAATAAAGTTTATTAAAGAAAATGCAATCTGCAATCTTTATTTCTGCCCCCCCCAAAAAAGCATTTTGAAGTTCTGAAGGTGAGCGCTATGGAAACGTTACACATTAAAGTCATTATGTAATGTCTATCTCATCTCCACAAATGGATGTGCTCGAGAAATAAGAGGCCCACTCTGAAACCAGCCTTGTTCTGTCTTTGACATTCAATAACATCAAGAAGACAAAATTGGAAACAACTAGAAAACCATATAAAGCAATCCATAGAAAGGACGAGATTTATGATACAGACCAAGCACTGTAGGAGTTTGGAGAAAGGTAATTAGGCTAGAGTGACCTGAATTGTAATATAAAAAGAAGAAAAAAAAAAGTTCTGAAACCTAACAATGTTGCAGTAATGTAAAATATTTTGCTTTCTTTCCAATATCATGTTCTACAAATACGTGTGTGCAAAAGGAGAGAACGCCTTTGCCTTCCATCCGACATTCTCTTCTGAAGTCAAGTTTATGCTCAGTGCCAAAGAGAGAAGTACAGCTGACCCTTGACAACGTGGAGAGTTAATCCGAGTATAACTCATAGTTGGCCCTCTGTATCCTCACATCCAACCAACCATTCAACCAACGGACCATGTAGTACGATAATATTTACTATTGAAAAATATCCCCGTATAAGTGGACCCGTGCAGTGCAAACCCACGTTATTCAAGGGTCAACTGTATCATCCTATTCACAGATACTTGAGTACTGAATAAACACATCATACCAAAATTTTATTCCTGAGAAAATATCTCCAAGTCTCTGTGAGCCACATGCATTCACTATCACTGGAAACAGAAGAATCAAAAGTACAGAATTTTCTTCCCCTACAACAGATGCTTGTAGTTTCTTCCCTCTGAAAGTTTTCACAAACATGAACCCTATGGTAAAATCTGAGACTTTGAACTTATTATTAGTCTCGTGTGAATTTATGCAAGAGATACACTTCCCTAAATGAAAGCACAGAAATGAGTCCGCGAACTAAACACAAACAATTGCACACAAGAGATAAATATTTTTAGAGAAAAAGATAAAAATGAACATGAAAAAGAAAAAAGCACGGGAGGCTGTTCATCAGAAGACTGAAGGTAAAAATATTTCAAAGCAATATCTGACATGGAAGACTTGATTGAATAATTCTGGGCACAGTTCCTTCAAAATATAATTCACAATAATATCTTAAAATGTATATAAATAAAAACTACTAAATAAAAACCTAATAAACATTTGACTTTCTCTAAGTGGATGAGTAAATTGTACAATTTCTACCCAACTTCTGCTACTTCATTTTAGAATTCGTGCAAGAAAAGCAAATGCGTGTGTAGTTCTTGGACCTAGCAATGTGTGGACCTTGGATTTCTGTAGGCCTTAGTGATGTCAGCCTTGGATGGCATTCTCCCTGTTACATGACCACTGCAGATCCTAAATAGTATATCTAAGATCTTTAAACATGTGCTGTAGAAAACATTAAAGAATAGGTCTTGTAACCATTACATGGTATTTATACAATATGTTTACACAAAGGTATATTATAACAGTTAGATGGACATGAACACATTCATGAAGAGCATTTATGCAGGTTTACTCTAGTCTTACTATAGAGCGTGAGGTTTTACATGGAGGCAGAGACCCTCAAAACAGTGATGTGCCCTGATGATTAGTTGACTCATTCACTCATCCAAGAAGCAATTATGAATGGCTTACTCTATGCCGGGCACTGCATTAATCATATGAATAAAACATGAGTAAATAAGATTTGATCCCTTTTTCAACTCACAGTATAGTGGGGCTGACAAGCAACATTAAAAGAGTGAAAGCATACTAGATTCATGTTCAAAACACTGTACAGTGACAGAGGAAGCAGTAGCCAACTAGGCCCACAATGGTGCAGAGCCTTGCAAAAACAGAAGAAAAACACAACTTATTTCACAACACTCTGGGGACAGATAATGCAAGCAAGTGAAGCAGCCCATGCAAATACATGGAGACATGAAAGAAAATGTGGGCTTTTCAGTACTACATGTGGTTTAGAAGGCCTGGTACACAGAGCACGTGTAGGCAAGTGGGAAGAGAGGTTGGGAAGGGAAGCAGAGCCAGATCATGTATGTTATGTTAAAGGAATCCAGATTGCTCCTTGAAGGCATTGGGAGTGACCTAACCAGATCTGTGGTTTAGAAAGAAAACTTGTGGAAGCATCAAGAACAATTTAGTTGAGCTAAGAGATCACTGCAATTTGGTATTATATATGCCACTTTCCTGATGGGAAAACAAGCAAGAATGTTCTGAAGCTGACTTTAGTTAACAGCTGGGACAGATGCTGCTAGTTGCCTGCATACTATCTCTATTCCTTTTCATCACTACCTACAGAATTACAATTTTCTTTGCAGTGGCAATGTGCCAAATTAGAAATGCTCATCTCCCTCAAAATCTGATTTGATGCTAAAGCCAAAGGACCACAGCTATGTCCAAAAAGATGTAAGGAGAAATCTTACTACTGGGAGGAGTTTCTGTAAAACCTGTTGTTTTCCTGATTAAAAAGTGATATACAGTGAACACATGCCTTTCTGTTCAACCTTGCTCCTTCCTTCTGCCTAAAACATGAATGTGATACCTAGAGATGGAGTCATCGTGTTGTGAATTTCAGGATAAAGCCACACACAAAGGATGGGCTTTTCAGCATGTGAAGAAAAGAAAGAATCTGGTTCCTTAATGATTCTGAATCCATATACAAGCCCCCGTGTCTCTGTTCTTTGAAGTAAAAGGCTTTTTGCTTTAGTCTTCCAGGGCTCCCCTGAATCTCAAAAGGCTGTCTCAAGAGTTAATGATTAGGAAATGTGAACATGTAGAAACAAAGAATACATGTTGGGCTGGGAAACTGATAACAATTTAGACCCTAAATCCAACACATGGCAGAATCACCGAATTCCCAGTGCCCTGAAAGACACAGAAAAAGGTCTGACACACATTCCTAAGTTGTTTTTACAGGAAACAGACCCCCACTAGATGAAAACTGCTGACTGCAAGCATTTAGGCCCCAGACCGATTGAAACCAGAAGGTTGACGATGCTCAAAACTTCACCTCAGGCTCCCCTGGTGGTGCCGTGGTTAAGAATCCACCTGCCAATGCAGGGGACACAGATTCGAGTCCTGGTCCGGGGAAGATCTCACATGCCGTGGAGCAACTAAGCCCGTACGCACAACTACTGAGCCTGCATTCTAGAGCCAATGAACCACAATTACTGAGCCTGAATGCCACAACTACTGAAGCCCATGCACCCTAGAGCCCATGCTCTGCAACAAGAGAAGCCACTGCAACGAGAAGCCCATGCACTGCAATGAAGAGTAGCACCCACTCGCCGCAACTAGGGAAAGCCCACATGCAGCAACGAAGACCCAACACGGCCAAAAATACATTAAAACAAAACAAAACAAAACTTCACCTTGATGCCAACCAATCCAAGAACTGAGCACAAGTTGATGGGGCACTCTGCACCCTCCCTCACACTGTGTTTGAAACCCCTTCCTTAAAAGCCATCAGGGAATTCAAATCTTTTGAGCATGAGCTGCCTGTTCTCCTTGCTTGGTGCCCTGCAATAAACACTGTACTTTTCTTCACCAGAAACCAGTGTCAGTAGATCGGCTTTGCTGCATGCAGGAGAGTGGATCCAAGTTTGGTTCAAGAGTGCAGTTACTTCAAGCCATTGTACCATCCCTAACTGCCCATCTCCAGATTTATTTTGATACGTAAAAGCAAATTTCTACTTGGTAAGGACCTATAGTCAGATTTCAACTACGTATAGCGAAAAGTAACACTGACTCGGCAACAAAGGAAAATTTATGGACCAAAAAAAAAAAAAACCTAAAAAAACAATAAAACTAAACAGTAAACAAGCAGAGAAGAGAATCTTGCTCAAGACAGAGAATGAACCAGAAAAGACCCACTAAGCCTTTTATTGTGGTGTATAGCCCCAAAAGCCTCAATCTTTGTCTTTATCAATCTCATCTTTTCTTGATTTTTTAAAAGTTTAAACCCATGATGTAATTCCTCCTATTCTACCTCACCACTTTTTGTTTTTAAAGATTTCCTAGGATTGACATAGGATTAAGAGTAAACTAGGCCTCAAACTTAAGGATGACCTCTGTTATTACCTGAGAGCACAAGCAAATAAATATCCAGAGTATTAGAGGGCCCCCATGTCATCCTAAGCCATCATTTCTCTCTCACACTGCTAGCTAAAAAAATACCTATTAAAGGAAGTATTATTAAAATATCTTATTGAGGCAAATTAGTTCTGGTGAAAGGAACAATCAGAGCCATAGTCACTAGTTTTTTGTTTGTTTGGTTGGTTGTTTTTTCCATGAAAGCGAGAAATGAATGAACATCGGCATTATCCTACATTTAAAGAGAAAAACTCCCATCAATACACAACATTTTTTAAACTGTGCCAGATCTACCAAGTGAGGCTTTGGAACCCCAATACAAGGGATAGGTCACATCTTCCCCTCCAGTCAACGTGTGCAGTTCCCATTGGCATTTCTGGGCTTCTAGCCATAAAGGGAGACTAGCATGTGGGTCTCAGCTATTCAGTTTCCCTGCACATCACAGGAACTGTTCTGATTATATGTGGGCTAATGCTGACACACTGTGTTGTTCCAACTAAGTAATTCCAAACATTCCCATCTGAAGCCAACCTACATTACCCCTCTGGCTGCCAGATGTTCTTGTGAGGAACTGTCTCCTCTGCCGTGTCATGAACCTTGATTAAAGCAGATGAAGGGCACTATATTTACTTCATCACCCTTATGTGGAACAATGTCCTGGCTATTGATTACAACTGGTCTGCAGTTGGAAAGAATAACCATTACTATATGAAAAGTTCTAAAAGCTCAACTGAGAAAACATGTAATACAACTTAACTGATTGATTTTAACTAACGATTGGTCAGCCTGACCTAAATGGACAAATCCTTTGTGACATTACTTACTTTTATTGCGGTCCAAGAGTCAGTCATATCACTTCTGAGAAGCTGGTTTTCTGTTGGATGTGGATGATAAGTAATGAAAGAGTCACCTCCATACAATACTGCAAAAAAAGAAAAGAAAAGAAATGTTATGCATAACATACTTTACCTCTACCCAGCTGCATGCTGGTTTGATTGACCCCAGATGCTAGCAAAAGGCAAGGCAAAAAGCAAAACCACATAGCATGTTTAAACATCTTTTTATCTATACCTGCATAATCAACTCAATGGTCAGGATAAACATTTAAAAATAAGATTTACTAGGAATATCAATAGTCAATCTCTATCATAGCTCAAACTTTATGATGATTAAATATGAAAAGCCTTATATTGAATCAGAATGGTAGAGTTTTCATAAATGGTATTAAAGGAGAGAATGGGAAAAGATAAAAAAGAATGATAATTTTTTTACACCAAAAGCTGTGCTATCTATAACCTTCCAAACCTGGAACCTTCAGAAATTAGAGAAGCTAACATTAGTGCAGACTTAAAAATACAGGAAAAAATGAGATGTTCTGTGGTAGACACAGGGTTTTTAGTGATACTTACTCTAGATCTGATGGTGAAGACATACAAGTCTGGTGGGGCAGAGACAACGTGTAGCTCTAAAATTCTATGGCTGGCATACCAAAAAGTTTCAACTCAAGTATCAATTCTAATTGACTGGTAGTATTTCTCTGGAACATTATATTGAGAAAACTTCAGAGAGAGAATCCAAGATCAGAAAGAAAAAAATGCTATAACAGACTAGTAATATCTGCCATGGAGAGAAGCAGTAAGAACATGCATCAAACATACCATCCTACTTACGGTATGAGTTTCTGCAATCAACTGTAGTTTAAATATAAAAACTTCAGTTCCTTTTCTCTTACTAAAGCCAAATAAAGTTTTAAGAGAATTTAAATATTGTGGATTTTCTTTTTTTACTATCTACTCTGCCACAGTTGCTAGAGCTTTTTCCCCATAGCACCACTTTCCATACTAGCAGATTAGTTTATTACTCTGACAATTATCCATGGTATCTCCCCCAATGTATGACTCTACTTGAGGTAAGAAACAAACAAGTTCATGTATCACTTAACTAGGACAGAAATATCTAGAATTTATCAGAATAGAGAATGGGTCCTAAGGGTATGGGTAATCCAAATTGGATAATCAGCTATTTTATTAAATGTTGACTTAAATGCTATATTTAACATCACCTATGTTTTCATAGTGAGATAGATGAAAATCAGCCATACTCTAGAACACATGACTATAACGGATTTTATTTATTTCAATAAATATTTATTGGGCATCTAGTCATTTTCAAGCATTAGTCTAAAAATTACACAAAGGTAAAACAGTTACTGTGGTATACTTTAAAGTGAACACAGTCTGGATATATGTATAACTGGTTCACTTTGCTGCACAGCAGAAACTAACACAACACTGTAAATCAGCTATACTCCAATAAAAATTAATTAAAATAAATAAATAACACAGTCTGGTCTCTGTCTTCAAAAACTTATGATTTAGTAGAAGAGATCAATATTCAACTAACTGATTATATAGGACAATTTAATATACACAAAACAATAACGTGTACAGTTTGTAGCTATAGCAGAAATTATTAAATTTGAGAAGACTACTGCTTTTTAAATTAAGGACTTAGTAGAAGTACCCCAAATCCTTCATTGAAATAAACAAAATCAATGAATCAGGAATGGGTTTACCCTAAAGCTGGCTGCTTATGCCACACCGGAGGAGACCCAAAAGGACTGTGAACATACTTCTCATCAAAGAAAACATGAAAGGAGTTTGGAGTCCACATGAAGCATTCATCCCTCCATTCTGCCATAATGGTCCTCCTGCTGCTCCAGGCATCTAAACCCAAGGTATGCTCATCGGCTCAACGTTAGAAAGAAGACAGTCATCAGCAAGGTCTTCCAGATGACTATCATGAAAGGAAATGATGGAAATGTCCAAAGTGAGCCAAGAGTATGAATTCAGAGGAAAGACCAGTTTACTAATTCATCAGCAATTTACCGATGCCTACTGCACGCAAGGCAGTTTATAAGGGATAGGGAATACAAAGTTGACAGAATTCCAATTTCTGTCCTCATTTCAAGAATCTCGGGTCTGTAAGGGGAGGAAACAGCTTTTAAGGAAATGAGTAAAATGAATTTGAGCCTTTTCCTAACCACTTTCCCTTCCCTCCCCTTCTCCACAACAAGCCAACTGTACAATATCATGTACGTTAGCAGGGAGCACACAAAGACTTGTGGCAGGGCATCCAGTCCACAGGCACCTGAGGAAGTGAGAAATGGGAGAAGGGTGGGACCTAAGCAGAAGAGAGATCCATCTCAATCAGAAGCAGTGGGTCTGCTGACATCTTAGGAGGCAGGGCACAGGGAGTAGATGCCTGGAGGTGGAGGTGGCAGGCCTGGATGGTAAACTGGTTAGACTGAACAAAGTAAATTGTTGAGAATAACGAGAGCTGGGTTTCTCACCGGCAAATGTATTGATACTTACATACACAGTAAAGAAGACAGTCTATAAAGAGTACTACTCTGACATGCTGCCTGGAAATTAGAGGTATCCATATGACCTCATGTATATTTATGTATTTACATATATATTATATATATATTCAAATAGATATAGAAATAGTATAAATATGCTTATATTTTCTAGCTTTCTATGTTGAGAGAGCTGAGAAGTGATGGCATCCCGCTAGTAATGAGAGCTCAGATCTTAGAACCACAACTTCTTGGATAAATAGCTGATTCCAGAATTGGGGTAATGAAAGTACAAGATAAGGCAGGAACATATTTTGGGGCCAGAAAGTAAGAAAGCGCTCAAAGAATAATGAGTACATGTCAAAAAGACACAGGAGCCTTGAATAGGGTTCCCGCTGGCCACATCTGGGGCAAATTCAAATGTCAAAACTCATAATGATAGTAACAGATGACAAACCAATGAATAAAATAGGAATCCATGAAACTGTGCTGATCAAATTCAAAAATAAATGAGAAATTTCTTCTCTATGCTGGAATGTCAACAAATAAATGTAGATTGTAAGGGAAAATCAACATTTAGCAACCATGATATTGAGCTTGATACAAGTACTGGTTGTCAATAGAGGCTTAAAGGCGGTAGATAAAGGTGTGATGACAATAGGATATGGGCATAATCTTAGGATATTTTCCCCACAAAGTACTATGATTAGTATTAATATACTCAGGGAGAAATGGTGACTTTACAGTGGAGAAACCTGGCAAGCACCAACATGATCAGGTGAAAAGTAAACATCACCCCTGTGTGCCCCAAGATGTGATGCACTGGTAAGAGCATAGTAACATTTTTATGGTACTACTGCCAAGAAAGCTTCAGTCTGGTCAGGAGGAAACACTGGGGAGACCCAGGCTGAGTGTCATGTGACAGAGAGAACACAGAGCCTCCATTATATAAAACTGTGAAGGGTGGGAAAGATGGGGGAAGGAGGAACACCTGTATAATTGGAGGAAACTGAAGAGATATAATAATTTAATGTAACATACATTCCTGGATGGGATGCTGGCCCAGAAGAGACACTTTGTTGAACAACTAGAGAAAAGTGAATGGGATCTGTGGATTTGATGGTAGTATTTTATCAACAATTTCCTGATCCGGAGAGTTTCATAAAGGTTATGTAGGAGTGTGTCCATGTTTGGGGAAATAACACACTGCAGCATTTAGGGGTAAGAGGGCATCAAGTCTGCAATTTGCTTTTAAATAGTTCCAAAAAAGACTAATGGTAATGGAGGTATTTTTTAAAAAGGGGGTGATGGAACAAATGTGTTAAATGTTAATAGTTGGGGAATCTCTGTGAGGGATACATAGGAGGTCTTTGTAATATACTTCAACTTTTCTATAAGTCTGAAATTATTTCAAAATTATTGAGCTGATTTTTTTTAAAGTTAATGTGATGACGACTATTGCAGAGAAGTATAGCAGGAACAAATAGCCCACAAACCCAGTTAATGTAATTTTCTTCATCTTTCTCATAATTAACTGAATTTCTAATTCAAGCTCTAGAGACTGCCAAGATTCATATTCCATTCAGTGACTCCCCATATACTCCTTTTCAGGGACCTATATCTAAATTCTGGACTCTAATAAATTCCAGGATATTGGGGAGAGAGGTGTGGGAAGACAGCCTTCATTTTCACCAGCTTTGCAGGTATCCAGAGACAGTGATGACTTTATCTGGTCCCATCTCAGCATCCCATGCAGATCCCTGAAGAAATATTCCTCACTCTCCTTTCACACAGCTCCTTCAGGTTTGCTGCTCTCTCTACCCTAGTGACAACCTGGCATGACATAAGCTCCCCCCAGCCCACCCCCCTCTAAAAAACTCATATACAACTATACCAGGGTAAAGTATGGGGGGGATTCTTGAACTGACTGACCGAGATTAACTTTCTGCCACTTTAAGGAATAGAGCACAAACTAAATATTTAACTGAAATATAGAAAAAATCTAAAAACTAATTTGCCTGCACTCTTGAGTTTGTGATGTGACAACAGAAAGTGGGTGGATGAAGGAGGGGGAGTTCCTGCCTGGCTTTTGAATGTCACAATCTTAAATCCTTAAGAGAACAGAAAGGAAGACTCGCAGCTCATGTGAAACCATTTGACAAAACATCATGAGTAGGGACTTCCCGGGTGGCACAGTGGTTAAGAATCTGCCTGCCGATGCAGGGGACACGGATTTGAGCCCTGGTCCGGGAAGATCCCACATGCCGCGGAGCAACTAAGCCTGTGCGCCACAACTACTGAGGCCCATGCACCTAGAGATCGTGCTCCGCAACAAGAGAAGCCCCCGCAATGAGAAGCCCATGCACCACAACGAAGAGTAGCCCCCGCTCGCCACAACTAGAGAAAGCCCACGTGCAGCAACGAAGACCCAGTGCAGCCAAAAATAAACAACTAAATTGAAAAAAAGCAAAACAAAACAAAAATAAACATCGTGAGTAACGGTGATACTCCCTCCCTCTCCTCATCCCACTCTCCAAGATGGGAAAAGGATTATGTACATGGAAGCGAAGGAAGAGAGTCAGAAGAAGAAGAGTTGGACATTGGTAGGACACAGAAAGAGAGAGGGGCCCTGGACCCTTTTTTCCTGAGCTAGTCCAGAGAGGGAGCAAAACCCCAGATAAGTTTGTGGGTTCAAAATCAGGTAGATCTTATATCCCATCTTCCCAGGAGAGTCTTATGGAGGTGGAAAAACCCAAAAAAGCAGGGGCTGCCCGGCATGTCTAGGCCAGTGGTTCTCATCCCTGGCGAAATGTTGGCACCACCTGGGGACTGTACCAACACTCAAACTCCTATCCAGGGTATGATTCTCAAACTTTAACAGGTATCAAAAGCACTTTCAGAGTTCTTAAAAAAAAAAAAAAAATCTACCTATCTATCCGGATACCATCCACAAAGTTCCTGATTCAGCAGGTCTGGGATATACCAAGAATTTCAGTTTCTAATCAGTCTCTAGGTAAGGCTGAATAGTGCTGCTTCTAGACTACACTTTCAGACCCCTGCCCCAGGTATTGGTAGCTTTAAAGCTCCTCAGGTGATCTTTACATTCAGCCAGGGCTGAGAACTGCAGGTCTAAGCAGATGGAGCCTCAGGCAATCCCCCAGACATTCCTTTTTATTGCATGGGAGAAAAAGAAAGCATTCCCAATTGGGTCTAAACGTTGCACAGTGGTAATGGAATGATCCCGATTCCAAAGAAATGAAAATTCCCGTGAAAGTCTGTGTCAATGACTGATCAAGAACTTGATGGAGGACAGACAGCTCAGGAGATGCCTCTGCAACCAGATGACATCAAGGAGCAGAAAGCCCTGTATTCCTTTCATCACCACCCTCCACCCCCCACATACACGCACAACATAGTCACAACCCAGGGAGAAAGTAAGTGGGGCAGTGGGACTTGCTGTTTGGCTGAGAGATTTAAATGTTTATCACCTTAGTGGAACAGGCACTCAAAATAAAAATTACACTGAGGCACAGAAAAATTTTAAAGCTAAACGTTTATGGCCTGATATTTTTTAAGTAGTAATAAGCAAGGTCATTTTTCATGGCTAAAGGGACCAGAAAGGGTGTGAGAAGAGTGGTTAAAGTTTGGAATGCTAGATGAGGTAATGGACATGGGAACTGACCAGAGATTGCTAAAAGGATTATCGACCTGAGTTGCAGGGCCAGCTGAGATTGGAAGCCATAAATTTGTAGTGGCATCAATTCACACAGTTGTGTGACTTTTCAGCACGTGCTGCCAGCCACCTCACAAAAGCAGAAGGAATTGCTTATATTGATCTAAAGTTGAGGGGTTGTGGATCGGTATAGCTAAAGGGCAAATCAATGAAGAAAACTAGAGCTCTTGAATGTCAGTTGTTTAACTATTAACTCTCATGGAAAAAGACAAGCAGCCAATTAGGCTTGAAGAAGGTGGAAACTTGGTAGCACAAGGGTGTAATACAATGCATTACCAAAATGGGAAATATATTCAAACTCAGTATTGCTCTGGGGCAAGCATGAATATCAGTGGGCGGATATAGGAAGTGGGAGCATCAGAAAAACCACAGTTTGAGAACCTAATCAATCAGGTACAGAGCAAATTATTTAACCACAACCAACTTAAAAATAATAATTTGAGGACAAACAATGAACTAAGTTTCTTTGGAATAGATATTCCTTTCTGAGACAAGAGAATAGCAACTATCAACACATACATAAAAGTCATCTTTTCCAGCTTTTTAAGGGACTAAAAGACGCATGATTCTTGTATTCTAAAAAAGAAAAATCTAAAAATCAACTAAAAGAGGTTTTTTGAATCATAATCTGAGAATTCAAACACTATCAAGTTACTTAGTATCTTTGACTTAGTACCAAATCAGACATTCCCAGAATTGTTACCTGGTATATGTTTTAGATGCTTTGCAATGATAAATAGTTTTAGTGGGCAAAACTAAAGGGATAATTGCTTTCATGTTTATCAGCAAGCTTCATTTTCCTTTCCTTACCATGAAAAATCCACTGAATTGGCCTTAACCCAAAAGTTCTTTGTGGTGAGTCTGAGAATGCAGCATACGTGTTTGCCAAAATAGTTATATGACAATGTTAAATTCAATGGGGCACTTATCTTACAAGCTTTAAAAAAGAATAAGAAATGGCACAATAGTTTCTCCTAGTCTGCGCTGAAAAAAAATCCGTTAAAAGAATCTTCTGATCATATTCTACAATTTATTTTAAATGGGAATTGCAGAAATGAGTAAGCAACCAACCAAAATGCCTGGAAGCAGTAAATGAAATTCCAGAGAGTGACTGAAAGTGTTGATCCAGATGGTGGTCAGTGTTTGGGAACTCTGCTGTCAGCCTAATTGTGAGTAATGACTGAACTCTGAGAAGTTTGCAGATTTGCATCAGATAAGCATCCACAATGTTGGATTCTTTCAAACTTTGTTTGAATGTGCCTTGGGCCATTATCTTTTTTTCACTTGTTTTAATCTTTGATCTTTCCATTTCTAAGAAGATATTCAAAAATATATATCCAGTGGCTTTTAAAACTAGCTTTAAATCTGTAATTTATTCTATCATCAAACTTTTAAAACTAAGTATATTGTACATATCACCAAAAAATGTAGCCAACTATTTACTCAACAAACGTTTTTTTGAATTCCTCTTCTTTGATGTCTTCTCCTCTACTGCTTTCTTCTACCTCTCCTTCTCCTTCCCTCATTTCTCAAAATCTACCATCAAGGCTGCAACAGTTTCAGAGATCATACAGTTTAGTGGGAAGAAAAAAAAACAAACATACATAAATAGAATTATTATAAAATTGTAATAAGAGCTATAAACTCTTACTGGGTACCACGAAAGAGAAAAGTGGCAGTGGAAGGATGGAGAAAATATAAAGGCATGAATTTGCTTCAGAAATGACGGTTGACGGTCACGGAAAGCTTTTGGGGGAAGGTGATTTTGAAGACCAGCTGACTTTGGGAACAATAGTCCAGGCAAATGAACCAAAATGTGCATGAAGCCCTAAGGAGAAAAAGAGCATGGGGTGTTCCCAAAAGGGAAAGATGATTAGTGTAGCTTTAGGCCAGTGAGAGGACAGGAGCCTGAGTTTAAACTGGAGAAGCATTTAGACAATGAGGGGGCTTGAGGGATGGGAAGGGGCTTGGATTTGATTCTAAGTGCCCTAGGCAGTCACTGAAGGAGTGAGAGGTGGAGAATAACCCATTAGATCAGATATTTGAAGTTCTTTTTTAAAAAAATCACTGGCTTTTAGTAGACAACGGATGGGAGGAAGACAAAAGTAGAAGCAAGAACAATTAGAGATCAATGAATATAGTCTAGACAGGAGATAAGAGTGGCCTGAACTAGGGTGGGAACAACGGAGAGACATCCTGCCCCATTTCAGCCCCGAGTATACCCAATTCTATCTTTATATCAGCAAAATAGCTTTATGTTTTATCCCTCTTTTTTGCTCACAATTCTTTATCTGTATAAAGACATAAAGTGCCTGGTACTATAATTGCACATTGTTTTCATTTGTTCCAGTGAACTTTTTTTCTACTTATCCTGAAACTGTCATCTTCATAAGGAGGGACTTAAAAGAAAGATAAAAGGATAGCCAACATTCAGCTCACCTGAACTGAAAACAGTCAAGTTGTTTTGTATAGTGAGAGAATAACTGTCATTCTAGTTCATGAGAAAATGTATTATATTTATACACTCTCGTCCTGTGGACTAAATATCATGTTATATAATCAGGCAAAATGACTCCAAGTCAACTATATAAACTTGACCCAAATATAAAAGTAAACTAAGACTTGAAGTTGGTTCCCAAGCAAATTAAAAATTTACTAAGCAAGAGATCTTCAAGAAGGCAGAGGAGTAAAACGTGGAGATCACCTTCTTCCCCACAAATACATCAGAAATACAACTACATATGGAACAACTCTTACAGAACACCTACTGAACGCTGGCAGAAGACCTCAGACTTCCCAAAAGGCAAGAAATTCCCCACGTACCTGGGTAAGGAAAAAAAAAAAAAAACCAACAGAGAGAAAAGAATAGAGACGGGACCTGCACCTCTGGGAGGGAGCTGTGAAGGAGGAAAGGTTTCCACACACTAGGAAGCCCTTTCCCTGGTGGAGACAGGGGGTGGCCGGGGAGTGGTGGGGGTGGGGAGGAAGCTTCGGAGCCACGGAGGAGAGCGCAGCCACTGGGGTGTGGAGGGCAAAGCAGACAGATTCCTGCACAGAGGATTGGTGCCGACCTGCACCCACCAGCCTGAGAGGCTTGTCTGCTCACCCGCCGGGGCGGGCGGGGGCTGGGAGCTGAGGCTTGGGCTTCGGTCAGATCCCAGAGAGAGGACTGGGGTTGGCTGCGTAAACACCACCTGAAGGGGGCTAGTGCACCACGGCTAGCCAGGAGGGAGTCTGGGATAAAGTCTGGACCTGCCTAAGAGGCAAGAAACCATTGTTTCCGGATGCGCGAGGAGAGGGGATTCAGATCACCTCCTGAACGAGCTTCAGAGATGGGCATGAGCCACGGCTATCAGTGCAGACACCAGAGACGGGCATGAAATGCTAAGGCTGCTACTGCAGCCACCAAGAAGCCTGTGTGCAATCACAGGTCACTATCCACACCTCCCCTCCCGGGAGCCTGTGCAGCTCGCCATTGCCAGGGTCCCATGATCCAGGGACAACTTCCCCGGGAGAACACACGGCGCCTCAGGCTGGTGCAACGTCACGCCGGCCTCTGCCGCCACAGGCTCGTCCCATACCCCTCCCTCCCCCCGGCCTGAGTGAGCCAGAGCCCCCTAATCAGCTGCTCCTTTAACCCCGTCCTGTCCGGGCAGGAACGGACGCCCTCAGGCAACCTACATGCAGAGGCAGGGCCAAATCCAAAGATGAACCTCGGGAGCTGTGTGAACAAAGGAGAGAAAGGGAAATCTCTCCCAGCAGCCTCAGGAGCAGCGGATTAAATCTCCATAATCAACCCGATGTACACTGCATCTGTGGAATACATGAATAGACAACGAATCATCCCAAAATTGAGGCCGCGGACTTGGGGAGCAACTGCAGACTTGGGGTTTGCTTTCTGCATCTAATGTGTTTCTGGTTTTCTGTTTATCTTAGTTTACTATTTAGAGTTTATTATTATTGGTAGATTTGTTTACCGATTTGGTTGCTCTTTCCTGTTTTTTTTAATATGTAGATATATATATTTTTTCCTTTATCTCTTTTTGTGTGTATGTGTATCCTTCTTTGTATGATTTTGTCTGTATAGCTTTGCTTTTACCATTTGTCCTAGGGTCTGTCTGTCTGTTTTTTCTTTTTTTTTTCTTGGACAGTTTTTACACTTGTTATCATTGGTGGACTTGTTTTTTGGTTTGGTTGCTCTCCTCTTTCTTTTTTTTGAGTTACTTTTTAATTTTCCTATTTTTAAAATTATTTCTTTTATTTTCATAACTATTTTATTTTATTTACTGTTTTTTCTTTCATTCTGTCTCTTCTGCTCCCTTTTCTTCTGAGCTGTGTGGCTGACAGGGTCTTGGGGTTCCGGCCGGGTGTCAAGCCAGTGCCTCTGAGGTAGGAGAGCCAAGTTCAGGACACTGGTCCACCAGAGACCTCCCAGCTCAACGTAATATCAAACAGTGAAAGCTCTCCCAGAGATCTCCATCTCAACACTAAGACCCAGGTACACTCAATGACCAGCAAGCTCCAGTGCTGGACACCCTATGACAAACAACTAGCAAGATAGGAACACAACCCCATCCATTATCAGAGAGGCTGCCTAAAATCATAACAAGGTCAGAGACATCCCAAAATACACCACCGGACGTGGTCCTGCCCACCAGAAAGTCAAAATCCAGCCTCATCCACCAGAACACAGGCACTAGTCCCCTCCACCAGCAAGCCTGCACAACCCACTGAACCAACCTTAGCCACTGGGGGTGCAATGGGAACTATGAACCTGCACCCTGCAAAAAGGAGATCCCAAACACAGTAACTTAAACAAAATGAAAAGACAGGGAAACACACAGCAGGTGAGGGAGCAAGGTAAAAACCCACCAGACCAAACAAATGAAGAGGAAATAGGCAGTCTACCAGAAAAAGAATTCAGAGTAATGATAGTAAGGATGATCCAAAATCTTGGAAATAGAATGGAGAAAATACAAGAAACGTTTAAAAGGACCTAGAAGAAATTAAGAGCAAACAAACAATGATGAACAACACCATAAATGAAATAAAAAATTCTCTAGAAGGTATCAATAGCAGAAGAACTGAGGCAGAAGAACAGATAAGTGACCTGGAAGATAAAATAGTGGAAATAACTACTGCAGAGCAGAATAAAGACAAAAGAATGAAAAGAATTGAGGACAGTCTCAAAGACCTCTGAGACAACATTAAATGCACAACATTAGAATTATAGGGGTCCCAGAAGAAGAAGAGAAAAAGAAAGGGACTGAGAAAATATTTGAAGAGGTTATAATTGTAAATCCCTAATAAGGAAAAGGAAAGAGTTAATCAAGTCCAGGAAGCACAGAGAGTACCATACAGGATAAATCCAAGAAGAAACACGCCAAGACACATATTAATCCAACTTTCAAAAATTAAACACAAAGAAAAAATACCCAAAGCAGCAAGGGAAAAACAACGAATAACACACAAGGGAATCCCCATAAGGTTAACAGCTGATTTTCCAGCAGAAACTCTGCAAGCCACAAAGAGTGGCAGGACATATTTAAAGTAATGAAATGGAAAAACCTACAACAAAGATGACTCTACCCAGCAAGGATCTCATTCAGATTCGACAGAGAAATTAAAACCTTTACAGACAAGCAAAAGCTAAGAGAATGCAGCTCCACCAAACCAGCTTTACAACAAATGCTAAAGGAACTTCTCTAGGCAGGAAAAACGAGAGGAGAAAAGACCTACAATAACAAACCCAAAACAATTAAGAAAATAGTAATAGGAACATACATATCGATAATTACCTTAAATGTAAATGGATTAAATGCTCCAACCTAAAGACACAAACTGGCTGAACGGATACAAAAATAAGACCTGTATATGTGCTGTCTCCAAAAGATGCACTTCAGACCTACAGACACACACAGACTGAAAGTAAGGGGATGGAAAAAGATATCCCATGAAAATGGAAATCATAAGAAAGCTGGAGTAGCAATTCTCATATCAGACAAAATAGACTTGAAAATAAAGACTATTACAAGAGATAAAGAAGGACACTACATAATAATCAAGGGATCAATCCAAGAAGAAGATGTAACAATTGTAAATATTTATGCACCCAAAATAGGAGCACCTCAATACATAAGGCAAATGCTAACAGCCATAAAAAGGAAAATCAAAAGTAACACAGTCATGGTAGGGGACTTTAACACCCCATTTTCACCAACAGACAGATCATCCAAAATGACAATAAATAAGGAAACACAAGCTTTAAATAATACATTAAACAAGGTGCACTTAATGGATATTTATAGAACATTCCATCCAAAAACGACAGAATACACTTTGTTCTTAAATGCTCATGGAATATTCTCCAGGATACATCACATCTTGGATCACAAGTCAAGACTTGAAGAAATTGAGATCGTATCAACTATGTTTTCCAACTACAACATTATGAGATTAGATATCAATTACAGGAAAAAATCTGTAAAAAATACAAACACATGGAGGCTAAACAATACACAACTAAATAACCAAGAGATCACTGAAGAAATCAAAGAGGAAATCAAAAAATACCTAGAAACAAATGACAATGAAACCATGACGACCCAAAACCTATGGGATGCAGCAAAAGCAGTTCTAAGAGGGAAGTTTACAACAATACAGTCCAACCTCAAGAAACATCTCAAATAAACAACCTAACCTTACACCTAAATCAATTAGAGAAAGAAGAACCAAAAAAACCCCAAAGTTAGCAGAAGGTAAGAAATCATAAAGATCAGATCACGTATACATGAAAAGGAAACGAAGGAAACAATAGCAAAGATCAATAAAACTAAAAGCTGGTTCTTTAAAAGGATAACAAAATTGATAAACCATTAGCCAGACTCATGAAGAAAAAAAGGGAGAAGACTCAAATCAATAGAACTAGAAATGAAAGGGGGGAAGCAACAACTGACACTGCAGAAATACAAAGGATCATGAGAGATTACTACAAGCGACTCTATGTCAATAAAATGGACAACCTGGAAGAAATGCACAAATTCTTAGAAAAGCACAACCTTTTGAGACTGAACCAGGACGTAATAGAAAATATAAACAGACAGATCACAAGCATTGAAATTGAGACTGTGATTAATCATCTTCCAACAAACCAAAGCCCAGGACCAGATGACTTCACAGGCAAATTCTATCAAACATTTAGAGAAGAGCTAACACCTATCCTTCTCAAACTCTTCCAAAATATAGCAGAGGGAGGAACACTCCCAAACTCATTCTATGAGGCCACCGTCACCCTGATACCAAAACCAGACAAAGATGTCACAAAAAAGAAAACTACAGGCCAATATCACTGATGAACATAGATGCAGAAATCCTCAATAAAATACTAGCAAACAGAATCCAACAGCACATTAAAAGGATCATACACCATGATCAAGTGGGGTTTATCCCAGAAATGCAAGTATTCTTCAATATATGCAAATCAATCAGTGTGATAAACCATATTAACGAACTGAAGGAGAAAAGCCATAGGATCATCTCAATAGATTCAGGAAAAGCTTTTGACAAAATTCAACACCTATTTGTGATAATAACCCTCCAGAAAGTAGACATAGAGGGAACTTATCTCAACATAATAAAGGACATATATGACAAACCCACAGCCAACATCATTCTCAATGGTGAAAAATTGAAACCATTTTTACTAAGATCAGGAACAAGACAAGGTTGTCCACTCTCACCTCTATTATTCAACATAGTTTTGGAAGTTTTAGCCACAGCAATCAGAGAAGAAAAAGAAATAAAAGAATCCAAATCGGAAAAGAAGCAAAGCTGTCACTGTTTGCAGATGACATAATACTATATACAGTAAGCCTAAAGATGCTAACAGAGAACTACTAGAGCAAATCAATGTGGTAAAGTAGCAGGATACAAAATTAATGCACAGAAATCTCTTGCATTCCTGTACACTAATGATGAAAAGTCTGAAAGAGAAATTAAGGAAACACTCCCATTTACCACTGCAACAAAAAGAATAAAACCTAGGAATAAACCTACCTAAGGAGACAAAAGACCTGTATTCAGAAAACTACAAGATACTGATGAAAGAAATTAAAGATGATACAAACAGATGGAGATATATACCATGTTCTTGGGCTGGAAGAATCAACATCGGGAAAATGACTATACTGTCCAAAGCAATCTACAGTTTCAATGCAATACCTACCAGCTATCAATGGCATTTTTCACAAAACTAGAACAAAAAATTTCACAGTTTGTATGGAAACACAAAAGACCCCGAATAGCCAAAGCAATCTTGAGAAAGGAAAACGGAGCTGGAGGAATCAGGCTCCCAGACTTCAGACTATACTACAAAGCTACAGTAATCAAGACAGGATGATACGGGCACAAAAACAGAAATATAGATCAATGGAACAGGATAGAAAGCCCAGAGATAAACCCACGCACATATGGTCACCTTATTTTTGATAAAGGAGGCGAGAATATGCAATGGAGAAAAGACAGCCTCTTACTGAAGAGTGCTGGGAAAACTGGACAGCTACAAGGAAAAGAATGAAATTAGAACACTCCCTAACACCATACACAAAAATAAACTCAAAATGGATTAAAGACCTAAATATAAGGCCAGACACCATCAAACTCTCAGAGGAAAACATAGGCATAACACTCTATGACATAAATCACAGCAAGATTCTTCTTGACCCACTTCCTAGAGAAATGGAAATAAAAACAAAAATAAACAAATGGGACCTAATGAAACTTAAAAGCTTTTGCACAGCAAAGGAAACCATAAACAAGACGAAAAGACAACCCTCAGAATGAGAGAAAATATTTGCAAATGAAGCAACTGACAAAGGATTAATCTCCAAAATTTACAAGCAGCTCATGCAGCTCAATACCAAAAAAAATAAACAACCCAATCCAAAAATGGGCAGCAGACCTAAATAGACATTACTCCAAAGAAGATATACAGACTGCCAACAAACACATGAAAGAATGCTCAACAGCACTCATCACTAGAGAAACGCAAATCAAAACTACAGTGAGGTATCACCTTACACAAGTCAGAATGGTCATCATCAAAAAATCTACAAACAATAAATGCTGGAGAGGGTGTGGAGAAAAGGGAACCCTCTAGCACTGTTGGTGGGAATGTAAATTGATACAGTCACTAAGGAAAACAGTATGGAGGTTCCTTAAAAGTCTAAAAAGGGAACTACCACATGACTTAGCAATCCCACTACTGGGCACATACCCTGAGAAAACCATAATTCAAAGAGAGACATGTACCACAATGTTCATTGCAGATCCAGTTACAATAGCCAGGACATGGAAGCAACGTAAGTGTCCATCAACAGATGAATGGATAAAGAAGATGTGGCACATATATACAACGGAATATCACTCAGTCATAAAATGAAACTAAATTGAGTTATCTGTAGTGAGGTGGATGGACCTAGAATGTGTCATACAGAGTGAAGTCAGAAAGAGCAAAACAAATACCATATGCTAACACATATATATGGAATCTAAAAAAAAAAAATGGTTTTGAAGAACCTAGGGGCAGGACAGGAATAAAGATGCAGATGTAGAGAATGGACCTGAGGACACGGGGAGGGGGAAGGGTAAGCTGGGACGAAGTGAGAGAGTGACATGGACTTATATATACTACTAAATGTAAAATCGATAGCTAGTGGGAAGCAGCTGCATAGCACAGGGAGATCAGCTCGGTGCTTTGTGGCCACCTAGAGGGGTGGGATAGGGACAGTGGGAAGGAGATGCAAGAGGGAGGAGATATGGGGATATATGTATACGTATAGCTGACTCGCTTTGTTATAAAGCAGAAACTCACACACCATTGTAAAGCAATTATTCTCCAATAAAGTTAAAAAATTATTAAGCATTATCCCTCTTCTCTATCAATGAAAATATCAGTGTTGATATATCCAAGGAGTTTTTCGCATTATGACAGTGTTCATCTATACTTCCCAAGCAGTTAGTTAAAGAAAATTAGCATACCTTGGCATTTATAATTCTTCACTGATTTGATGGTTCTTTGGTGACATGAATTATAAGTGACATTAATGCACACAGTATGACACGGTCTAAAACTTTTCATTTCAGTGTAAAGTCCCTTGTTATTTATTTGTTAGTTTATAAAGGGCTTAGCCTCATGGCTAGACTATTTTCCTTACTAGAAAATGAGTAAAATAGATGCTTTATCCTAAATCATCTCTGCAGACAGGCCCAAATTATTCAATAATTCTTTAATACTCACAGTTGGGCATTTGCTGTCTGCTTTGATTCTTATCACTGGCAAAACCTTCCTAGATAGTTAGCAATTTACAATATGAATGAGTGGATATGTCAGTAAGAAAGAAAAATTCAGGTCAAGTGACAATAGCTAACTTTTTTTTTTTTTTTGCGGTACACGGGCCTGTCACTGCTGTGGCCTCTCCCATTGCGGAGCACAGGCTCTGGACGCGCAGGCCCAGCGGCCATGGCTCACGGGCCCAGCCACTCCACGGCATGTGGGATCTTCCCGGACCGGGGCACGAACCCGTGTCCCCTGCATCGGCAGGCGGACTCTCAACCACTGCACTACCAGGGAAGCCCCTAGCTAACTTTTTATACACGGAAGAAACTATTATTTTTCTAAGATGAAATCAAATAATTTTCTTTGGCTTCACTGAGTAGCAGGAGGGAGGAGCTGAAGTCAATTCGGGCTAAAGGCCAATCAATAGCACTCCAGCACTCTACACATGGCTCAAATCCATTTTATGAATCCCCTCTGGGAGTAAATCCCTAATTCCAAATTAGGTCTCCAAATCCCTTTCAATGCTTCAGCTTCTGCTAGCTGATCTGGGTAGATATTTACCCCAGACTCCTTCTTCCATCTTTGTTTTCTTTTTCTTTTCATGTGCCATTCTTGTGATGAATATTTGAACATCAGCATGACGCTTATATAACCTTAAGTGCCAAGCTTCTCAGAGGGAGCTGAGGCAGCGAAGCAGAACATATCATGGCCGGGAAAGGGGAAGTGCTACCATGATGATTTACCCAGAGGATTCGCCCTACATGCATCCTGCATAAATTAAATTCCATTCGTCATCCTGGTTGTCTTTGTCAAAGCTATCTCTCTCCCTTTTGTAAACAGCAGCAGGGTTCTATAGCACTGGAATACTAGGGAAAACAGACGAGAAAGGGCAATATATGTACCTCCACAGGGCATGCAGAAAATCGTTTTCTAGTGACATGAGTGAACAAAGAAAATTGCACTAGAGAGACTTGTTCCACAGCATGAGGAAACATTTTGCAGGAGGGTGGATGAAAGATGTGATGAACGTAAATGGCATTATGAAACAGTGGCTCCTGAAATCGACATAATCATTATATACAGTGGTTCCTCAGATATAATCATGTGACATATTTACCCTTGTCACCGTTCTCTTACCCAGCACTTCATCCATCTTCCTTAGTTCTCCAAATTTGTTCTGTGTAATATGTGTCCTATGGCTCCTTAACACGTAGTGAATAAGAATAATGCACTCCTGTCATGACATCAGGTACCAACCCATACAAGCAGTCAGGTGACTAACCACTGGCAACGAACATTAGAATGTCCTTGCTGTTTGCCAGCCAGGAGATACCTCTGGGCAATTGATTTCCTCCGGTTTAGTTTGGGTTTATTTGTGTATCTTCGAACTGAGTCACCAGAAACTGTGGGCTCTGGATCTGTAAAAGATTAGCATTCCTGACAGAAAGGCAATCAATAACAGCGAGAAACATCTGCTGCCTTAAAGGCACAATATCTTGTTGTTTATTCAACATTATTTATGCTTCTCCCTTATTTGTGTTATGAATAGAGAGATTCAAACTGGTAAGAAAAAAAAAAGCTCTAGATTAAATACCTAATTAGTGAACTCCAACTTCTAAAAGGTTCTCTTTTCCTTACTAATTAAGCTTCATGAAATCATAATCATGGATTAATCCTAATTATAGCACGTTTTTGTAATTAATTTTCTTATTTTTATCAAAAAATAGAAAATAAGAGCTAAGTCAGAGTACATTTTATATTGACACTTCAATATATCAATCTTTTATAATGAAACTAAAGTATTTTAAGTTATAGAAGACATATTTAAGTCCCAATGTAGAATAACCATAATTCAGCACCAGTGCTAAGAAGTGCTCTCTCATCACAAAAAAAATAGCATTGACAGGGGAATTCTTGTATTATGAACACCTGCTATAAGCTAGTCTTTGAGCATAACGCACTATTGTCAAGCAGTTTGATACCTACAAACTTCTGAGGGTACAGAAAACACCTCAAAGCAACATGCCCAATATAAAACATCAGGTCTTCTCTGACCACTTCCTTCCCCTATATGCTGTGCCATCCATCCAGGCCCACAAGCCATAAAACTTAAGAGCCTTCTCTGTCATTTCCCTCACCCTTACCCCCACATCTTACCCAACACCAACCCTGTTCATTTTATCTCCTAAATAAATCTGCAGTGGTTTCACCCCAGGCTACACTACATACACCTCTTCCATAGGTAGTGCAAAACAGTCTCCTAACTGGTTTTCCTGAATTTTCCCTTTCCAGACTACAATCTAGTCTCCACAATACAGTCATACCAACCTTTTAAAAATACAAATCTCAAACCATCCTTAAAACCTTTACCCACTGGCATCTGGGGCTCCAAGGCAAGAGGACAGAGACAAACGCTCAGAAGTCAGGCTCCACGATCAAAGGAGCAACAGCAATGCCAACTAAGAACGCGTCTTCAGCAAATCTTCATACACATTACCCCCATGCTCCAGCCATACCGAGGTGTTAACCTTTTCCAGAACCCAGAATGGTGTTTATGATTCTTTGCTTCTAAAGGAACTCTTTACACTTTTTCTTTCGAACTTTGTTCAACCCCTCCTACCTCTTTTGGCCTTTTCTGGCTCTACCAAGGCTGGGTTACCCGATCCTTAGTGCCAGGACTTTTAGGTCCTTAGGTTAAGACTTTTGTGTTTATGCTATTATCAGCCCTTTGTTTAGATATGTGGCTATGGTCACCACTGGACTGTTAGCTGTTCATGAGTAAAAAGTATTCATTCATTTTCTCAACTTTTCAATGAATAGTTTGGAGTGTCTACTACTACATGCCAATACACATAACTCTAGTACATGAAAGGCACACAGTAGACAGTGGTTGTCCTGAGATAAAGAAATCATGGTGTTCTATGTCTTCTTTATAAAAAAGAAAAAAAAAGATTAGAAGAATCATGTTTTTATCATCATTGTTTTTTGTTGTTGTTGTTTTGGGTTTTTTTTTTTTAAATCTTCAGTGTCCAGCACAATGCCTGACACACACTACGTGTCATGTAAATATTTTCTGAACAGGTGAAATGAATCCCTAGAAAACCCTTCCCATATTTCTGCTAGGGAAACTGCAACTCATGCTTCCTTCTTTGAGGAAACCCTACTCAGTATCCCCAGACAATTTTGTCAGCCTCTCCTTTATGCTCCCAGAGCAAATGTGCATACCCTTCCAAGAGTACTTAACTGCATTTTAAAATATTTTTGGAGTATCTTTTTTTTTTTCACTAGAGTATGAGCTCTTGATATCATGTGTCTTTTGGAACCACCGTAACGAATAAATGAATGCATGAAGAGCTACAATGAAAAACAATATCTGAAAGTGCACAAGGAAGTCCCAGTAATTTCGAATTGAAAGATAGAAGGTTAGGTTTCTGGAGGAAATGGTATTGGGAGTTGAAAGATGAAGAAGATGAATAAAATGTCAGGGTCATATAAGGGATAGAGATAAGAAAATGCAGTCCAGATGGAGGACAGTATAACGTAGCAGGTATGACTGTACATGTGTAGGAGTGAGTGGCTGGACCGCAGGAGAATGGAGGACTTGGAAGTGATGCAGGGGTAGTTCAAGAAAAGAGCTTGAAGGCAGGTTATGAAAGGTTAATGCCATGCTGGGAGTTGCCACGGGTGGGATGTGAATGCCACTGAGGAACACAGCGTACTGCAGAACATCAGAATATGATAAGGGCAGAAAGTTGGATTTGATGCATAGAACATGGGATCTTTTAGGAGACTTTCTGCTGGATATTGGAAGAGAGAATCAAGAATCCAGGATTTTCCCAATGGGTGGAAATAAAACAGTAGATCATTCTGAGAAGTTTAACAATGAAAGAAGATAAAAAGACAAGGACCAGAATTCAAAGTTGATTAGAGGAAAGTAAACGTGGGTAGGTCTGATAAAAAGAGATGAATTAATGGAGGCAATATCAAGAAACAGGTGAAGAGGATTATACAGGTGGAAGGGTGAACCTTTAAAAGGAAGAAGGAGATTTCTCCCTTAGGGATAAAATTGATAACCTTAAAAGAGTCATGTTATGCTTCCTTAGAATCTCTTTATTAGAGATTAGCATGTGGTAAGGGTAAATTTTAGCATCAAAAAGTATTTAATTGTATTTTATTTATCACTTAAATGAATAAAGACTATATTATTTCAAAGGGAAAAGAGCTAGGTAGTATTGTCTGAGAGATGGTCTCTTAATTTTCTTGTAACTCTAAATGTCTTTGTCTATAAGTCTCTTCTAAGCCACTGCTCTTGATGGTTTCCAGTGTCAGAGGTCATGGGAAGGCTGCTCTTCCTCATACACTGTAATGGACAATGCCGGTAGATGTACTGGGTTTTATGTCTCTAAAAATGCCTTCCATAGAGTGAAAGATAATTGATTCCTTGCTACTGTGTATTTTTCATTCTCCAAAATTCAACGGCTGGGCAAACTATGTTGGGAAACTATTAAGCGAATTTGCCGTATTTTAATTAAAACTTGATTTCAAGTCAATGTATATTTTTATTCCTTTAAGAAATCAGCACAACAATGGTTCCCACACACAGATCATTCCATACTCTTACAGTATTGTCACATGCAAAAACAAAATAATGAAACCCTCATAAAGTTCATTACAAAACATGAAGTTAATTGAATTTCTCTTAACATAGTAACAAAATTAAATTTTTAAAAAAATTCCTAGAAAACTGAATCATAATCATACTTTGCATAATCTGCTGAATAACTGCTGGGTATACTGATATCTTAAACGAAAAAAAAGTTTCAGTAAGTCCTTATACTGCACCAGGATGATCACTGAGTAATTTTTCGTTCCTTTGACTTTCTAAAATAAATTTATCACTGTCATCTATTATAAAAATTGTCCAAAATGATATGTAGTGAATTTTACCAGCATACTAAGCTTAATTTCAATTCTCTCTAGTTGTGGCTTTTCTTCATTTTAAATCATCCAAACTCTAATTTGTTTTTTGTTTACAGCTGTAGATACAGCACAGTGTATTAACGATTCATCCCATATGTTTGTTAAGGTGAGTTCAATCATTCTTTGGCAGGAGTCTTCTTTTTTAACCTACATCATGCAAGAAAAATTAGGTTGACCTAATTGCTTTTTGGAGCACGGGATCTTCACAGCCATATTTGCAATGTCTCCTTTTAAATGCTGGTATTCTCCCTACTCTTACCTTCTGATTTTTTTAAGATGTGCTAGAAAAAAGGGGGAAAAGTCTAATGCTATGTAGGGTGCTGGCCTTGCTAGGTTTTAATAATACCGTGCTAAGCTTATCTTCCCATCTTGATTGATTAGAGCTTGATGGCGTAGCAGAAGTTTGCAGCAACATTAAAATAGTACCGTTACATCTCTTAAACATCATTCCAAAAAGCTTCCAATTAAAATCTGCTTACCCTCCCACTCCACCAGCTTCTGCTGTTATTTGCAGAAGACATTGCCAGGTCCTGGCTCTCAAGAAATCAGATAACTCTCTTAATGAACAATGGAATAAGAAGGAAAGGGCTGATGGCTCAATAAAACTATCCTCCATGTCATTCTCATAGGCAGTTACCTAAGCCAGTTTCCCACTAGCATTTAAATAAATTCTTGAAGTAAAATAAAAGAGAAATGACTTTTCCTTTCGTAAATTGTGAAATCTAGTTGCTAGCATAAACTTTTTAAATTTAAACTGGTTTATAGCATAATTGAAAGATAATATATATTAAGGCACCAATAGATTGGAAACATATTTCAAGTAGCTCAAGAATTACTTTACTATGTGATTTAACAAGGAATCCATTTTAGAAAACAAAATTAATCTTGTGAGTCACTAGGTTTTGTCTCTAGTGGTTGTCTCAGTACAAACAGAATGAACATTTATTGCCACCTAATATCCCAAGAAAGTAATAGTTTTAACTTATTTTTGTAGAAGTAAATGTGATAATAAATGCTTATCTATATGAGATACAGTGTAAAAATGCAATAGGGATACAAAATATCTAATCCAAGAAATAAATAGGAATAAGAATATATTGTACTGTGAATTAGGACTTTTAATACATTCACATCACCCCATGTGTCAGTCATTCAATGACTTTACCGGAAACAAATAAGTCCTATTTATACTCATCTCCATTTATAGGTTACAGACTTCTTCCCTCATGTAAGATTTGATACAAATATCTTAGTGGTTTCGTTGATTCGACAAAGAGAAAGAGATGGTTTTTTGTTTTGTTATTATATTAGTTTGAGAGGATGTTTTTTTCTTTCTTAAAATTCAGTTAGACGTGTAGCTTCAAAATGGAGAATGAAAACATTTTCACATTTTTCAACTCTCAAAGCATCACCCCAAAATAATGAGGAGAACATGAAACATAAAATCAATTCCATCATAAATGCAAATGAGATGTATGAAAAACAATTTATATAAATATGGAAATAGATGAAGTCAATGGCTTAGCAACTCAGAAAAGAGTCAAATCTAAGTGACCATAAAAGGTGGAAACCAGTGAAAAGTCAGGTGACTGTCCCTGGAGAACCTCAGAATGACAATATAGGTGACAGTGCAGAATGGCTCAAAAATCAAACTCCATAGGAAGTAAGAATAAGTAAATGGTACAAAGCAGGGCCACTTTCCTAAAATCTATAGAAGAGGCAGTTAGATCTGCAGCCAAAAACGTAAAATTTCTAGAAGATTAGCAGGAGACCAAAGGTTTGCTCTGTGGGCAACTCAGCAAGAGTAGCCCCAAGCTCCAAGCATGGAGAAGGGCCAGTGTGAGAGGCCATACAAAAGAACAGCGATTACGTCTGAAAACTGAACCACTGAGTCACTTCCCCAACCCTTCCCAGCTGGCTCCAGAATACCAGATGTCTCCAGGAAGGAGACTGAAGATACTTTGCTAGAGAAAATAAAAAGATAAAGACCTACAACTACCAACATGTATGGTCTCCTAATGACAAAGCTAACCAGCCATCTGACTACCCAAGAATGAAGATCACTAGTGGACAAGGCTTCCCTACCCAAAGATCTTCCGACCAGCTTTTTAGCTTCTAACTCAAAACAAATGGACAGCCAAAGATTACTGAATCGTTAAGAATTCAACATAAAATATAAGTAAAAAAAATGAACAAACACAAAATAAAGTAGTTAGTAGGAAACAGACGATGAATTTCACAGACATTGCAGGTAACAATAATCATGACATAGGTGTAAAAGAGGCTAGGGGAGGGGGAAGGGGAAGCTGTGACAAAGCGAGAGAGTGGCATGGACATATATACACTACCAAACGTAAAATAGATAGCTAGTGGGAAGCAGCCGCATAGCACAGGGAGATCAGCTCGGTGCTTTGTGACCACCTAGAGGGGTGGGATAGGGAGGGTGGGAGGGAGGGAGACGCAAGAGGGAAGAGATATGGGAACATATGTCTATGTATAATTGATTCACTTTGTTATAAAGCAGAAACTAACACACCATTGTAAAGCAATTATACTCCAATAAAGATGTAAAAAAAAGACAGATTAACAAGAGAAAAAAAAAGAAAAGAGGCTATTGTATCAATGAAAGAGGAAATAAGCATGATTTTTTCAAAAAGGAAAATTTTGAAAGAGGTCTTGAAATTTTATTCTTCCAGTTTTATTGAGATATAATTGACCTACAGCACTGTATAAGTTTAAGGTGCACAGCATGATGATTTGACCTATATACATCATAAAATGATTACAAGTTTAGTGAACATCCTTTATCTCATATAGATAGAAAACTAAAGAAATAGATAAAAAAAATTTTCCATGTGATGAGAACTCAGGATTTACTCTTCTAATAATTTTCATACATAACATAAAGCAGTGTCAATTATATTTCTCATGTTGTATGTTACATCCCTAGTACTTATTTATCTTAGAGCTGGAAGTTTGTACCTTTTGACCACCTTCATCCAATTCCCCCTCCCCCACCCCCCACCTCTGGTAACCACGAATCTTCTCTTTTTCTATGACTTTGTTTTTAAAGAATAATTGACCTACAACACTATGTTAGTTCCTGGTACACAACATAGTGATTCCATATTTCTATATATTACAAAATGATCACCACAATAAGTCTATTATGATGTCACCAAAGATATTACATAAGTATTGACTATATTCCCTATACTGTACCCATGACTCATCTATTTTGTAACTGGAAGTTTGTACCTCTTAATCTCCCTCACCTAGCTCCCTCATCCCCCAACCCCCTTCCCTTTGGCAAGTACCTTTTTTGTTCTCTGAATCTATGACTCTGTGTCTGTTTTACTATGATGGTTCATTTGTTTTGTTTTTTAGATTCCACATGTAAATGAAATCACACAGTATTTGTCTTTCTCTGTCTGACTTATTTCACTTAGCATAATACCCTCTAGGTCCATTCATGTTGTCACATACGTCAAGATTTCATTCTTTTTTATGGCTGAGTAATATTCCATTGTATATATTTCTTTATCCATTCACCTATTGATGGACACTTAGTTTGCTTCCATATCTTGCCTGTTATAAATAATGATGCAATAAATATTTCCTCTTAAAATTTTAAAGTAGGATTTCTGCAATATAAAAATCAAAGAAGATTTAGGTAATAATGTCCTGGAAATATAAAGTAAAGCCAAAAGCCAATTAGATAGGTAATAGAAGAGAAAATATAAGAATAATGAGGATTAATCTAGGAGATAAATCATACAACTAATGGGATCATCCAGAGACAGAACAGATGAAATGTTAGTTGGGAGAAAATCATCAAAGAAATAATACAAAAAAATTTTCAATAACCAATGTACATAGATTTCCAGAATGAAAATGTCCACCAAGTGCCCAGTACAATGAATGGAAAAATATTAACAAGACAAACTTTTGACTGATACTTCAATTAATATAAAATATTTAGGTTTTGGTATATTACTTTTGTTTTATTTTCTACTTTTATTGCTATTTTATGTGTTTTCATGTTTCCTAGGTATTTTAATAAGAAATTGAAAAAGTATGACAGGCTGTTTGTCTGCTGCTATGTTAACAGAAAAAAAACTTATTGTTGAGGGTCTACAGCACACAATTACTTAAATGCACACTCTTGTCTTATTTCATGACTACTATATTTTCATGTTCATCAAAATATAAGGACTAGCCCACAAATATACCATCAAATGATTTTTAACAAGAGTACTAAACTAACTCAATAGGAAAAGCAAAGTCGCCTATGCAAAAATTATTTCAAGATAGCTTACAGATGCAAATGTAAAAACTCAAAATACTTGTAGAAGAAATATATGAGGATGTCTTTCAATCTTGAGAAAGGCAAATATTTCTTAGGTAAGAGAGATAAAGCACTAGTGATGAAAGAAAAATTGATAAATCTTACTTATCGAAAACTTGTTTTCATCAAACAAAAAAAACCCCACCTCTATTAAGAAAATAAATAGGCAAACCACAGACTAAGAGATAATACTCACAACTCATATAATTGACAAAAGATTTAATTCAGAATATATAAACAACTTCTAAAATGCAATGACAAAATGGTAGGAAACCCAGTTTAAAAACAGGCAAAAGGTATTCCTAAAAGAAGATTTTTAAAAGTCTAATAAGTACATTAAAAAGTGTTCACGGGACTTCCCTAGTGGGGCAGTGGTTAAGACTCCGCGTTCCCAATGCAGGGGGCCTGGGTTCGACCCCTGGTCAGGGAAGTAGATCCTACGTGCATGCCACAACTAAGGAACCCATGTGCCGCAACTAAGGAGCCCACGAGCCACAACTAAGACCCAGAGCAACCAAAAAAAAAAAAGTGTTCAATATTATTAGTCATCAGGGAAATGCAAATTAAAACCACAATGAGAAATGATAAACCACTACACACCCGCTGGAATAGCTAAAATAAAAAAGATTGAATACAAATATTGATGAGGATGTGGAGCTAGTAGTATTCTGCTACTTTGCTAGTGGAAGTTTAAATGACCCAATCACATTCACCCTATGACGCGACAATTCCACTCATAGATATTTACCCGAGAGAAACGAAAACATATGTCTTCAGAAAGACTTGTACATGAATGTTCATTGCAATGTTAGTCATAATAGCCCCAAACTGGAAACAGATCAGTGCCCATCAGCAGCAAAACAGGTAAACTGTGGTATTTATTCTATGGTATACTTCTCAGCAATAAAAAGGAACATGGATGCATCTCAAAAACATTATGCTGAAGAAAAGGAGCCAGATACAAGACTGCATGCTGTATGGTTACATCTCAGTAAAGTACTAGATTAGGTAAAACTAATTAATTAGTGACTGGGGTGTGTGTGTGTGTGTGTGTGTGTGTGTGTGTGTGTGTGTGTGTGTGTGTGGGAGGTTATTTCATGGGAAGGGGCACAAATTCACTATCTAGGGTAATGGAAATTGTCCATATCTGGATAAAAATGTGGGTGACACAGATGTATTCATTTTTCGATACTGATGGAACTATACGTTTAAGATTTGTGAATTTCACTCTATGTAGATGATATTTCAATAAACTTATCATATGGATGGAAATAGAAGGGTTAGGATTCCATATTAGATTTATAAGACATTTTTTCCCCAGTAATTATCAGGTCACTGGGTAACATTAGTATAGAGTCCAAATGACATATTATAAAAACTCAGCCAAAGTAGACCTTAATATCGTTACAAGAGAAGTTCCAGTTTTATAATGACCCCACTGCTGTTTATGACGAATTCTACTGTAGGTGGAAGTTAACCTGAAAACTACTCCCAATCAAAAAAGTGTGTACATATTGCAAACTGCCCTAAATGAATTTGTTTATAACCATTAGGGATTTCTTTGGTATATATCTCAACGGTTAGAGGTAAATGAGGGTTAGGGGTGTCTTTCCCCAGTCATTTCACCTCTGGGAGGTGTGTTATAATGAAAGTTTTAGACTGAATTTGGTAACACATACTAATGCTTATTAGCTGGCAACTATGAACACAATCATACAAACTGTTCTGCGTGTTCAAATTCCCAGCTCTCTCCTCTTCGGCACTTTGACAACAAACACTTTGCACAGAGGTTTAATTAGAATCACATGCTCTAGTGGAAGGAGTCAGCTAATATTCTAGTTGGATCAAGTAACAGAACCTTCCAAAGATCTTGGGACATGAGGTTGATGGAGTTTAGAAACAGGGTATGTAACTGAGCAGGACCCTATGGGGCCTTCCCAGGATGCACCCCTCCTTCCTTGTCCCCTGCCTGCCTCTTGTTTGTGGAAAAGCTGTAGTCTTCTAGCCCTCCCCAGGGTCACAAAAGCCTTGCTCAAGAATTAATGATTGAAAGGATGTGACCATGTAGTGACAAAAGTAGCAGTTGGGCCAGGAGAACTGGTAACAATTTAAACAGTAAATCAGCCATCTGGCAGTCACAGAATCTTTAGTTCCTCCCTGAAGTACATAAATAACAGTATCTGGTGTACATTCCTGAGTTGTTTTACAGATATTAAAGCCCCCGCCAAATGGAGGAAGTTAACTACACGATGACCATGAATACTGGCTGGAGCATAAGGACTGGTAAAGTTAACCCTTGTGACACTGCCCTGCTACTTCACCATCAACCAGTCACAGAATTACCCATGAGCTGATCACATACCCTGCAACTCCCCTCCCTCATGTTATCTTTAAAAATGCTTCCGCAAAACCCATTGGTGCCTTTTCAGCATGAGCTGCCCCATTCTCTTGCTCAGCCCTTGCAATAAACCTTTCTCCACTCCTAACTCCGACGTTTCCATTTGTTTGGCATCACTGTGCGATGGGCACACAAACTTGGGTTTGAACAAAAGGTAGAGATTCTTAGGTCCTGTGTGAGCACAGATGAGTTGGCTACATCATACCTCTAGCCAATCGACATGTCTTGAAAATCACTCATTTCCTCAATGAAAAATAAGATATAACTTCATTTATGCTAATCTATAAGTACTCTCGAGCTGACCTCAGGTAAAAATAGTTGTAGCTTAGCAACCTTGTGAGTTTTAGTCTGTTTAGAGCAGTGGTTCTCAAACATGGCTATATGTTAGAATCATCTCTGGAGAGTTTTTAAACCCCAATGCCCAGGCCACACTCCAGGCCAATAAAATCAGAGTTTCTAGGGGTGAAAGCCAGTCAACAGTACTTTTCAAACCTCCCTAGGTGATTCCAATTTACAGACAAAGCTAAGAACCACTGGATCAGAACCTTCCAATCTAGCCTAAATGCAGTGGATATCCTCAAACGGGTGTTTTAAATGCTATTTAACTACCTTTAAAGGATAAATAATACACACTAGATACCATACCGTTGATGTTTAAGTATTTTTAAGTAAATACGATAGCATGAAACTCATCCCATCTCCTCAAGGATAAAACAGAAACAACAGAACTAGAGATATCAACTAGAACAGACTGGTAATAACTACCACCACCACCCCACCTCCTGGCTCCAGGAAGGGAATTTGGCCATTTTTGAGTAATGGATACACTTATACATAGATGATTAAGATTCTGCTTGAAATTTTTAATTTTAAGCAATTACACCCTGAGATTGTCTGTAAATAGTAGTATGTGACCTGATTCAAGGAAGTGGCTATCTCTGCCAGACCACTTCGAAGCAAAGCAGCAAGGTACACACAATCAGCAAAACCTGGATGACAAAAGAAGAAAACCTGAAATGGACCAGAGCATTGATAATTCCCTTAGCCCAGCTGGCCAAAGACTTTACTAGTTCTTGATGATGAGAAATTGGAAGATATTTTCCGAACACAATTGCGAGTTACTTGTATTTGTGTTATATAAATAAATTTTAGGTAAATGGCTGAGTAAAGTATATATTTTCTTATGATTTAGTGGGAGTTTGGACATTCTCTTGTAATCTCTTTTTTTACAGTCTTTTATATCACAGACTTAGCCCAATCCTAACTAGTACCCTATCTTAAAAGAGTCTCCCTTAAAGAATGTGAGCCCAGACCCCAATGCCCTATAAATATTCCTCTTCTGACTCCCCCTTCCAGAGACACTACTAAGGCTTGTCAAGGTGATAAAGTCTAATTCCTGTTTTGGAATGTCATTTATTACATGAACTCAGTAAATGTATATTGATAATGTTTAGCAATATAAAATTCCAATCGAATATTGCAAAATATTTTGTACCATCCCATTTGTTAATCAAAAACAGTCTGAGGGGCTTTGCAGAGAAACAAAAGCTTAGCCTTTATCCCGAAAAAGCTCCTTCCCTAGCGTCAGGTCACCTAACAGTTATTAGGAATTTACACCCAAATGCTATAGTCAATCTCAGGGCTTCTGTCACATTATTTCCCTCCCTCTGGAATTCTCATCTTGAGATCATCTTTCCAAATGTGGTTTAGATGACATTTCTGGGAAGTCTTTGATGAACCCTTTCAACCTTCCCTTTATAATTCATCACTCCTTCCTCTCAGCTACGTCTTTTATGTTTACTGTATAGTATTTGTTTTCATTTCTTTCTCCTCCCACAACACTTTGACCTACTTGTGGGCGGGACCCATGGTATTTCTGCCCTCATCACAGAGCCTAAATTTTTTTTCAAATGTAATAAGTGTTTATTCAACTATTTCACCAGATTTTTGGTCCAATGATTATTTTCCTTAACTTCAGACTCTACTTATAGACCCTTATTAACTAATGACACCTGAGTGGTATATTACTTTTGCATGAGAAGAGGCTCACTAACGTCGAGACACACAGATGTCAGTTGGTTGAGACAGAAATGCCAACTAGAAAAAGGGCAACTAAAATAGAAACTAGAAAGGTGCCAAAGGCAAAAGTCAACTATTTGGGGTCATTCTGGTGAATGAGGATTTTGTAGAAGTCTGGTAGCTTCTGTATGCTTTCCAGGGATATTTCAGAATAATTTACTTTTGTATGCTTAAGTGTTTAGTTAAAAAAAATAACTGATATGTAAGATTCTATCAGGTTCAAAAGAGTAGGATACGTACATGTTTGTGTGTGTGTGTGTATGTGTGTGTGTTTTCTTGCAGAAAAGAAAAATTTATATTGCCCTGTCACATCCCGTATTGTTATTGTTCCTGAATTTTTTCAGAGATACATGCTAGTTATTATATTCCCTATTTAAAAATAGAGAATTTTCTAATGTTGCATTCTTCACGGAAGAAAACACTTGTTTTCTCTCTTTTAATAGGTCTGAAAAGTAAATGACATATTCAGGTCACTGAGAAAATAAATGTCAAAGTTGACGTGAGTCAAGATTTATCTAACAAGCCCTCCTTCACCTGCAGTTAGTGAGTGGTTACACGGCATAAAAGAAAGGCATTAGTTTTAATATGCAAAATCCTGAGATCCAATTAGAAACTCACAACCTTATCTGGGCAACAATGGACCATTATTTCATGTCTCTGGGTCTCAGTTTCTTCATTTGTTAAATGGGGATAACAGTCCCTCTTTTATAGAATTTTCCTGAGAATTACATGAGTAAAGTAAAAAAGTATATAGGAGGCAATAAAAATGTTTCTGTTGAATTGGAAATGTAGTCATAGCAACTCTGTGAATCAGTTAGGTAAATAAGAATTTCACTCACCTAGATCATCACTCTATAGATGGGATGTTTCTGGATGCAGAACTATGAATTCAAAGAAAAACTCTGTGAGCATAATTTAGGCAATGATAGATTTGCCAGGACACTGTAGACAATAAACCACCCCTTACATGAGACCACAGAGGTGTTTCAATATCCATAAGTGGCCCAGATCTCTGTTTTATGTCTCTTCTGAAAGAAGGCAAAGTGCTTTTCCTATCTAGTTCTCACAAAAGGAGTAGGCAGAAATGTTAGCCGTGTGACTTTAATGAATATCACATGAACAAGTTCCCCCACACACTACTTTGGAAATGTCACCTAATGAAAGGCTGCACTTAGGAAGGGCATAAAACTGAACAAGATAATGGTACAGGCGTTACCTGGCACACAAGTGAGGATATCACCTTTGCTGCTGGAAAAGAGAACAAGGACGCAGTAAGTTTGATTACTAAATGCACAGCAATTACTCAGAACATGTTGATGCACCTGCTTTAACTTGAAAATTGGTTCTTCTCTCAAACAAAACCAAATAAAACTGAACAAAGTACACAGAGGGAATGCCTGGCGTATCCTACAGGGACTTGTTTTCCCTTATTAGGCAGTTAGAAGTTTGACCCATGCTTAAAATGCACACTTAGTCATCCACACTTAACACATTTTCTGTTGCCATAAGTGAGGTTGATAAACAGTTAGTTAAAAACTCTCACAGATAATAGTTCCAGAATGCCCTTCTGTTTCAAGCCTGTTACCCATGGAACTTTTCCAAACAAAAACAAACAGTAAGTGGTGGCACAGTGGTTAAGAATCTGCCTGCCAACGCAGGGGACACAGGTTCGAGCACTGGTCCGGGAAGATCCCACATGCTGCAGAGCAACTAAGCCCGTGTGCCACAACTACTGAGCCTGCGTGCCACAACTACTGAAGCCCGTGCACCTAGAGCCCGTGCTCCACAACAAGAGAAGCCACCGCAATGAGAAGCCTGCGCACTGCAATGAAGAGTAGCCCCCGCTCGCCGCAACTAGAGAAAGCCCGCACGCAGCAACGAAGACCCAATGCAGCCAAAAATAAATATTAAATTAAAAAAACAGTAAGAACTTCAGGACAACCTCTGTGGGGCTCTTACCTCCCATTCACATGATTAAAGTTTATCTAACTGCCATTTGACTGCCCAAGGGTCTTCTAAAATTTCGCCTGTATTCTCCACATGGCATTACAGCAAATCTGGCCTACTCAACTAGGAACCTGATTGGACGATAGTCAGCTGTATGCCTTTCTACCCTCGCCTTAGCTCCTGGAAGGTGGATACAGTAAAATGCTGGAGTCATTTTTGTATCGCTGAAGCTTGGATATATAACACAGGATTTGGCATCTAATAGGTCCTCAGTAAATACCTGTTGACTATCTTAAGAATGCCGACACTCTCACACTTCCTACCAACCCAACCCTTTGTTTGTAATAACGCTCCTGCCTCCATTCTAATAATACCTAGATTCTTGAGTGTCTGGCAGCAAATTTTAACTCTCTGAATTAACCAAAATCTTTGAGATACTTAACACGCATTCACTCATTTACTTTCACCAAGCTCCCCCTCTACTTTCTCAACTGCAACAAATATTTACCATCAATTGCCTGAAAGTACCATGCAAAATTTTATGCAGGTTGGAAAGTTGCACAGTCACTGCCATCTGTGACAGCACTCTCCAATAGAAAGATAAGGAGAGCCATGCATGAAAGTAAATGTGTTATTTTTAGTTTTTCTGGTAGCTATAGTAAAAAAAAATAAGAAAAAGGTAAAATTAAGTTCAATACTATATTTTAACTACGTATATAAAAATTATCGTTTCTATACGTGTCCAATATAAAAATTATTGATATATTTTGAATTCTTTTTTTCTTAACAAGTCTTCAAAATCTGGGGTGTACTTTAGGCTTACAGTACATTGAGTTTGGACTAGCCACATTCCAACTGTCAACGGCCACGTGTGGCTACGGGTTACCACACTGGACAGCACAGACCTATAAAATCACCTTCTCATAAAAGAAAGAGGTGTAAATAGAACTTCTATACAAAAGAGACTAGAATGAATGTTTTAAAACAACAAAACATTGGGGCCAAGAGAGGACTCAATTCTAAAAGGAGGGATAGAAGTAGGCCCCTTTGGACCTACTCTACCTCTCTTCCCTTTACTAAACGTTGCATCCTCTCATCTTATCGGTCACTTCCTCCTTCCTCCAACAAAACATTGGGGCCAAGAGAGGACTAAATTCTAAAAGGAGGGATAGAAGTAGGCCCCTTTGGACCTACTCCACCTCTCTTCCCTTTACTAAACGTTGCATCCTCTCATCTTATCGGTCACTTCCTCCTTCGTCCAGTGACTGTGTGCATCCACGTATCTGTGCAAGCAGTTATGTGTTTCTTAGGACCACACATAAATGGACGACACATTTACGTGAGGGAGAGGCCATGTGTAAATGAATGTGACTGCAGCTTATATAAATAGTGATTTAGAATATGTGGGAGGGCAAATGCAGGATAAAAAGAAGGGGCTGTGATTGGCAGAGCTTATAATGGTGTATTCTTTTCCTAGTGGATTACCAAAATGTTAGTGCAGGCAATGAGTAAGATAAAGATGAACCTAGTTAAAAGGGAAGCCAACTAATTCTGCTTTTCTCCCTCATAGGAAAAAGAATTCGCAGAAATTAATGACAGTGTTTTCATAGACACCTGTTATACAAAGATCTCCTAGTTCTTTTTTTTTTTTTTTTTTTTGTGGTACGCGGGCCTCTCACTGATGTAGCCTATCCCGTTGCGGAGCACAGGCTCTGGACGCGCAGGCTCAGCGGCCATGGCTCACGGGCCCAGCCGCTCCGTGGCATGTGGGATCCTCCCAGACCGGGGCATGAACCCACGTCCCCTGCATCGGCAGGCGGACTCTCAACCACTACGCCACCAGGGAAGCCCTCCTAGTTCTTGACTATCAGGACTGGGTATGAACTTAGAACGTAGAATTTAGAACTCTTGTATTCCCCATGCTTGGCAGAGGTATTCCTAATGTTACTATTTTCTATCCAGTACAGACAAGTGTGAGGAGACACAAAGAAAAGACACGGAGTGCCAAGTTAAGGACCCAATGTAAATGAAATCATAAAAAGACTGGGGAAAATGCATCAAAACAACACTGACCATATACACACAGCATTTACCTGGGAAGAATTTCTCCACAAAGCAGTTGAGATGAGAGCTGTGTTTTGGAGGTTGAGGATTTGATTTAAGAAGGGAAAGTGACTGAGAAGGAGAAACTCAAGAAGCAGACGTGACACATCCTAAACAGACTGAAGAGAGTGGAATGGGAAATAAAATAAGTACCTGTACACAGAATTGACACAAAGCCAATAAATGGGAGTGAAGGAGAAAGAAAATAAAAGAGGGGAGCTTGGACTCTCAGCTTTCACAGACTCATCCTAAATCCACTGGCCAACAGTGAGCTATCTGGTCTCTCTCAGCTTCAATATCCTCATCCGAACCATGAGACTCATAACAGCACCTACTCAGTGAGGATTAAATGACTCGTCTATACAGTATGCTTAGCACAAAGCCTAGCACTTAATAGACATGTGATGCATGTTAGTTGCAATTGTTAGAAGGTCTGGGCTCACAAGTTTTGGAATTTGTTAAGAAGGGCAATTAGGTACTGTTGGGAAGGGTCTGATAAGTTATCTATAATGGAAAAAAAAGATCTTATTTTTATTGCCATATGACGGAAGAAACTATAAATAAGGAGCCCAATGTAAGTTTGGTGACTGTTAAGTGAAAGGCTGGTAGAACCTGGGCCACAGTTGTGGCTAAGTAAAGAGAAAGTGGTAGAGGCAAGTCATACTTTTCATAAATAATCTGAGAACTGAGAATGAACGAGGTCTGAGAAGAACAAAGAGAACATTGTACCCTTAGTTCGTCACAAAACACTCACTAGCATCACATTGGGAAGATTTCTTAGATCTCCAAGCTTCAGTTCCCTCCTCTTTAGAATGGGGATAATATTAATACAAACTTCACAGGGACATTACGAGGATGGAGTTATTACTTGTCAAGCACTTAGAATACTGACTGGCACATGGTCGGTGCTATGTAAGTATATGTGAGGTGAAACTGAAAACCACAAACACAATGTTTTGAAAAGCTCTTTAAACGTTAACTTTTACTCTTCCATACATTATATTTTTCAATCCAAAAAGCAACACTGTGAGGCAGTGCGACTCCCGTTTTAGGGATGAGGAGGGAGTTTTGGAGGCCTGGTCAAAGTCACACAGGAGGAGTCTGAGCCAGGAGCCTAACCCAAGCCTTCCACTCACGCCTGGGTTCTTTCCACTACCCGCAGCGCCCCCAATGCCATGAGCCAGAAAACCTGAGGACAGTGATGTAACAATGATACTGAGAAGGTGGGAAGGGCTAGTAGTGCACTGATTTGTCACTAGGATTCTTGTTACTTAAGTACCAGAGAATCACTAGAAATGTGGAAATAAACTAAGACCACCCAAACAAGAGAAAGCAAAGGCTACTTATTCAGAGCTTGCTATAGCAAAGGAGTCAGCCACCAGCACTTCTGTTTTTTGCAGAGACTCAAAGGCATGCAGAGGAATGGGAAAGCTGTATAATTTTAAAAAAATTTAAAAAGACACAACTTCCAGATATGCCCTGATTGAAGGCTGCTGGCAGGGGGAAGCTGTAGGTGGGCTAACTCAAAGCAGGGCATCCTATGTGATTGGTTAGGGGTACACAGTTGGCTTTCTCTGGTTGGCCCTAAGTTGCAAGGGGGACACAAATTAGGGAAGCTCTCAGTTATTAATAAGTCCTAGCTGTATGGGGTCGCTTGATACAGGCGCTATTATTGCTAGAGACAGTGGTCTGTTTTAGATAGCAGGGCCATCTTCCTGGGCTGGTCACTGCAGATCATGGATTGGTTTCTTGGGCTGGTTGCTGCAGACTGTGGGTCAGAGTCCAGTTTTTATATATAGTCTGGCCACTGTCAGTTTGCATATTCAGCCCTTCAGAAGCCATCTAGTTGAAACCCCAATGTAAATATTTATTCCCTGACCATTGTGGAGTATAAGGGAAAACTCCAAAATACAAGATGCACATCAGGACTTGTGGGCCATGGTCATGACTTTAGTCCCTGCCCTCAGAGCAAGATGGAAGCCACTAAAGCACATTAAGAAAGAGGAAGATATTGGGACTTCCCTGGCGGTCCAGTGGTGAAGACTTTGCCTTCTAATGCAAGGGTTGTGGGTTCGATCTCTGGGTGGGGAATTAAGATCACACATGCCTCGCGGCCAAAAAATCAAAATATAAAACTGAAGCAAGGGGCTTTCCTGGTGGCACAGTGGTTAAGAATCTGCCTGCCAGTGCAGGAGACATGGGTTCGAGCCCTGGTCTGGGAAGATCCCACATGCCATGGAGCAACTAAGCCTGTGTGCCACAACTACTGAGCCTGCACTCCAGAGCCCGCAAGCCAAAACTACCAAGCCTGAGAGCCACAACTACTGAGCCCACGCACTGCAACTACTGGAGCCCACGAGCCTAGAGCCCCTGCTTCACAACAAGAGAAGCCACTGCAATGAGAAGTCCGTGCACCGCAACGAAGAGTAGCCCCCGCTTGCCTCAACTTGAGAAAGCCCATGCGCAGCAACAAAGACGCAATGCGGCCAAAAAGACTTTAAAAATGTTCCACATCAAAAAAAAATCTTAAAAAAAATTAGAATTAATAAAAAAGGAAAGAGGAAGACATTAGCAGCACTATTACAATAGCCAAGACATGGAAGCAACCTAAATGTCTACTGACAGATGGATAAAGATGTGGTACACATATACAATGGAATATTACTTAGCCTTTAAAAAAAGAGTGAAATAATGCCATTTGCAGAAACATGGACGGATCAAGAGATTATCGTACTAAGAAAGTCAGACAAAGACAACATATGGTATCACTTATATGTGGAATCCGAAATGTGATACAAATGAACTTGTTTACAAAACAGAAACAGACTGACAGACACAGAAAACAAACTTCTGGTTACCAAAGAGGAAAGGGCGTCAGGGATAAATTAGGAGCTTGGGATTAGCAGATACATACTACTATATACAAAATAGATAACAAGGTCCTACTGTATTGCACAGGGAACTATGTTCAATGTCTGGTAATAAAACATAATAGAAAAGAATCTGAAGAAGAATATATATACATATACGTACACACACACGTAACTAAATCTCTTTGCTATACATCGGGAACTAACACAACATTGTAAATCAACTACAATTAAAAAAAAAGAATGAGGATAATATGATCTGTTTTGCTTTTCTAAAAGATGACTTTGGCTGCAGGGTGGAGAGTAAGTTAAAGAGGGTCAATTAGAAGGTATGGCAATGATGCTGTAAAGAGATGACTTGTCCTAAATCAGAGAATGGCAGAAGGGCTTGATAAAGAGGCTTGTGGTAAGGACTACCCATGAGAAAGGAAGAGACATTGATGGAGATTCCCAGATGCTATCGGTGATGGAGACACTTCCTGAAGGACAGACTGGGGGAGAACAGTTGCCCTCCCCAATGTTTGTTTTTATAATGCTTGTTTTGTTTTTATTTACAGGTCTCCTTAAGCAACTGTTTTAAGGGATTCCACACAGACACACACACACACAGAGCTACCTGCAAGCTGTTATTAACCAATCATGAGACTCCCCTGTTATTCCTTTTTGCCTTAGAGTTACCTGCTTCCCAAGAGAACCTCAAGAAGCTTAAGACTTACAAGTTTTCTAGTACGGAAGTTCATTTAAAAATTAAAAATAGAGCTACCATATGATCCAGCAATCTCACTCCTGCACATATATCCAGAAAAGATGAAAACTCTAATTTTAAAAGATACACGCATCCCCTATGTTCAAAGCAGCACTATTTACAATGGCCAAGACACGGGAACAACCCAAATGCCCATCGACAGAGTGGATAAGGAAGCTGGGGTATATATCTACTATGGAATATTACTCGGCCATAAAAAAGAATAAAAAATTGCCATTTGTAGCAACACAGATGAACCTGCAGATTATCATAATAAGTGATAGACAAATATTATATAACTTATAGGCAGAATCTAAAAAATAATGCAAATGAACTTATTAACAAAAGAGAATCAGATTCACAGACACAGAAAACAAACTTATGGTTACCAAAGGGGAGGGGGAGGGATAAATTAAGAGTTGGGGATTAACAGATATATACCACTATATATAAAATAGAAAACCAACAAGGACCTACTGTATAGCACAGGGAACTATATTCAGTATCTTGTAATAACCTAGAGTAGAAAAGAATCAGAAAAAAAAAATATATAACTGAATCACTTTGCTGTACACCTGAAACTAACACAATACTGTAAATCAAATATACTTCAGTTAAAAAAAAAAAAAAGACAAGTTTCCTTTAATTCTGATGTCGGTAACCAGAACCACCACAACGTCCAGCTTAGGACTGAGGGTCCCCACGTGCTGACACCTCCACTCACAGGTTTTCCCACAGCTAGTCTTGCCAAGCAAGCTTTATCCACTGCCACTTCCTCAGCTGCCCCCATCTGCTCCACAAAGGCCTTGACCCTTCCCTCTTCACATGATCCTTTCCCTGACATTCTCTTGGTTGTAGGGTTTTCATTGCTTCTCTCCTTCCTCGTGTTTTTAGGCTCCAAGGGTGATTCTTCTCCCAGCTCCAACACCCCACCACCACCAACAACCACCAGGACTACAGGAATTCACTTTACTTTCTCTTTCTCAAAAGGACCCCAAACCATTCATGAACCCCATGTGAGAGCCACCCCTCCATCTCCTGTTCTTGGTTCCCAGGTAGCTTATTTCCTCCATGTAGACAATGCAGACTCACACCCTCTCACTTTTTTTCTGGAATCTCCACTATGTAACTGGAGCTAACTGAAGGAGAGAGAGAAAGTATCATTTTTCCCCTCTTGGGAATTTGTCTCAAATCAATCTATCAATTTGCCATAGTTAACATTCAAGCTTTGTACGTATGCTAATAAATCATTAAAATTCATACAGAGCCTGACATTTTGAGGTTTTCTTTCTTTTTCTGCGTTTCAAAATTTCTACCCAATTCTGTAAACTATACATTTGCAAGCAAGAGCGATCACCACCAGAAAGCTGCACTGCACAAAGGACCAAATAGAGGGACCTCAAGTTAGAAACGTCCATCATTTGTTAGATACTTTCTGGCCTTGAGTAGTTACCAATTCTGTTTCTCTTTTCCCAGATGGAATACTGATTAACTTCAGCAGAAGTTTGGGACTTGGCAGATCAGAAGAGCCAAGCACCCACTACGTATTGTTCCTTAAAGATTTAGCTCCTGCTTGCATACTTCAGAGACCAGAAGACTCACTCACTGTGAGGCAGACAGTCCCAATGTTGGATGGTTCTTATTTGGGGAAAGTTTCTTTTACTGAAATGATATGAATGTTCTTATTCTTTTCACCTCTAGGTTATCCAGAACAGTGACCAATAAATTCATTTCCACTTCTAAATCACAGCCTTCAACTCTTTGCACACAGTGGAGTCTCCATTAAGCAACTCTTCTTCAGACTGAGCATGTGTGGTGACCCCAACCCTCCTGCAGAGGCCAGGTCTTACCAATCCCTCCCTCACCTGTGCAGGCTCACGTCCACCGCCCCGGGAGCCCTTCCACCTCCTCTCACCCCATCCCACCCTGATGGTCCCCAGATAATGCCCCGTGGCACCCACGTCCTAACAAAGGCCAGGAGACATGATCCAAACACAGAAAGCCAAGGGTCTTATAAAACCATCTTTGATCTGACTTCAGTCCTCTTAGTTTTAACTTTCTTTTTAGCACCATTTGACTATTCTTAAAACTGTAGTCCACTAAGACCCAAAGACATTTTTGACATTTTGCTATAAAGTTAAGATTTCCCCATTATATTCCTGTTAGTTTTAGACTAACTGCTGGACTTTATATTTTCTTCTTGTTACATTACAAAGTATTGATTCCTGCCTAGTAAGATTTTTTTTTTTAGCCTTATTTTGCCATTTGAAGTATTAGCTATTCTTTCCAGCTCTCAGCCATCTTTTCCATTATACAAGTCAAATAATACCAAAATACTAAACAGGATAGGGTAAAGGGCAAAAATACTGTGATAAAATTTAAGCACTTAAATATATGAAAAATGTTAAATCTCATTTAAATTATGTATCAAAAAATTAAAATTCCAAATGTCCTTCATGATGTGAATTTTGTAATGAATTTGCTCCTTGCATATGAGAAAATAAAAGTATATTAGATTATAATAGGCTTAGAGATATCCATAGTCGCCAGCCTGAGCAAATTAATTTTTTAAAAACTTACTATTATTTTTTTTAAGAACAAGCTTTTAGTTTTATTGATCTTTGCTATTGTTTTATTTGTTTCTATTTCATTTATTTCTGCCCTGATCTTTATGATTTCTTTCCTTCTACTAACTTTGGGTTTTGTTTGTTCTTCCTTCTCTAGTTCCTTTAGGTGTAAGGTTAGATTATTTGAGATTTTTCTTGTTTCTTGAGGTAGGCTTGTATTGCTATAAACTTCTCTCTTAGAACTGCTTTTGCTGCATCCCATAGGTTTTGGATCATCGTGTTTTCATTGTCATTTGTCTCTAGGTATTTTCTGATTTCCTCTTTGATTTCTTCAGTGATCTCTTGGTTATTTAGTAACGCACTGTTTAACCTCCATGCGTTTGTGTTTTTTACGGTTTTTTCCCTGTAATTGATTTCTAATCTCATAGCCTTGTGATCAGAGAAGATGCTGGATATGATTTCAATTTTCTTTAATTTACTGAGGCTTGATTTGTCACCCAAGATGTGACCTGTCCTTGGAGAATGTTCCATGTGCACTTGAGCAGAAAGTGTAATCTGCTATTTTTGGCTGGAATGTCCTATAAATATCAATTAAATCTATCTGGTCTATTGTCTCATTTAAAGCTTGTGTTTCCTTATTAATTTTCTGTCTGGATGCTCTGTCCATTGGTGTAAGTGAGGTGTTAAAGTCTCCCACTATTACTGTTTTACTGTTGATTTCCTCTTTTATAGCTGTTAGCAGTTGCCTTATGTATTGAGGTGCTATGTTGTGTGCATATATAATTGTTATATCTTCTTGGACTAATCCCTTGATCATTACATAGTGTCCTTCCTTGTCTCTTGTAACATTCTTTATTTTAAAGTCAATTTTATCTGATATGAGTATTGCTACTCCAGCTTTCTTTTGATTTCCATTTGCATGGAATATCTTTTTCCATCCCATCACTTTCAGTCTGTATGTGTCCCTAGGTCTGAAGTGGGTCTTTTGTAGACAGCATATAGATGGGTCTTGTTTTTGTGTCCATTCAGCGAGCCTGTGTCTTTTGGTTGGAGCATTTAAGCCATTCACGTTTAAGGTAATTATCAATATGTATGTTCCTATTACCATTTTCTTAATTATTATGGGTTTGTTTTTGTAGGCCCTTTTTTCTCTTATGTTTCCCACTTAGAGAAGTTCCCTTTTGCATTTGTTGTAGAGCTGGTTTGGTGGTGCCAAATTCTCTTAGCTTTCGCTTGTCTGTAAATGTTTTAATTTCTCCATCGAATCTGAATGAGATCCTTACCGGGTAGAGTAATCTTGGCTGTAGGCTCTTCCCTTTCATCACTTTAAATATATCATGCCACTCCCTTCTGGCTTGTAGAGTTTCTGCTGAGAAATCAGCTGTTAACCTTATGGGAGTTCCCTTATATGTTATTTGCCATTTTTCCCTTGTTGCTTTCAATAATTTTTCTTTGTCTTTAAGTTTTGTCAATTTGATTACTATGTGTCTCAGCATGTTTCTCCTTGGGTTTATCCTGCCTGGGACTCTCTGTGCTTCCTGGACTTGGGTGGCTCTTTTCTTTCCTATGTTAGGGAAGTTTTCAACTATAATGTCTTCAAATATTTTCTTGGGTCCTTTCTCTCTCTCTTCTCCTTCTGGGACCCCTATAATGTGAATGTTTTTGTGTTTAATGTTGTCCCAGAGGTCTCTTAGGCTGTCTTCATTTCTTTTCATTCTTTTTTCTTTATTCTGTTCTGCGGCAGTGAATTCCACCATTCTGTCTTCCAGGTCACTTATCCATTCTTCTGTCTCAGTTTTTCTACTATGGATTCCTTCTAGTGTATTTTTCATTTCAGTTATTGTATTGTTCATCTCTGTTTGTTTGTTCTTTAATTCTCCTAGGTCTTTGTTAAACATTTCTTACATCTTCTTGATCTTTGCCTCCATTCTTTTTCCAAGGTCCTGGATCATCTTCACTATTATTATTCTGAATTCTTTTTCTGGAAGGTTGCCTACCTCCACTTCATTTAGCTGTTTTCCTGGGATTTTATCTTGTTCTTTCATCTGGTACATAGCCCTCTGCCTTTTCATCTTGTCTATCTTTCTGTGAATGTTGTTTTTGCTCCACAGGCTTCAGGACTGTAGTTCTTCTTGCTTCTCAAAAACTTACTATTATTGATTACAGAAAAGCTGAAGGACAAGTGGTATGCTGACATCCTTATGGAAAGCATCTTTTGTGCTGTGCAAGGAAACTTAAGATGCACTATTCTTTAACTATTTTCATCTAATAGGCTTACTTAGACTTTCACTTACATAGATGCCCAGACTAATGAAAAATATGTAACTAAGTTTGATATTAGTCTACTAACAATATTAATTTGGTTTGCAATTCTGAATATATACAAAGACTTCCAGTCACACCTCTCATAGTGACCTCAAAGACCCTTCAAAACAATGATACAAAAATCATGAAGCAAAAGAAAACCAATTTTATTGAGCATTTTAATATGTCTTTGGTAATATGTTTTGCAGATAAATATGTGTGTATGCATTCAGTCTTGAAAGATATATACATAGAATTGCTTAACTGCAATGCTACTAGCAATAAATCCATGACCTAATTATGGCTATAAATTCATTACTAAAGCTTTTCCCTTTCCTACACCAAGCTAAAATATAAACCTTGCACCATTACAAATTCTAGCTACAGCCAAATACATCCAATTATAATCAGTTGCAGTAAACTCTCACTTTGCATTAGGCATAATTAACTGTGAGACAAATAATCAGTATGATAACATTTAATGTGCTGTGATAGCACTTCTAAACTACTCATGAGAATTCTAGAAAACAAAATATACTGCAATTCTAACCATCAATGTTTTTAACCATTTCATATTTGAAATTTCATACCTGTGCCTTATAAGAGAAATTTTAGTATACCCACCTGGAAATTAAAAATTGGATCTACTCAAGCACATCTTCATGTATGTATTACAAAAACATTCTCTAGTTTTATCAAAATGTTATCAACTTTAGTATTTAATTGATGCATTTGTATTTCAAGAAAAATATCACACCTCCTTCATTTTAATCATCATCATCATCAGTGGAAGAGGAGGAGGAAGTGGAGGAAAAAGAGGAAGATCTCTTCTCTGTCCCCATAAGGAGTGAAGTACAATATCGATTCTATAGAATATCTGTATTCTAACACATAACGTTCTTATCCTCACCATGAACATTGTCCTTCTTTTTACGTCTATGACAGCAAGGTCAATTAGAAATAATATCAAATAGTATTTCTGAATTTCATGCTCTTTGTTTAGTTTCAGGCTAATTTCACTCATATCATTAAATGACAAAATAATAATAGTACCTATTACAATTCCATGTTTTTATTTTACTAGAAACCCTATGATAATAAACCCTATGGAATGGTTAAAATTAATTGGATGCACTGTAATTTTGTCTGGCATTGTAACAGTACTGAGAAAATGGATCCTAAGCTAGGACTTAGAATTTTTTTTCCCCTCTGGGCAGAAACGATCATAATATTTGCTCTAGTGAGCTTTGACCTATATATTCATTACAAACATGGTTATAGGTTACATTTAATTACTTATCTCTTGTTTTCCCTCTTTGGCCCACAAAACTTTTGGCTGATAACTTCTCTGGCTCAGTTTACTATTTCCATCTTTAGAGGCTACTCTTAACTCACTCTTAATTAAGCAGAGTTCCTAAGTGAATGCGCTCTCATTATCTCTGTAACCGCTTTGTGTTCAATAACTTAAAACTGATTTTAAAAAGATATTCTCAGGCTTCCTTTTACTTCATGTTCACAACATTTCGAAAAGAAATTTTCAGGGTAATTAGGAGACCCTCTTTACCTGTGTTTTACATACACACACTACTATATATAAAATAGATAACTAATAAGGACCTACCTACTGTAAAGCACAGGGAACTCTACTTAATACTCTGTAGTGACCTATATGGGAAAAAAATCTTAAAAAGAGTGGGTATATGTATATGTATAACTGATTCACTTTGCTATACAGCAGAAACTAACACAACATTGTAAATCAACTATACTCCAATAAAATTTTTTAAAAAAAAGACTTTTTAACTGCTGCCAAATAATGCAGATGGCTGTCCTTCACAAGAGAAATTCAAGTTACCAGAACTTGGCCAGTGAGGGATTCTTCTAGAAAAGCTGGCAGAGTTACAGTAATCGTTCATAGTTCCTCACCATTATGAACAAATGGGGATGGAATTTTCGATGGATAAATATGAAATAATAGAGTGACATCAATAAACTTCTCATGATGTTTAGCCTGTAACCTTGTAATTATCACACACCTTGTAACTATTGACTCACCTACCTGTCCACAAAGAATAAAGTAGGTGTCATTGAGAAGTTTCTTCCTCCTCTGGATACAACAAAGGCAGCCATGGATCTTGCCAAGGATCCAACACTTGTCCCTACTTCAAATAGGGAGAAACTGTTTATAAATAATAAAGCTGATTAAATATTATTAGGTCTCTATGTCCATTTCTCTAGGAGGTGGGTCAAAAAGGATCTTGCTGTGATTTATGTCATAGAGTGTTCTGCCTATGTTTTCCTCTAAGAGTCTGACAGTGTCTGGACTTACATTTAGGTCTTTAATCCATTTTTAGTTTATTTTTGTGTATGGTGTTAGGGAGTGTTCTAATTTCATTCTTTTACATGTAGCTGTCCAGTTGTCCCAGCACCACTTACTGAAGAGGCTGTCTTTTCTCCATTGTATATTCTTGCCTCCTTTATCAAAAATAAGGTGACCATATGTGTGTGGGTTTATCTCTGAGCTTTCTATCCTGTTCCATTGATCTATATTTCTGTTTTTGTGCCAGTACCATACTGTCCTAATTACTGTAGCTTTGTAGTATAGTCAGAAGTCCAGGAGCCTGATTCCTCCAGCTCTGATTTTTCTTTCTCAAGATCGCTTTGGCTATTCGGGATCTTCTGTATTTCCATACAAATTGTGAAATTTTTTGTTCTAGTTCTGTGAAAAATGCCATTGGTAGTGTCATAGGGATTGCACTGAATCTGTAGATTGCTTTAGGTAGTATAGTCATTTTCACAATTTTGATTCTTCCAATGCAAGAACATGGTCTATCTCTCCATTTGTTTGTATCATCTTTAATTTCTTTCATTAGTGTCTTATAGTTTTCTGCATACAGGTCTTTTGTCTCCTTAGGTAGGTTTATTCCTAGGTATGTTATTCTTTTCATTGCAATGGTAAATGAGAATAGATGTAAAACAAATAGCTAGTGGGAAGGAGCCACATAGCACAGGGAGATCAGCTCGGTGTTTGGTGACCATCTAGAGGGGTGGGGTAGGGAGGGTGGGAGGGAGACTCAAGGAGAAGGAGATATGGGGATGTATGTATATGTATAGCTGACTCACTTTGTTATAAAGCAGAAACTAACACACCATTGTAAAGCAATTATACTCCAATAAAGCTGTTTAAAAAACCAAATTATTAGGTCTCCAGAACCTATTCATCTTATAACTGGAAGTTTGTAACCCTTTGACCAACATCTCCCTATTTCCTCCACCTCCGAGGCCCTGGTAACCACCATGCTATTTCTCTGTTACTATGAGTTCGATGTATATCAAAACATCATGTTAAAAAACTTAAATATATACAATTTGTATATGTCAATCATATACCAATAAAGCTGGAAAAAAATAAAACCTTTAGAGGAAGAGAAAGAGAGAGACAGACATCACATTCTAGGAGTGCAATCATTACAGCCTAGAAAGTTCAAGAAAAGATATAGGTGTAAGATATGGTATTTTACATTTACTTTATAAAATTCTGAAAAGTAAATTTTACCTGACTAGGAAATGAATGATTGTTGACATGTTCCTGCATCTTCTGGGTATGACTTGCATTTGTGGTTATGATCAACAAAGCACAGTAATAACTTTAATAGAGTTGCTGGAACCCAGTACGCACAAGGACTGCAGGGGATGATGCAGGAACATAAGCAATGATGTAACCAGCATTAAACTAACGATAGGAGGGAACTGTAGGTGAAGACAAGAAGATACATTTTGTTTCAATACAAGCAGAATCTTAAGAGCCATGGCAGTCTGAGTAACAACAATTATGATAACCTTTTTCTCATGGTAGGTGTAGTAGGCTGAATAGTGTACCTCAAAACTCATGTCCACTCAGAAAGCAAACTTATTTGGAAACAGAGACTTTGGACTTGTAATTAGTTAAGACAAGGTAAGGCCACACTACATTAGGGTGGGTCCTATATCCAATGATTGGTGTCCTTTTAAGAACAGGAAAGGACACCCTGCAATACACACAGGAAAAAAGGCCACGTGAACACAGAGGCAGAGACTGAAGTGATGCAGCTACAAGCTCAGGAACATCAAAGATTTCCAGGAGCCACCAGAAGCTAAGAGGAGGCAAGAAAAGAGTCTTCCCTGGAGCCTTCGGAGGGAGCACGGCCCTGCCAACAACTTGATTTCAGACTCCTAGCCTCCAGAACTGTGAGAGAATGAGTCTTCTGTATTAAGCCACCCAGTCTGTAGTAATTTGTTATGGCAATGCTAGGAAATTAATACCATAGGAGACAGAAAATTAAGCAGAGATGGCACATTGGATAATAAAGAACACAAGGAGACAGTTCCTGAATGTGAACAGGAAGAGATGGTACTTTAACACGATAGAAGCATCTACACATACACTTACAGGACAATGAACAAAGAAGTAACTACCTCTTCTCCACTCAGTCTAAATCTTCATCAATAAATCTTTATACCTCTTATGGACCCATGAACTTTATAATACATTTTTTTTAATTGTTTCTATGGACAGGGATCTCACAAAAATATTTGTCCAGGGCCCTGCACACCCTAAATGTGGCCCTGTTACTGCTCACCTACATGTCATTCTTGGTTCCTCTCCTTTTTCCCCCTCATACCAGATGTGCTACTTTGCCTGAGACAGTCCCAGTTTGTACCAGTCCTGGCATAATCATTAAAAGTGTCCCCTTCCACGCTCAGAAGGATCCCCCTCTGGATGATAAAATCACAGGTCTTTCCAATCATACCATCAGTGAGTCTTATTGGCCCCATCTTTTAAAACATTCCTTATTTTGACCACTGCCCACCATCTTTCAATGCTCCTTTATAACAACATCCAAACTGTGCTCCCTGCTTCCATTCTTCTTCTCCCTGCCCCAACCCTGGGTCCCCAACACACACCTATTCTAAAAAAAAAAAAAAAAAAAAAAAACTGGCACAGTGATCTTCTTAAAGTATAAATTGGTTTATGTCATTCTGCCAAATAAATAAATACAGATATAAATTCAGAAATACAGAAAAAAAACAAAGCCATATAACTGCTTCCTTTCACACATGGAATAAAATCAAAAGCCTAGAATACCAACCTCCAATTCTTCTCATAGCTTCCTCTACTCCCCATTCAGATATACTATACTTGATACCCCATCCTCAGAAAGCCCTTTCATGACTACTTCCATCTAAATGTCTCCTTCCAGCTCTGTCACTCTCTAATTCCTAATTTCCTATTTTCTTTAAAACACTTAGTACTATAAGAGGCTATGCTCTATCCTGTATAGTGATTTTACTTTATGCTAGTCTGTCACTTCCATTAGAACATGAGCTTAATGAGGGCAGGGACTTTATCTTTTTCACCACTGAAATTACAGTACCTAGAAGAATGCCTGGAATATAGTAAGCACTTAATAAATATTTACTGCAGAGGATAAAGTAACTGTTTTATAGTATACCAAAAGATATATATTTATAGAGTTATGGAAACAGAAGTGAGAAGCAATTAACTCCAATAGCTATGGTCTAATGCAACCCTACATGGTCTCTAGATTGACGTTCCTGAAACATGAGTATTCTCATATCACCCCACTATTCAAAAATCTTTAGAAATGTTTTATAATTAAAGACTAAATTCCACACTCACTACACAGTATTCAAAGTTATCTTCAGGGCTTCCCTGGTGGCACAGCGGTTGAGAGTCCGCCTGACGATGCAGGGGACGCGGGTTCGTGCCCCGGTCTGGGAAGATCCCACATGCCGCGGAGAGGCTGGGCCCGTGAGCCATGGCCGCTGAGCCTGCGCGTCCGGAGCCTGTGCTCCGCAACGGGAGAGGCCACAACAGTGAGAGGCCCGCGTACCGCAAGTTATCTTCAGTCCGTCCATACTTTATTCTCTCCAACTTTACTTTTCCTCTCTAATTTTTTGGACTCAACTTATTAAAATAACAGACTCATTCTCATATTTTTTTCATCCACCTGGAATATCTTCTTCCATCCCCTGCCTGGCCCACAAATTTCTTTCTACACATATAATTCCAATTCACCCTTCAAGGTGTGGTTCAAGCTTTCTGTTGCTCTCCTGCATATTCTCAGATATCCCCAGAGCTTCCTTGGCTTTCCCTTTTCAGCAAGTGCGGTCTCTTATCATCTGCATCATTCATTTGGTTTTAAGGCAAACGCTTATATCCTCTGTGTCAGTCACAGAATTGAGGTTATACCAAATATCCAATAAATTATAACTGATTGACCAATGAGTAGACATGTATACTATACTGTATGTAAAATGATACGTTACCCGAGTCATACTAGGGAATAAGTGCATCTACTGAGGGCTATTTTTGAGTTGAGTTGACTTATATCTTAATTGGTTTAGGAGAAATGAGATTAAATTGGAAACTCATGTTTCTTGAAATGAAGAGACTAAAAATCAAGGGATTTTTTTCTCCAATAAAAAGTATAAGTATGGAATATTCAGAGTAAATGGCAGAGAAAATGGAGAAGAACGTTCCTTCTCAGACTCTTTTCCCAAAAGACAGGAATAAAACTGTAAACTTTTCTGGAAAGTTGTTCACCAGTCTTCGAAAACTTGCTCGTTAATTCTTTTTCTTCCTGTCTTTAATTTTTAAAGTAAGTTTAAAACATCAAGATGTTGGTCCTCAGCCAACAGGAAAATCATTCCTGGATGCTGCATGCTTGCTTAGCTCTGATGAAGGCGTGGAGCCCTGCTTTGAATTTTCAGGTTGTGTTTCTACACCAAGGGTTCCTGTGGTGGCTCCAGAGTCCTGAGAGAAGCTTCCCCAGAAGGAGAGCAGATGTGACAGTCATATGTTTCCCTGATGTTCATTTTATTGAAACTGATTTCATTTACTGTTTTAACTCTTTTTTAAAAAGAGAGCCAAGTGTCCCTGGCTCAAAAGATTATTTTATTTTGCATTTATTTGCATAATGAGGAATTAGTTCAAAATACAGAAAACAAAATCAAGTAAATACATTAGCCTGCAGTCATTGTATTCAAGTTCAACAGGGGTGGTATTATCCACATAAAATGCCTACAGTTTTAAAATGAATCACAACCTCAATCAAGAAGAGGTAAGAATATTGCTGAAAAGCACTGCTTAATAATCCTACAAGAGATGCCGTGGAGTTACTCTACTTTTATTAAATAACTCTCACAGAAATTGGCTGGAGCTCTATTTTCCCACTATGGCTACCAAAAGTGAGCACAACTCAAACTTCACCCCTCCCGTGAAGGCATTTTATTAATCTTTATGTCCTTAGGACCTAGCACTGTTGCCACAAAACAGTCAGAAGATCACCTCTCTTTCCCCCCCCCCCCCCCCCCCCCCCCGGTACGCGGGCCTCTCACTGTTGTGGCCTCTCCCGCTGTGGAGCACAAGCTCTGGACGCGCAGGCTCAGCGGCCATGGCTCACGGGCCCAGCCGCTCCGCGGCATGTGGGATCTTCCCGGACCGGGGCACGAACCCGTGTCCCCCGCATCAGCAGGTGGACTCCCAACCACCGCGCCACCAGGGAAGCCCACCTCTCTTTTTTATTTGACATTATTCAGTTTCCCTCTCTAGCTTATAAACCAGTTTTTCTGAAAAAGTAGTCTACTGAGCTCCTCCACCAGAATTATCAGCAGACTCTAGACCAAAGCTACTGGGTCAGTTTCTTACAATGGGATCTATAACTGTAAAATTTCAACAAGCTTCCTGAATAATTTTCATTCACATGAGATTTTGAGGCCCATTCATACACATATCGCATAACAAACATATTTCTTACAGAGAGAAAAATATGTTAAGCAGATGTCAGAAAGTAGTTTTTTTCTATCAGTCTTTTGTATCTGTTACGAAAAGAAATGATTATTCACCTGGAGGAGGGGGGAGACCTATTAATTAGGTAAATAATGGAAAAGGGTAACAACTTTTTAAAAATCTGCTTTGCATTTGCCATTCACTGGCAAGTGTGCCACAGGAATCAGGACCCATCATGTTCTCTGTAATCCTCCCACACTCCCATCTGGAAATACAACATATCTGAGCCACATGAGTTCCTCAATCTCCAAGAAGCCTGCCAGTTGGCGATGACTGAAAATACACAGCGAAGAAAATTCTATCATGTCAAGTATTTAAAACTGGAAATCAATAAAGTACTAAAGATCACATTTTAACTAAATACATGCATTCAGTATATTAAAGGACAGACTTTTCCAACTCTCTTTACATCATAAAGAAATTTCTCCAGTCCAGTTGTCCTTGATTCTGGTTTTTTCGTAGCCTTTCTATACAGACTTTCTTTTTTTTTAAAACTGAAGTTTAGTTGGTTTAAAATATGTTATTAGTTTCAGGTATACAGCATAGCGAATCAATATTTTTATAGATGATACTCCATTTAAAGTGATTACAAAATAATGACTATATTTCCCTGTGCTGTACAATGTATCCTTGTTGCTTATCTATTTTATACATAGTAGCTTGTACCTCTTAATCCCCTACCCCTATCTTGCCCCTCCCCCCTTCCCCCTGGGAACCACTGGTTGGTTTTCTTATACAGACTCTCTTTCCAGTGCTGGAATGATTTTTGTGAAAGCTGGTTGGAAAAGCCTATATAAAATAAGTAATTTTCACGTGGCCAGATGTTCTGCTGGGTTTCTGCTTGCTTTGCTTTCAGTCATTAAAGTATCTGGAATTGCTAGAAGGCTAACCAGCCTTTTTTTTTTTACAAATGTCAAGTAATTAAATGACTACAGCTCTAAATAACTTTTAAAAAATTAATAAAGGCCCTGTCAAGGGGATGAACTCAGGCAGTCTTCTTTCTTAACTGCCCCAAAAGGTTTTCTAACATGAAATCTTTTGCTGAGAGAAAAGTGCTTAATGATGAAATGTAGAATGCTTTAACAAGTACCCTCTAAATTAGAGAAGAGAAAACATCTAGTACATTAAAAGAAGTACACTACCCAGAGACTTGGGACCAGAGAGAAATCCGCAGGCTATTCAATCAACTTTTTCTAAGGAAAAAAAAAAAAAGCTCTTTGTATTAAAAAAACAGTACACATTTGTCCCATTGTGCTCTCGGAGCTGGTTTTCCAGTAATTATGATCAGTTCATACTAATTTATCCACTCTCTCTCACTTGTTTCCCATTGCTGCTGGTACAGAGTTTTATGGGCCATTGCCAAGATAATGGAAGTGAGTTTGAGCCTAAAACAATGACTGGTCACAATCCATATCATCATCATCGAATATGGAAAGACAAGTAGTAAAGTATTAAACATATTGTTGAAAAATAAAGTTTCTGGTTATTAAATAATTGCAGTAACAACAACAACAATAATGGATAGCCTTTTTTTTTTTTTTTTTTTTTTTTTTGCGGTACGTGGGCCTCTCACTGCTGTGGCCTCTCCCGTCACCGAGCACAGGCTCTGGACGCGCAGGCTCAGCGGCCATGGCTCACGGGCCCAGCCGCTCCGCGGCATGTGGGATCTCACGGACCGGGGCACGAACCCGCGTCCCCTGCATCGGCAGGTGGACTCTCAACCACTGCGCCACCAGGGAAGCCCGAGAGCCATTTTTTGAGTGCCAGAAAATTTTCTAAGACTTTAAAAAATATTGATAGTCATTTAATCCTCATTACAACTTCATGAGTTAAGTGATATCATTATCACGACTTTAAAGAGGAAAACTGAAGCACAAAGAAGTTACATATTTTGCCCCAAGTCATATAGCTGGTAAGGAGCAGAGCCAGGATTCAAAACAGACAGGCTAGCTTCAGAGCACACACCCTTTACCACTGTATTATGATACTCTCAAGCAAAATAAATTGGTTGATGTAAGTATGGACTCAAGACTTCATTATCAGAGCTCTAAACAACTGAGCTCACCAGTCACAGGTAAATTTTGCCTAACAATTTAGATGCATACCCTGAGGTCTTCATAAAATTAAAGTGGAATCATTTTTATCTAACATAAAAGATGCCCAGGAGAACTAAGTAAGTATGATTTATAAAACTAATATAAGAATCAGTTATATTAGTCTTACAAATATAAGAATTATAACTGATTCACTTTGCTGTACAGCAGAAACTAACACAACATTGGAAATCAACTATATTCCAATAAAAATTAATTTTAAAAAACTAATATAAGGGAAATATTAAACGAGTATTATATTAGAATAAGCTCTAATGCAGTTAATAGATTTTGGAGACCCAGGGACTGACCTTACACTTGGGGATGTAAGCCTTCTTTTGTCCACAATACATCGTAACTATTCTACTACTTTTTCCAAAGTACTGAGGCTATAATTTGAGCATATATATTAGCATGAATAGAATTTTTTAAGGTAGGAAAAATATACAGATCTAAATTAGGAAAAAAATATATTATTTTTAAAGTTTTACACACACACTCACACACCCTTAAATTAGTCTCTATAGTATTGCTCAAGATGATGACAGAAAAGGTTGTCAACTAAAAATGTTAAATATATGTTGGAGGGTAAAATAAAGCTCCAGGGGGAAAAAAGTAAACATATGAATTATACTAAGTAAGCATTATCTGTCAAACAGGGAGACCAGAATAGAGAAGAGGTGCTGGGGGTCACCATGGATAAATAAGACAGACAGGACTGACATCTGGGTGGATAGCTCCAGAGCTGGAACCAACAATCCAGTCTTGTGGTTAATGACGTGTCACAATTACATCCCAATTCAGCATGTAAAACTTTGAACAAGTTTTTCCAAAGTGAAAGAGCTTCACAGAAAGCTTCTACTGCAAAAGTCCTTAGACATATTCCTACTTTTGCAGCATCTCTCTACATTACTATTAGGCTTCATAACTTGTTTTCTTTTTTAGGTTTCATAACTTAATAGTTACAAGGACAGACTCTGACGTTAGAATGTCTGGTTCTAAATCCCAGTTCCCCATTTACTGTCAGTGATTAAGTCATTAAATTCCGAGTGTTTCCTTACTTTCCTCATCTGTAAAATGGAAAGTATAAAACTGCCTACCTTACAGGATGGTGATGAGAGAGATAAAGCTTGTATAGGCCACAGACATAGTATGTGATACATGGTAAGATTTCAAAAACTGTTATCTCTTAACTATAACTCTGAGCCCAAAGAGCTGAAATTTTATTACCATTTTTCGGCTGTCCTTTCTTTAATCTGCAGAAGCAAGCCAAGAGGCAAAGGAGAGGTTATATATACCCTTCTTCTTTCCTTTCCATCTCCTTTGTATTCTCCGGGTACAGAGGGTAAGGGGAAGAGAAAAATAATAAATGCCATTTTTAAAAGATACCACTGCTTTTGTTCTCACTTAGTCCTTACAGAACTTTGGGTCAAAACAGTCTACTACAAGGAAAGTTAAGAAACTTTAGTGTTTTGAAATTGCCTTTACAAAAATGTCATTTTAATTCATTTAGTGTGTTGGCAAATATTTATTAAAGGCCTAAAAGGCTCCAGGCACTGTTAGGACACAAGTCCAGAAAAAAACAGAAGTCTTTCTCCTTAAGATACTCAAAAATGACTGAAGAGACAGACCCGGGAACAATTATAATACCCCAAAATACCTGTTTCATTGGAGGATTTTTCCGAGTATGGTGGGATCCCAGACAAAGAATCACCCATGTCCGTCTGGAAAAATTAAAGAAAGCTCACAGGAGTAAGGGTTTTCTAGACAGTCAGGAGAAGTTCAAGGAGAAGAACAAGAATACTCATGGCACAGAGGCTGAAACTACAAGATGCTGTTAAGAATTATAAGCACTATTGGAGTAAAAGAGTATGCTGGAGGAGATACGGAATTAGGGCCCAGAAAGACAAGTGGGAATCCAATCACAAAGCGCATTTCATATCATATAAAGGCGTAGAGGGGGGATGGACATCAGATGTATGCGTTAGAAAGTGAATTTTAATGACATCATGATTGAAGATGCAGGAATATCAAGAAGGATGCTATGTAAGAGCACAAGTAATAGACGATAGAGACAGAGACAGTAGGGGCAGAGGAGAAGCGGCATAAGAAAGGTATTTAAGAGAGCAACTGGACCTGGTGACTGACAGATATTAGGAATGAGAAGGAGTGCAGGTTGTGATGGTCTCTGTGATGAGGAATGCAAAGAGGAGTCTTATATGTGAGTCTGGGTCTACTGAGGAGACAGAAATCACGTAGTAATTTGAACAGAAAAAGTTAACTATTAATAAAATAGGGGGTGACCTACTAAAAGGAGAAAAGAACTGTAAAGACTACAGAAATGGCAGATGTATGGAACAGTCACTACCTTTAGGGCTCAGGCAAAATATCGAAGGAAGCAGCAAGTCTGGAAGAGGCCCCTATCTCCTACCAAGGTTGGATTCCAGAATTTGATGGAGAGGGGCAGCACGGCCCACTGAGGGCCAAGTATTTGGCAGAGCTGTCACTCCAGCCAAACACACTAGGATTCCGATCTCTGGGATGCTGGGCGAAGCCATCCATGGGGAAGTGCCATGCTGTAGGATTCACCAGAAAGCTACCTTTGGGGCACCGAGGAAGCACCCATGGGAAGTGCTGCAGGCTGCTGGCCATGGTGAGCCTATCAAGGGGAAGGAGCTATATGGAAGAGACAGCCCTTCCCCCAGTGGGGTGTCCTTCAACACTCTCTTCTGACATCCAGCCAGCTGGTAAAGGAGAAAAGTTTACAGGGTCCAGCTCTACTATCACAGACAAGACAATGAAGAGTGGATTTGGAGCTGAGAAGCAATCAATTAAGAACTGGCACAGTATGTGCAGGGAGAGGGTGAATTGCATTATGGAAATTTTGAGTTTGAGGTGCCTTTGGGGTCTCCTCTTGGATAATGGGTCTTGATATGGAGAGGGGTTTGAGCTGAAGGTACGGAGTTTTAGAAATGTCAACAGATATGTGACAAAGCCTAGGGCATGGATGTAACTGTCCAGAGAAAATTAGTTATTTGAAAAGAAAAGATGCCAAGGACAAAGGAAAACAGCACATGTGAAAAGGAAGCAGAGGCAAGAGAGCCCACGAGAGAAACCAGCAAACAGATCACAAGACACTAGATTTATTGTTTTAAAAGGTGAGGAGAGAGTGTTAAATAACCCGGAGTGTTAAGTAAAAGAAAACCTGAAATTTTTCACTAGATTTGACAACTAAAAGGTAAACTTAGTGAAAAAACGTTCAATGTAAGGGTAATAACGAAAGCCAAATTGCATGGATCAAGATATGAATAAGTGAGGAAATAAAGACAGAAAACAGGTATTAATTTTTTCTCTAGGGTGGTATCTAAAAGAGAATGAAGTGTCAGCAGAGAGGGCAATTTTATTTGCTTTGGTGTGTGTGTGTATATGCGTGGCGTGGGGGAGGAAGTGGAGTGAAAGAAGTTTGAGCATATGAAAGAAACCAGTGAAAATCCACAGATTATAGGATAGACAGGAGATAATAGATAAAGTAAATATTGGAGGAGGCGGCACGCAGATTAAGGAATCAGACTCAGATAGAAGTAGAGATACCTCTTCCTCAAGAATTTAACTTCAATTAGTGAACAGAAATAAATGGTGGAATTTCCATCCACCCTTATAAACTTTCAACTCAGAAACAAAAGATTTGTTGAATTTTGGAGACTGAAGGGATCTCAGAGCAAGGGTTCTCAAGTGGTGGTTCACAAACCAGTAACATCAGAATGGGATGGGGAAAATCCTCTGAGGACTCCTTAGGAGCCAACTTAAAAACACCGGGGAGAGCCTAGCAGACAACACCCAGCCTTCTTCAACCACAGCATATTCCCTTCTTTCCTACTTGTCATGTTTAGCTTCCTTTTCCTATTTCATTCAAAGAATAGTCCTGCTGTAACATCATTTGAAAGCTATGCTTTAGTCCAAACCATTCGTTTTACAGATGAGGCATCTGGGGGATGGAGTAGACAAGTGATTTGTCCAAAACCCAGGGCTCCTCTCTCACTAGAACATAGGTCTTCCTTCATCACCAATAATAAACCAATTAATTTATCAATTCCCCTCGATCTAAACATTTATACTCTTTGCAATTTTAATCCAAATAATTTTTTTTTTTTTTTTTTTTTTATTTTTTTTTATTTTTGGCTGTGTTGGGTCTTCGTTTCTGTGCGAGGGCTTTCTCCAATTGCGGCGAGTGGGGGCCACTCTTCATCGCGGTGCGCGGGCCTCTCACTGTCGCGGCCTCTCTTGTTGAGGAGCACAGGCTCCAGATGCGCAGGCTCAGTTGTGGCTCACGGGCCTAGTTGCTCCGCGGCATGTGGGATCTTCCCAGACCAGGGCTCGAACCTGTGTCCCCTGCATCAGCAGGCAGATTCTCAACCACTGCGCCACCAGGGAAGCCCTCCAAATAATTTTTACCTCAGACCTCACCCTTTTCTTGGCATGGTGACATCCTACACCCTCAATTCAAGAAAAATCAAGAGGCTGTGTGTCTGTGGCTTCTTATGTGTTTGCTTAGCAGAAATGCATTCAGAATAAATATTCTTTTTTTTTTTTGTGGTACGCGGGCCTCTCACTGTTGTGGCCTCTCCCATTGCAGGGCACAGGCTCCAGACGCGCAGGCTCAGCGGCCATGGCTCACGGGCCCAGCCACTCCACGGCATGCGGGATCCTCCTGGACCGGGGCACGAACCCATGTCTGCTGCATTGGAAGGCGGACTCTCAACCACTGCACCACCAGGGAAGCCCCAGAATAAATATTCTAATGACGTTTTAGACCCAAACGAGAAAAAAGAACTCAAAGAACCAGTTGAATGCGGTGTGTTCTACAACATCGATGCCCTAACTATTGGAGCCAGATGAATGGATAAACAAACTGTGTTATATCCATACAATGGAACACTAAACTGTTGATATACAGAATTACATGGACGGACATCAAAAGTATTACACTTAGTGAAAGAGGTCAAGCAAAGAATATATACTGTATGACTGAATTTATACAAATTTCTGGGAAATGCAAATCGATCTATAACAAAAAGTAGATTAGTGGTTGCAGGGGGACAGATGAGGGATAAATTACAAAGGGGCAGAGGAGACTTTTGAAGATGCTGAAAATGCTTTGCATCTGGATTTTAGTGATGAGTTCATGGCTGTATATGTATGTCCAAACTGATAAAATGCACATTTTAAACATCAATATTTTACTGTGCTCATTGTACTAATTTTATTGTACTCAATAAAGACATAAGAAATTTTTTAAATAATTCAGAATTGGGACAGAGTGGTTTGACTATAGAAAAAATAAGATTAGCTTGGGCTGATAATTATTGAAGTTAGGGGATAAGTCCAGGGGAATTCATTACACTAATATTGTTACTTTTGCATATGCTTGAAATTTTACTTTAAAAATATTTCAAAAATTTCTATTAAAAATACAATCTTGGGCTTCCCTGGTGGTGCAGTGGTTGAGAGTCCGCCTGCCGATGCAGGGGACGCGGGTTCGTGCCCGGGTCCGAGAGGATCTCACATGCCACGGAGCGGCTGGGCCTGTGAGCCACGGCCGCTGAGCCTGCGCGTCCGGAGCCTGTGCTCCGCAACGGGAGAGGCCACGGCGGTGAGAGGCCCGCGTGCCGCAAAAAAAAAAAAAAAACAATCTTAATTCCTTATGAAACCTGTAGACAGAAGTTAATTTTCTGGCTTAGTAGTTGCCTAGCACTCTAGTCTCTATATTTGCTGACCATAGTACAAGGTGGCTTATATATGTTAATCAATACTTTGCCATGCCTTTGGAAATGAATCACACCAAAACATAATGACATCAGAATGAGTTCTGTGATCAAGATTTAATTTGGGAGATTATTTGTGATTATTGTGATTTTAAGTTGGGACTATTAAGGAAAAAATATCCAAAACTTGGAAATAGGCAAATGGATGACTATTAAAAAAAGCCACATTGTTTTCAATGTCTTGCTGGAACTTGTCTAACAAACATATCTAAGGTTTATTTAATTCTCTAGGGTATATACCTTTGATTTACTATCTACTATTCGTTAGGGTATTTTACAACTCTGTGGATAGATGTGAACTTGTAGAGAACTTAAAATGATGTAAATGATTCTTGTCCAATAACAGGAAAAATAAATTTTGTCTAGTAGAGATTTTATCTAGTAAAGACACAAATGACTCCTACCTGGTAGGAAAAAAAAGATAACCCCAAGTATTATACTTTAATTGCTCTTTAGATATTCACTGGGATTGCACCTAACTTAGCAATCATTCATTCAGTATTCATTCTTCAAGTGACTAAAAACGTTTTCCTCTACTATACTCTTTTGAACCAGATTTACCTTACTTCTGGCTCTTTCATTAAAAAGTTAGAAAAATAGCCAAGATATGGAAACAACCTAAGTGTCCATCAATGGATGAATGGATAAAGAAAATGCAGAATGGGCGCGCGTACACACACACACACACACACACACACACACACACACAGGAATATTATTCAGCCCTAAAAAAAAAAGAAAGAATGAGATCTTGCCATGTGTGATAACATGGGTGGATCTTGAGGGCTTTATGTTAAGTGAAACAAAGACAAAGAAAGAAAAATACTATGCTCTCTCAATTATGTGTGTAATCAATAAAACAATAATAACAAAACCTAACCAAGCTCATAGATGCAGAGTACAGATTGGTAATTGCCATTGTAAGAGAGGCGTTTTGGGGGTGAGGGAGGGAATGGATGACGGGGGTCAAAAGGTACAGAAATAAATTATAAAATAAGTTATAAATAGTTCATAGGAATGTTAAAAAAAAAGAGAGAGAGAGAAATCTTTATGTAGTCTCTTAAAAAAAAAAAAAAAAAAGAAGTCTTAAAAATGCCCAAATCCTGCCTTGCATCAGTCACACCATCTCCCATAAAAATCTCACGGAGATTTTTTTCTCCAAAAATCTCCTGGAAGCAAAGGTTCAAGGGCAAAATCAAAGGACACTGTTATTTTTGGCTCAGCTCATGCCTGAAGCCCCAGAGCAGAACTCTCTGGTAAACTGGGTTTAAGGCCTAAGGGGAAACTTCTCCTTCCACCTAAACCCAAATCTAAATTTCATTATCAGGCAGATACCCCAGCTCTTGTAAATGAAGAGAGTAAAAGGAAGCCAAACCTGTCCTTTGGGTCAGTTTGCCACCTGGAAGTAAGCGCCACATTCATGGGTGACGTTTTAAGCAAATATTAACTCTTATGCAAATGTGGCTTAAACAGCACCCTGAAATCTGATCAAATTAACCACAATATGGTGATTTAGCACCATAATGAGGTCAGGAAGAAGGGTTAGGACAAGGGGCAGGGGCTTGAGTTGGCGAATCCCCTACATAGATGCCTATTCTCAGGAGCAAGACTGATGTAAGTCCTGGAGAAGGTCACAATCTAGTTGGAGAGGCCAGACTTTGAACATGACATAGTAACAGAGAGCTATCAATTGATACAGATGTTGTAGGTTAAAGGAACACAAGATTACCAGGACTGGGGCCTTCTGAATGAACTTTGATGAGTGAAATGTATCAATTTTTTTTTTTTTTTTTTTTTGAGGAAAGAAGCAGAAAGAGAAAATTTATAAAATGGGTTCTGGAGAGAGGAAGAGTTCAAGGTCTATCCTTGGATACCAAGTCTAAGTCTTAAGAGTGGAGATACAGGAAAAAGAATGTTCATAAAAATTACATGTATATTTAAGTAAAACATAAAAAGAAGAGGAGTGGGAAGGGGAGAGCAGGGCAGCTGGACCAGGGGAACGAAGCTGAGTTCTAACACACACTGACAGCACGACTGCAGTACCCTGGGGTAAGGGAAGCCCCAGCCCGCAGCAGTCAGGACGTCTCTCTCTCTCTCTGCAAGCACAGCCCCAAAGCGACTATGAGGCACACTCTCTAGACACCTCACTGCTTGAAGATTAGCAAACCTGAACAGCGCCCTAGACATCAACATGAACTCCCCAGATACTCACATTAATCTTCTTCTGAAACAAACTGAACTGGAAGAAAGAAAATAAAGGGAAACGTGGCGAAAGATGTGTGGTTTTGGTTGCGGAGGAGAAAAGAGAGCGTGTTCCAGGGGCTTGAACCCCAGACTAAGCAAACAAGCTTCTCATGTGCAGGGCACAGAACCAGCAGTGAAAAGCCTGGAAGCCAGCCCTGGTTAAGCCACTAGCTGTCCTGGGCAAGCCATTTAACCACTCTGGCCTTATTTCCATATATGTCAAATAGGAGCATTCAGTCAAGAGAAGGATCTCCTAGCTCCTTCCAACCCTAAGGTGCTAAATAAACTCTTAAACATTGTGAGCTCAAAAAATTAAATTTAACAATAGATGGAAAGAATAGGGAAAGAGGAGGATTAAATTTTACATAAACAGGCAACAATCAATCCTTGGAGCCACCCTTTTACAGAACCTATAAGTTCTTCACTTTCTGATTAGAAACGAAGCTGCATTAGCAAATGGGACAATTACCATCATAGTTGCAATGCTTTAAAAAAAATGTAAGGGGGAAGGGACCCATGTGGTCATTGTTTTATTAATGAGATGCCATCTCCTACAGTACATGACAAACACAGTGCTTAAACTTGAAATATCTCCTAGTAGCAAAACCAAACTATTTTGTTTTATTTTAGTAGTCTTGCTTTTTGAACTTTTTTTAAAATTAGGGTGGTGGAAGGAAAAGAGGATATACACTTCAAACTTGTTAAAGTTTGCAAGTTTTTAATGAAACTTCTTCCTAAATGCCAGCCTTGCCTGAGCTTGCCTTTGTCTGTTTCCCTCACATGTTCTCTGGAGCCCAGCTTTCTTCTCTGTGCTCTGTGCCACCTGGTTTACAGCTGAACAAAGAACAATCCTCTCCATTTTGCATTAGTCTTGCTTGAAGGGTTCATAAGAAAACAGGGATACCCAGTGTGGCTGGCTCCTGAGAAAGTCTAATTACACAGAAACAAATAGGGTATGTGTTAGCCTAAATATGTCTGGATTGATTTATTCTTTTTGTTACAGTTCAATACATTTTTTGCCTTTGATGTGGACATTTTCATTGAGGAAAATGCATGGTAAATTCTAACTGTAAAATATGCATTCTAAGAGCATGACTCTGGAGCCACCCTGCTGGGGTTTGAAATCCAGCCCCAGCCCTGACTAATTATCTGACTTGGGCTCAGTTGCTTCACCTCTTTGTGCCTCAGTTTCTTCAGCTATAAAATAGAGGAAACGGTAGTACTCATCTCCTGAGTAATGAATGAGTTCATCTTTGTAAAGCCTTAGAACAAGAGCTGGCACATAGTAATGCTATGTAAGTATTTATCAATACCAATAAATATTTGTAAAATAAATAAGCTGGGGGGTGGGGGCAGAAGAACTGAATCCTACCTTTCTCAGGTACTTTCCCTTTCCTATCCACCATCCATGTCTCTCTTCTGCATCTCTATTCTGCAACAACGGATCATCTTTGTCCCATCCCACCATTACAGAGAAAACAAGAATGGAAGAATCTTAAGGCAGGAAAGTATATCTAATGGGGTTTAGTCCTTTCACCTACAAGGAAAAGGAGCTAAGAACCAGAGAGACTGACATGTTGGGGGTCAAAGAGCTAATAAATGTTACACTTCTTAATAGACATTCAAAAGCTGCTACTCCTCCGAAGCGCGTTATTTCTGATACTGCACTTCGCCATTATTCCTGGCTCCTTCTTTTTCGCCCTCCCTCTGCCCTCCTCCCTCTTTGCCTCCCCCTCCCCCTCCCTCCTTCTCTGTCTCTCTTCCTCCCTGTCCCACACCCTCCCCTCACTCCAGTGAAGGGCTGGCAACTGTGCATCTCGCTCAAGTCTGCCTTGAATGACATTTCAGGTCTGGTTGCTTTCTTTCTCTTTTGCTGGCATAAATTCCATAGTTCAGAAACAAAAATGGAAACCCATGGTAGGGTAAGAGATTTTTACCTTTTTGAAAAAGTGACATGTGAACTGTTTCTTCTATACTGGACAAGAAAGCATAAAAGGTGAAATCAGAGGTGATTTTGCATTTAGAGAATTACCTCTTTAAAAGAATGAAATTCCATGAAATTGGGACTGTTCTAAAATTACAACGTATGCCATCCCACATGTACAGGTAGACACCACATACAATTAAAACGACATGCATAGTCAAGTCTCTACAATCTTACTGGTTTCCAAGCTGTGCTCTTCCAATCATCTGGCCACCAGACTCTCAGCCACCAAGGTACGTGCATCAGCATAATTTTGTTACTTGTCATCATTTATTAACTCACTACGATCTGCAGAGAATTTGGGGGTACATTGAGCGACAACAACAAAACCCCAGCAGTAGGGCTTCCAGCTGAGTGGGGTAAACAGAAAACTAAAAATAGACAAAATTTTGAATTGTTAGAATGGAGAAAAACATACAAAAGCATCCCTCAACAGAGCCTCAGTCAAGTGTCAAATGCAGAACAAAAGACCATCTCACCCAGTCTGGTTGGCAGACATGTAAATAATGAATAAACTAATATACATAATTACCAATGGAATTACTGTTGTGAAGGGAAAGATCAGGGTGCTGTCACCGACGAGAAAAGGTAACAGGAGGAGGCTTATTACGCATATCTGATGAAGTAGGCTGAGGCCACTGAAATTTGAAGAAATGAGTAAAAAGTGATCCAGGCAGAAGAACAGCGTGAGTGAAAGTCCTGATTCGGTGAAGGGCTCAGTGCTACCGTGCTTGGGACCGAAAGGAGGCTGGTTGTACCTGCTGATCGTGAACAACAAGAGATGGTGCAGGATGAGGCTGGTGGGAGAGGCAGGGGCTGGAGCCTGCAGAAGCTCAAAGGCAAAGTTAAGGGTCTGTATTTTATCCTCATTGCAATGGGGGACTTTTGAAAGATGATAAGCAAGGAGATGACATGATCTTATTTGCATTTTAAATAAATCACCATGAATACCAGTGTGGAGATGGACCGTAGGGGGATAACAGTAGAAGGACGGAGGCCAATTAGGAAGTTCTTCCAGTGGTAGAGTGGAAAGATGATAATGGATTAGACTTAAGTAAAGAAGGTAATGAAGGCATGGGAGAAGATCAATCAATTCATGACATATTTGGGGGTTGAATATATACAGATCATTGTGATAAACTGCATGAGGAGGATGTTAATGGGAAGGATACTTTCAGGCTTTCGCCCCAAGTTTTCTCTCTCAACCTCACCTTCATTCTCTGGTCATCTTTCATGCTTCTGGTACTCTGTAGAAAGAAGCATGATAACAAACCTGGCTATGCTCTTCAAGTTCGCAAGCTTTAGGACTTCATAATGGATAAAATGGGAGCCATCTCTATAAATACATTTTTGTTATGACTTGAGATTTCCAGGAAGGGCCTCTTGTGCCAAGATATGTCTCAGTATCTGTGCCTTAAATTCTACCAATAGAATATTCATTTGGCCCTGGACAGCATCCCATCTCTGAGAACTTTCCAGTCAAAATGCAAATATCCTAGGCAAGGTTAACACCATTCATTTACCTTAGAAAGAAATATGTTAGGAGATAACTGGGAGGAAGTCTTTGCCTGGGTTATATCACAAGAAAAAGGTGAAGGACACTGAAAGGGGAAGCGGAAGGTGCCAACTCTGGCTTTTTCAGAGTTCAGCAGATGACCAGCTTTGGATGTCACTTACTGATTAGAATGTTATTTTCTTGGGATTTGCACATATGCATATTCAGGTGTATAATTAGTGGATCTGAATATGAAAGGTACGTCTAGAATAGATTAGAATAGAGTAATGACAGAGAGGAAGCCACGCTGTGCTTGCAAACATGACTAAAGCTACTGTGTGATGTTCTTTTTCCCATGGATGGAAAGAAAGATCAAGAGTGAAACTAATTATGCTGGAAAAGCACATCCAGACAGAAATTTAGAAAAAGAAGGTGTTTGGAGCAATTAAAAGCAAAGTCTTTTCAAAGTAAAATAATAATAATTGGAAGCTGAGAGAAGATCACCAAGGACAGAGCCCCAAGAAAAATCAGTACAAGATTAATTAAGTTACATTTTGACTCGACTTTATGGAAACAAAAAGATTACACAGTAAAAATAATTAGGAAAATATAGCGACAAACTTGAAAACTTACAAGCAATTATATTGCGAATTTGAATTATTTCATTCATTTATTCATAATTCAAATACCATTTACTGAAGCTCCGCTACAGAGATACCCCAGACATTTTTATTTGTTTGCCCATTCAGTGAATCTTTTCAGCAGCTGTTTAAGAATCTACTACTTCGAGGAACTATGGATTCAGAAATGAGCATGACTGATAAAGTCCCTGCCCTCTTTGGAGTTTACATTCTGGTAGGAGGGACAGACAATAAACATGTCATCAAATGAATATGTAAGAATTTCAAATAGTACTAAATTTTTTGAAGTGGTAATGGGATGGAGTGCAACTCCATAATGAACAGAGGACAGGAAGAGTATTGTAGCAATGTAATAGGGAAGAACAAATCTGACTCTGTATCAGATCTGTTCCTTTTCCTGTGCTTAGTCATGCTGGCTAAGTCGTGCACCTTTTGTACAAGAATGTTGCCTAGAGCCTGAAATATACAGGATAGCCCGTTCTCAAGGCTCTGACCTTTAAAGGTGTAACACTTTTCCATTCATTTAGAGATAAAAAGTTGCAGGACAGAGAATAACATTTGTCTTGTTGGAGGTTTACAGGAACACTGTGACCTGACCTACATGGACAGCTGCAAGAACAAAGGACTCCGGCACCAAGAAGTCTGCAGCAACCAACCAAGCCTCTCTCTGACCTTACCTTTTAAAATGCTTTGTTGAAACCCTTTGGGGAGTTGGGGTTTTTTGGGCATGAGCCACCCATCTCCGTGCATGGCCCTGCAATAAACCTTTCTCTGCTCCAAACATTTCATTATTGTTTGGCCTCACAGTGCATCGGGCACACGAACTTGCATTTGGTAACAGCAACAGTCAGTGAAGGCCACTTAAATGATAAAACATTTAAACTGAGAAATAAATGAGGAGAAAGCAGCCATGTGAATATATGGGGAATGAGGATCCAAGCAGAGGGAACAGCAATGACAAAACCCCTGAGGCGGAAAAAGCCCCATAGGTTTAAGGGACAAAAGGAGGCAAGTTTGACTGGATGATGATGACTAGCTCAAGGTAAGTGGTGGTGACTTTGGTGGAGAATCATAGGCAACGGATTAAGAAGCAAAGACTGGGGGCCTTTGAGAAATGTGATATTACATTTAGATTGCATTCTATTCACAAAGAGAAGCTATAGGGGGGTTTTAAGCAAGAGAGAGATATGATCTGATTTGTTGTGGGATAAACAAACATTTTTAGAAGACTTCTTCTTCTCCAGGAGGGACAGGGGAACTCAGAGGTGCAGTCTCAGCCCCACCTATGTGGGAGGATTATGGGAACACCTAGGGGAGGAACTAAGTCATCTGATGAGCCTTTGAAGCTCATTTGGCCAAAGAGAGTAGGAAAAAGAGGAAACAGAGAGCATCCTATGAGCACAAAAGCAGCATAAGTAAAGGTGCTGTGGCAGGACATGGCATATGTGGGCAGGGGAATGCTAGCAGGTCAGAATTAGTGGAGAAAAACAGTTAAGACACAGCACGGTGAGGTCTGAGGTAGAGCAGACCAGGACAATTCGCGGAAGGCTTTGTATACGCCGGGATAAGAAATACAGACTTGATTCTTTTAATAAGGTATCAGAGGATTTTTTTTTTTTTTTTTTTTTTTTTTTTTTTTTATGCGTTACGCGGGCCTCTCACCGTTGTGGCCTCTCCCGTTGCGGAGGACAGGCTCCGGACGCGCAGGCTCAGCGGCCATGGCTCACGGGCCCAGCCGCTCCGCGGCATGTGGGATCCTCCCAGACCGGGGCACGAACCCGCGTCCCCTGCATCGGCAGGCGGACTCTCAACCACTGCGCCACCAGGGAAGCCCGGTATCAGAGGATTTTAAGCAGCAGGACCAGAGTCCAGTTTACGATTTAGACAGAGTAACCTGAAGCCATCATCAAAATCAGATGTCACGAGAATAGTTGCAGAAGGAAGCACAGGAGGCAGATGAAATAATCCAGACAGCAATTGATCAGCACGTGTTGGTGGTAACAATAATAATAATAATTTTAACATATTGTGGCACTTGCTCTGCTCTAGGCACTCTTTTAAGCAATTAACAGATTTTAATTCATTAAATGCTCATAAAAAACCTATAAGGTAAGACCTATTATTATCCCCACTTTATGAATGAGGTAGAAGATATTAAGTGACTCGCCTGAAAGTAATAGAGCAATGCAGTAATGAAGTAAGATGTAAAGCTGGGAGTCAGGATAATTGGAAGGAATTCAAGAAGTGCTTAAGGGAAAAAGTATTTCAAGGAATATTTAAGGAAAATTGGTAACATTTTATGAGTAGGAAAAGTTAAGAAAAAACCCACATTTCCAACTGTGCCTTGGGGCGTTTGACTATGGCCTTAAATGAGATAGAAAAACAATGGGTAAGAAATCAGCAGGTCTGTTGGGAAGTGAAGGATTCTGTTTCAGATCTTTGAGGCACCTGTGGAATATCCAACTGGGTACAGTAAGCAGTGATTCGGAAAAATAGTTTATATCTCAAGAGAGATGATGGGGACAAAGATATAAAATTGCAAGGCATTGACATATAAATGTAAATAAAAACCATGAAGAACTTTAAGAGGAAAGCTACCTTGTTAATAACGTCGACAGGAAAGGAGATTACTGGGATTCAGCTGGAATCTGTTTCTTCCCTAAAGAACCAGCGGACCTCACAGTTCCAGATATGCTTTTAGGTCAGATGAAAAATAAAAACTGAGAGGGTTTTATCATCAATTTAGCAAATAAGTGCACTATTTTAGTTGCTCACAGTTTTTAAAGAAAAGTTTATCTTAATGCCGGTATATAATTTAGAGTTCAACCAAAAAAAATATTTCAGGTTGTAGAGTTTGCTGGAACTGATGATGTAATTCTTATTATAGATTTATCTAAGAATGAAAAATTGGTGGGTAGAATTTTATTTTTAGATGTAAAATGTATAATAATTATTTTTCTGTGAACAATCAATCTTCTAGTCAAACACTATGAAGACTAAATAATAATAAACAAAATAAATCCTCTTTCTACCTACCATGCCACTTAAAATCTAATATGTTTTTTCATTAGATTTTTTTTTTCTACATGATCTGACTTTGAATTTCAAGTACAGAACTTCTCTTAAAATGTTTAGAAAACTAGGAGGTAGACATGTCCAGGATAAACAAGGTAAGAAGACTAAATTCTAATGAAAAGAATGCCATTTTTGGTTTGTCAGGGACCAAAGTGATCTCTTAAGCACGATCCCTAATCCAGGGTCTCTGTCTCTCAGGCAGAGAAAAGATGGAGGAGAAAAAGCAAAATGATAGTTTAGGGTATAATGGTACATAAATCTACCAGCGTACTCTTAAATTTACCAATACATTTTACAAAGTATTATGCCTACATCATGGTGTACGATTGCCAATCACCAATCAGATACATAGATAGAAAGTATACATAGAAATGTATTGATATACTCTCCAATTTATTTCTGTCCTTTTATTCTGCTATCAACTCTCATTAGCTGTTCTTCCTTTATCCTGAATCTATTTCTCAAATTCAGGCACTTAAAGTTAATTCAGTGGAAGGAAATGTCACTAGATTCTTAGTATTACAGAAAATAGAAATTTAAGTGAAGTTACATTAATATTCTTAAATTGAAATTTAAGAGATTCCTATGTGCCTGGGGGTAAGATATGAATACAATATATTTCTTATCATATTCATATCTTATCCCCAGGAACATATATTTGTCTTGTTTTGTTTGTTTTTTCCCCTACAGATACTCATAGTCTGGTGGAGGTAACAAATTAGGTCTTACCAATCTCTCTTCTGATGACTATAAGCTTCTTCATTCCCTTTTTCTGCTTCCTTTAACACAAAAAGTAATCCTTGAACAACCAATAATGTGCCCAGATCATAATCTTATATTTCTATTGTTTTATGTAATACTAAGAATCCAGTGACATTTATTTCAATTGAATTAACAGCATTTGTTATTTAAATAATATATTTGGCTATTGTTTATGGTCCTATAATGTCTCTTGCATCACCATTTTCTTAATATATCACTTTCAGGTTCTATCTTTTGTACATCTTATATCCTTAACTGGATTACAAACTGAAGTCAGCAATCTTGTTTTATCAAACCAAAAAGAATTCCTTGCACCTAGAAAGTCTCAATAATTATTTCCTGATGAAACCATTTTTTTTTTTTTTTTTTTTTTTTTTTTTTTGCGGTACGCGGGCCTCTCACTGCTGTGGCCTCTCCCGTTGTGAAGCACAGGCTCCGGATGCGCAGGCTCAGCGGCCATGGCTCACGGGCCCAGCCGCTCCGCGGCATGTGGGATCTTCCTGCACCGGGGCACGAACCCGTGTCCCCTGCATCGGCAGGCGGACTCTCAACCACTGCGCCACCAGGGAAGCCCGAAACCATTTTTGACTGATCAACATACTTACTTTAAGAAAAGGTAAGTTCACTCATTCATTCACTGAATCAAAAATTATTCAATACCTACTCTCTGTCAGCCATTATACTGGAAATATAGCTGTGAATTTAATACAGACCTTGGTATCTTGGAACTTATATACTATAAGGGAGAGAGGTGATAATGAAATACCCCGATAATATAATGTCAGACAGTGTTAAGTGCTCTGAAGAATAAAACAGGCTCAAGGAATAGAGGGTGATCAGGGAAGGCCTCTCTAAAGAGCTAACATATGAAGAGAGGTCTACCTGCCCAAGTAAAGTGAGCACTAAGTACAAAGAACTGAGAGTAATATGCCTGTGGTGAGTTAAGGACACAGCAAGAAAGCCAGAAAGCCTGGATCAGAACATGCTAAGGAAAGTGGGGTAGAACAGGCTTGGGAAATGATTCAGCTCCGTGCTTTGTGACCACCCAGAGGGATGGGATAGGGAGGGTGGGAGGGAGACTCAAGAGGAAGGGGATATGGGGATATATGTGTATATATGGCTGATTCACTTTGCTGTACAGCAGAAACTAACACACCATTGTGGAGCAATTATACTCCAATAAAGATGTTTAAAAAAAAATCATTTCCTTAGACCTGACCCAGCCATTAAGTTTTGATTTGGGGTAATATTACTGCCCTAATGTCATCAGGTTTGGTTAATAATATCTATCTAAGTTCACAGATCTGACAATTATAAAAGGAGAGAATATATGTGAAAGCATTCTGAGCAAATATAAAGGGTTATGATTATCATCTTAAATCCTCAATGCCTGCTTTAAGGCTTTCCAGTGGGTTCTGCTGAACAACGCTGTTTCTCTTCTTCTCTAGTTTTCCTATAATAATATGGCCTCAAATAATTAAAGCAAAAATTAACTGAACAAAGAAATGTAGACACATCCACAGTTATACTGGAAAATTTTAGTATGCTTTTCTCAATAATTGATAGGACAAGCGGACACAAATTTAATGATATAGAACAAGAGAACAAGGAGGTATACATACTTGACCCAATGGACATATATAACACTGCATCACACTCACTTTCTTTACAAATTGACATGGAACATTTATTGACCATATATTGAGTCATAAACCAACTATCAACAAATTTCTAAGAAAATCATACGAAGGTCTTATAAGCACAACACAATTAATCTATAAAACAGTATTTCTCAAATATCAGAAAATGTCCATGGGTTAGGACCATGTTAGAAATCAGAAAAGAGTATAAATTAAAAGAAATTAAAATAGAAGATACCAAAATTAAGAACATCTGTTTATTTTAAAGAAATTTTATTCTTTAAAGTCATATTTTTTTAAAAAGACAGAAAAACTTGAGGTAAACATTCATTTCCATAAGTTAAAGAACATCAAATTAAAGTCTAAAAAAAGTAGAAACAAGACTAAATATTCAAAGAGAAATTAATGAACTAGAAAGCATAAACACAATAGAGAGGACCAATGACAAAAGTTGACTCTCTGAAAAGACAAATAAAACTGATAACATACTAGTGAACAAGTAAGAAAAGAGAAGACACACCCTTATTAGAAATGACAAAAGGAACATCTTGCAGTCATTAAAGAGATTAGGAAGATATTATGAACAGCTTATGACAATAAATTTAGGACAAATGGATAAATTCCCAGAAAAATATAACTATGACTCAAGGAGAAAGAGGAAATACGAATAATCCTACAGCCATGAAAGAAACTGAGTCAATAATTAAAAGTCTTCCCACAACTAAACTCCAGGCACAAATGGTTCCACTGTCCAGTTAACCAAATATGTTCATGCTTATCCTAAGAGGCTAGCATCATTTGATACCAAAAGTAAGGGAAAAGAAGAGTTACAGGTCAACCTAACTATAAACAAAAATGCAAAATTCTCAATAAAGACAGTAGTGGCAAACTAAACCCAGAAATATATAAAAATAGTATATTTTAACAAAAGAGGATTTATTCCAAGAATGTGTTTAGTTTGACATGAAAAAGACAATTTAATTCACATTATCATATTACCTCAATGCAGGAAGAGGATTTAATAATATCCAATATTTGTTCTTGGTATCAAAATATTTAGCAAAAAAGAAATAAAGGAATAAAGAGAATCTTATAAAGATTATAAGAGAATAAATGCTGTTAAATCTGGTAGTGTAGAAGTTGGCAAACTTTTTCTTGTTAAAGAGTCAGACAATAAATATTTTCAGCATTGCAGGCCATATGGTCTCTACCACGATACTCACCTTTGCCATTGTGGTGCAAAAGTAGCTGTAGACAATAGTATTTACGTGAATGACATGGTTGTATTCCAGTAAAACTGTACTTACAAAATCAGGTGGCAGGCCAGATTGGGCCAGTGGGCCATAGGCTGCCAACTCCTGAGTTAAAGGGTATCTAGAAAACATAAGCCACTGGTACTTATCACAATTAATGATGAAACCATTTTCTTTGAGATAGCAACAAGATAAAATTTCCCAGTGTTACAACTGTGTTTCACTTTGCATTTGAGGTTCTGGTCAGTGCAATAAGGTAAGAAAAATAAATAGAAGTACAAGGATTGAAAAGGAAGAAAAAGAACCATCAACATTTACAGAAGAAATAATTGTGTATGCATAAAATCCAAAAGAGCTTACTGATAATTTTTTAATGAGAATTTGGCATGGTTCCTAGCCATAAAAATCAATATAAAAATGTATTCCCAAGAAGAAATAAAATTTAAAGTGTGACACATTTACAATAGTGATCAAACATATAAAATACCTAAGAATAAATTTATGAAAATATACATAAGACTTCTACAAAGAAATTTATGAAGCTGAGAAATATTAAAAAGGACAAAATACATGGAAATAGAAAATATTTTCATAGGTTGAAATTTCTATCTTTTAGATAAGAAATTCTCCCCAGCTGTATAGATTCAATACAATTGCACACAAAATCTCAACAGTCATTTTGTAGAGTTTGACAAGATAATTCTAAAACATATACAAAATTTTTGGTACTGGCACAAAAACAGAAATATAGATAAATGGAACAGGATAGAAAGCCCAGAAATAAACCCACACACCTATGATCAATTAATCTATGACAAAAGAGGCAAGAATATACAATGGAGAAAAGACAGCCTCTTCAATAACTGGTGCTGGGAAGACTGGACAGCTACACGTAAAATAATGAAATTAGAACATTCTCTAACACCATACACAAAAAAAACCCTCAAAATGGATCCAAGACCTAATGTAAGGCTGGACACTATAAAATTCTTAGAGGAAAACATAGGCAGAACACTCTTTGACATTAATCTCAGCAATACCTTTTTGATCCACCTCCTAGAGTAATGAAAATAAAAACAGAAACAAACAAATGGTACCTAATTAAACTTAAAAGCTTCTGCACAGCAAAGGGAACCATAAACAAAACAAAAAGACAACCCTCAGAATGGAAGAAAATATTTGCAAATGAAGTGACCAACAAGGGATTAATTTCCAAAATATACGAACAGCTCATGCACCTCTATGTCCAAAAACAACCCAATCAAAAAATGGGCAGAAGATTTAAATAGACATTTCTCCAAAGAAGACATACAGATGGCCAAAAAGCACATGAAAAGATGCTCAACATCACTAATAATCAGAGAAATGCAAATCAAAACCACAATGAGATATCATCTCACACCAGTCAGAATGGCCATCATCTAAAAGTCCTCAAACAATAAATGCTGGAGAGGGTGTGGAGAAAAGGGGACCCTCCTACACTGTTGGTGGGAGTGTAAATTGGTACAACCACTATGGAGAACAGTATGGAGGTTCCTCAAGAAACTAAAAACAGAGCTACCATATGATCCAGCAATCCCACTCCTGGGCATATATCCAGAGAAAACCATAACCTAAAAAGATGCATGCACACCAATGTTCACTGCAGCACTATCTACAATAGCCAAGACATGGAAGCAACCTAAGTGTCCATTGACAGAGGAATGGATAAAGAAGATGTGGTACATATATACAATGGAATAGTACTCAGTCATAAAAAAGAATGAAATAATGCCATCTGCAGCAACACAGATGGACCTAAAGATTATCATACTAAGTGAGGTAATTCAGACAAAGATAAATATCATATGATATCACTCATATGTGGAATCTAATTTTTAAAAATGATGCAAATGAACTTATTTACAAAACAGAAACAGACTTACAGATACCCTAAACAAACTTATGGTTACTAAAGGGGAAATATGAGGGGGAGGGATAAATCAGGAGCTTGGGATGAACATACACACATTACTATGTATAAGATAGATAACCAACGAGGACCTACTGTATAGCACAGCGAACTCTACTCAATATTCTGTGAGAGAAATATGTATGAGAAAAGTATCTAAAAAAGAGTGGATATATGTGTATGTATAATCACTGCTGTACACCTGAAACTAACACAGTATTGTAAATCAACTATATTCCAATAAAATTTAAAATAAACAAGTAACACACACACACAATTTCAAGAGGTCTGAAATAACAAAAACATTTTTGAAGAACAAGTTAGGAAAACTTGCTCTAACAGATATCAAGACTCATTATAAGGCTCAAGTAAATAAAACAGCATGGTATTAGTCCAGTGACAGCTAGGAAACAAGCCACATTGGTATGGGCAGTCATATGACAGAAGTGGCACCATCAGTAAAGACATGGCAGCTTTTTAAGTAAGTGGTGCTGGGAAAAATGGATATCCATGTGAGTAAAATAAAATCAGACTCATTCATACAATCTACTAAAATCAACTGGAAAAGACCAAAATGAAAATAGTAAAACTATAATTTTTTGGAAAATAATAAACATATCCATATGACCTTAGAATGGCAAAAGATCTCTTAAATAAAATACAAACAAAATTGCCCAAGAAGAAAGTGACTGACAAATTCTTCCACATAACATTAAGAACAGCTGCTTATCTAAAGAACTACAAAGAAAATTGCAATCATACAGAAAGATATTTGCAATATATAAACACAAAAAGAAACTGTTATCTAGAATATAAAAATTCATAGATTTTTAAAAATAGTACAGTAGAAAATTGGGCAAAAGTTTTAACTACCAAAGTGACCAAAAAAAAAAAGTTCAACTGGGGCTTTCCTGGTGGTGCAGTGGTTGAGAGTCCGCCTGCCGATGCAGGGGACACGGGTTTGTGCCCCGGTCCGGGAAGATCCCACATGCCATGGAGCGGCTGGGCCCGTGAGCCATGGCCGCTGAGCCTGCGCGTCCGGAGCCTGTGCTCCACAACGGGAGATGCCACAACAGTGAGAGGCCCACATACCGCAAACAAAAAAAGTTCAAATGGAAAATAAACATAAAATATGATTCTCAATTTTATTAGTAATCAGGGTCACACAAATTTCTACAACCATTACATATATATCAGACTAACAGAAATTTTTCAAGTTTAATTATACTAGTATTGATGAGGATGTGTCAATGGGAACTCTCATGTACTGCTGGAAAACTCTCTGACATTATATAATTGAAGATTTATATTCCCTTTGACTCAACAATTTCACATCTAGAGAAACTGGTACCTATGTGGCCCTAGAAAACCAGTACAAAATGTTCATAGCTGGAAATACACCAAGTGTATCCCAACACTAGGATACATAAAAATTGTGGTATATCCATATAATTAAATACTATACATTAGTGATAATGAATGTACTCGGGGCTTCCCTGGTGGCGCAGTGGTTGACAGTCCGCCTGCTGATGCAGGGGACGCGGGTTCGTGCCCTGGTCCGGAAAGATCCCACATGCCGCGGAGCGGCTGGGCCCGTGAGCCATGGCCGCTGAGCCTGCGCATCCGGACCCTGTGCTCCGCAACGGGAGAGGCCACAACAGTGAGAGGCCCGCGTACCACAAAAAAAAAAAAAAAATTCTACCAAAAATATTATTATCCAGAGGCTGTAAGAAAGCTTATGATTTCAAATTAATAGCTCTAGATGCTGGATTTTTATCCATTTTTAAAATGTCAGTCCTACACCCTATAAAACGTAATTATATTCAATGCCATAGTATGGGCTCAACCCCATACATTTAAAAATAAGAATTAAAAACAGTTTTAATGGGCACATTACAAAATCACTGAAGTAGTAATACTTTTAAAACAAATTTTCATGAAGCTTTATTAGTCTGACATTCCTCTGTGCCTAGAATCTGTCTTCTCAATTCTATTTTGAGACTTCTGGTCATTTCTCTGATAGCAATGCCAGCAAAGCCACCAGTTGTCATTAATCTCAGTTCTAAGAAAGAGTAAATCATTCTCACCAGCAATTAAACAGTAAATGCATTAAAATAAGACCAATTAAAGCTAAGTCTAGACATTCACCACATAGTCATGAGAAAGGCTTGTCATAATCATTTCAACTTTAATTGGAAATTTCCTTAATAATTCTTTCCAACTGAAGCAAGACTGAAGCTTTGGTTGTGGGAGTACCCAGATTCAGCAGAGTTTAAATTGAAATACTCCATCAGGAATTTCAGTTGTATGTCTGCAAAGCTTCCCTGTACCATTAATTTTTATGTCCAGGATTGGTTCCAAGCTTTGTTTGCCAATAATCCACCATACACAACACACTCTGAAGTTTGTAATTACATCAGTTCTCTTTCACATTTCCAAACTTTTAAAACATTGCCTTGCAAAGGTAAAGAGAACTCATAGCCAATGGCTGTATGTGATTTTTCTCCTTTTGGTAGTCAATATTATACAGAAGACTGATTTTCAAGGTCTTTTTAATAATATGGGCCTTTGTGGGAATAAAAATGTCTGAAACCTTCCTGTGATCTTTACAAATGTATCAGTTACTGTTTCATATGTTATTTCCTATGAAACATAAGCCTATGAATGTATGGACGAATTTAGGTAATTTTCAAAGGAACTGTGAATAATTTTTTAATGAATTTCTAAAGCTTTTGTTGTTGTTATTCTTTTTGTTGTTGTCCAGTTAATTTATGCCACAGTTGATTCACCAAAAAGCACTTCCACTCTAAGAGAGAAATAATGCAGCCCTGTATCTCATGACTTTTTGGCAAGAGCAAATTCCATTTCTTCCATTCACTGATATAACAACAGTTTTTCTAAGAAAGGTAATAATGGGACAGAAAAGCTGTAAATAAAGATCAACACTCCCAACTTTGCTGGCAGGGGAAAGAGATTAGGGTTGGGGAGAGGGAGGTTTATGGAGCAAAAGGAACCCTCCCTGAAAACCCAAGCAAACACAAACATGTTCTTAGGTGTAGCACGTGAATCAGAACGTGAAATGCCATGTTTTGATTTATTGCCATTAATAAGATATTTTCCCAAAAAGACAATTATCATGGGGAATCATTGTGAGAATTTGCCCTGTGTTTAGTGCTAATGAAGCAATGCGGAGGGAGCACAGTGTTTTGCTACAGGTACAGAAGAGACACAGGTATCCCCCCAACTCCAATCAGGGTTGAGGCAAAATCCAACAGGTGTTTAACCTTAGGGGTCAATCTAGTGACTTAAAAATATGCTACCCAGCAATTACATAGGAGCTACATCAATTATAAATGGACCATAGGTGTCTGATCTGGATCCCTGAATGAGAATCAGAAGGTTCACAAACAACTTAAATCGTAAGCAAAATACCATGTATGAGTATATATATGTATATTCTCTTCCTAGATAGTTGTGTGTGTGTGTGTACATATACACACACAACTATCTAGGAAGAGAATCCAGACTTTTTAAATGTATAAGGTCTTGCAGAATGTTTAATGCATTTGACATTTACATGTCATTTGGTTCTGCATCCCATCAGAATAACCTGTATCCATGCAGACAGAAGAAAACATTTCATTAGGGTGATGTAACTAAACATTTAAGCCTTTTCATTTTAGTTCAAAGAAACGTTTGAGAGAATTTTCTTTCATCTAACTATATCAAGCGCCATAAAGAGTGTTCCTTAAAAGTAACTAAGGAAACTATGTCTTCTTGAACTGTGATTTTACCAACGCAAAGAATTAGATATGTTCACCTATTGTTGCTAACTGGTTACGGAAGTTAGAAACAGGAATGCAATGAAAGGGACACAGACATTTAACAATGGTTGAATCACACTCTACCCTCGCTCCAAGTCAGCTGTCATCCACCAAGTCCTATCATGGCTGTTTAAAATGTCTTCCCTGATAGCATTTGAGGGATTAACTTAAGATGAAATCCCTGTTCGCATGTATACATAATAGGGAGAGAGTGGAGGCTAATAAGTGTGTTATTTCTCATGTAATTAAAAGACAACAAATTGTTTCTACAAGAGAAAAACAGATAAGAGAAATATAGATGTGCCATGAGTATAAAAAATAACTCAACCTACTCTTGAATATTAGTGTAGGCCCCGTAAAATAAGCCCTAAAAGAAATGAAGTCTGACTGAAATACTTTAGCCTACAATCAGGGGGAAAGCCACTACAAATTGAAAATATAACCTGGCACCATAATACTTCATTCCTCTATGCCCCTAGAAATGAGGGAATCTGGAATAAAATGTGTGCAAAAACATTCTAAGCTCTAACATTTTACAGCAATACGGTGTTACCAACATACTAAAGCCTAATCTATATTCGCTGAAATATAGGTCACCTTTATATATCACGCATTAAGGTTGGTTGTCTTTACTTATAAAGGAAATAAATTACACACTGAATCTAAATAATTGGGAAAAATCACAGCGTTTAGCCCTTGAACATACATATTTATGTATGTTTAAACAACAGCATATATTTATTACATTGGACAAATATTGTAGATCAAGGCTCACCTCAAATCCCAGCCTACATGCTCACGATTATTTTCTTTTATTCATTCAACATCATTCATTCTCTCCTGAACGCCAGCATGTGATAATGGAAAGAACTTGCTCTTTGCAGCAAGAAAGACCTGAGTTCTAAACTCAGACCACCATCTACTAACTGACCTTAAACAAGTAACTTAAGGGCTCAGCTTTTCCTCCTGTAGAATAACAGTGACAATAGCCCCTTCGTGAAGATTTAAGAAAGCTGGCTTACCAATAGAGACATGGTTCCCTTTAGCCCATCCTTCTCACTGTTCTTTATTCTTATTCCAACTCTGATTTCAGATTCATGTGTGAAAATAACTCAGAACAATGACTGACACATAATGTCACTCAGTACACAGGGAAAACTTACGGTTTGGTATAAAAATGGTCATAATAACTTATACTTGTGAATAATATCTTCTATTTTATCTTTAAAAACATAAATACCTAAAAATTATACCTGGGGTCTCAAGAATGGAATTCAATTGATTCTATTTAAGAGTTAACAAGGGCAATCAAAGTTAAACAACATCTCTGTTAACTTTTGGATTTTTTCACTCTAATCTGCTATGATCCTAATGGAAGATCTGACTCATCTCGTTTTGGTTTTTTTTAACACCTGTATTGGAGTATAATTGCTTTACAAGGGTGTGTTAATTTCTGCTTTATAACAAAGTGAATCAGCTATGTATATGCATACATCCCTGTATCTCCTGCCTCTTGCGTCTCCCTCCCACCCTCCCTACTCCACCCCTCTAGGTGGTCACAAAGCACAGAGCTGATCTCCCTGTTCTATGTAGCTGCTTCCTACTAGCTATTTTACATTTGGTAGTGTATATATGTCCATGCCACTCTCTCACTTCGTCCCAGCTTACACTTCCCCCACCCCGTGTCCTCAAGCCCATTCTCTACGTCTGCACCTTTATTACTGTCCTGCGCCTGGTTCTTCAAAACCATTTTTTTTGATTCCATATATATGTGTTAGCATATGGTATTTGTTTTTCCCTTTCTGACTTACTTCACTCTGTATGACAGACTCTACGTCCATCCACCTCACTACAAATAACTCAATTTCATTTCTTTTTATGGCTGAGTAATACTCCATTGTATATATGTGCCACGTCTTCTTTATCCATTTATCTGTCGATGGACACTTAGGTTGCTTCTGTGTCCTGGCTATTGAAAATACAGCTGCAATGAACATTGTGGTACGTGACTCTTTTTGAATTATGGTTTTCTCAGGGTATCTGCCAGGTAGTGGGATTGCTGGGTCGTATGGTAGTTCTATTTTTAGCTTTTTAAGGAACCTCCAAACTGTTCTCCACAGCGACTGTATCAATTTACAGTTCCACCAACAGTGCGAGAGGGTTCCCTTTTCTCCACACCCTCTCCAGCATTTACTGTTTGTAGATTTTTTGATGATGGCCATTCTGACTGGTGTGAGGTGATACCTCATTGTAGTTTTGATCAGCATTTCTATAATGATTAGTGATGTTGAGCATCCTTTCATCTGTTTGTTGGCAATCTGTATACCTTCCTGGAGAAATGTCTATTTAGGTCTTCTGCCCATTTATGGATTGCATTGTTTGGTTTTGGACATTGAGCTGCACGAGCTGCTTGTAAATTTTGGAGATTAATCCTTTGTCAGTTGTTACGTTTACAAATATTTTCTCCCATTCTGAGGGTTGTCTTTTCGTCTGGTTTATCGTTTCCTTTGCTGTGCAAAAGCTTTTAAGTTTCATTAGGTCCCATTTGTTTATTTTTGTTTTTATTTCCATTTCTCTAGGAGATGGATCAAGAAGGATCTTGCTGTGATTTATGTCATAGAGTGTTCTCCCTATGTTTTCCTTTAAGAGTTTTATAGTGTCTGGCCTTACATTTAGATCTTTAATCCATTTTGAGTTTATTTTTGTGCATGGTGTTAGGGAGTGTTCTGATTTCATTCTTCTACATATAGCTGTCCAGTTTTCCCAGAACCACTTATTGAAGATGCTGTCTTTTCTCCATTGTATATTCTTGCCTCCTTTATTAAAAATAAGGTGACCATATGAGGGTGGGTTTATCTCTGGGTTTTCTACCCATTACACTGATCTGTACTTCTGTTTTTGTGCCCATACCATACTGTCTTGATTACTGTAACTGTGCAGTATAGTCTGAAGTCCGGGAGCCTGATTCCTCCAGCTCCGTTTTTCTTTCTCAAGATTGCTTTGGCTATTCGGGGTCTTTTGAGTTCCCATACAAATTGTGAAATTGTTTATTCTAGTTCTGTGAAAAATGCCTTTGGTAGTTTGACAGGGATTGCATTGAATCTGTAGATTGCTTTGGGTAGCATAGTCATTTTCACAATGTTGATTCTTCCAATCCAAGAACATGGTATATCGCTCTATCTATTTGTATCATCTTTAATTTCTTTCATCAGTGTCTTATAGTTCTATGCATACAGGTCTTTTGTCTCCTTAGGTAGGTTTATTCCTAGGTATTTTATTCTTTATGTTGCAATGGCAAATGGGAGTGTTTCCTTAATTTCTCTATCAGATTGTTCATCATTAGTGAATAGAAATGCAGGAGATTTCTGTGCATTAATTTTGTATCCTGCTACTTTACCAAATTCATTGATTAGCTCTAGTAGTTTTCTGGTAGCATCCTTAGGATTCTCTATGTATAGTATCATGTCATTTGCAAACAGTGACAGCTTTACTTCTTCTTATCCAATTTGGATTCCCTTTCTTTTTCTTCTCTGATTGCTGTGGCTAAAACTTCCAAAACTATGTTCAATAACAGTGGTGAGAGTGGGCAACCTTGTCTTGTTCCTGATCTTAGTGGAAATGGTTTCAGTTTTTCGCCACTGAGACCAATGTTGGCTGTGGGTTTGTCATATATGGCCTTTATTATGTTGAAGTAAGTTCCCTCCTTGCTTACTTTCTGGAGGGTTTTTATCAGAAATGGGTGTTGAATTTTGTCAAAAGCTTTTCTGCATCTACTGAGATGATCCTACGGTTTTTCTCCTTCAACTTAATATGGTGTATCACATTGACTGATTTGTGTATATTGAAGAATCCTTGCATTCCTGGGATAAACCCCACTTGATCATGGTGTATGATCCTTTGAATGTGCTGTTGGATTCTGTTTGCTAGTATTTTGTTGAGGATGTGTGCATCTATGCTCATCAGTGATATTGGCCTGTAGTTTTCTTTCTTTGTGACATCTTTGTCTGGTTTTGGTATCAGGGTGATGGTGGCCTCGTAGAATGAGTTTGGGAGTGTTCCTCCCTCTGCTAGATTTTGGAAGAGTTTGAGAAGGATAGGTGTTAGCTCTTCTCTAAATTTTTGATAGAATTTGCCTCTGAAGCCATCTGGTCCTGGGCTTTTGTTTGCTGGAAGATGTTTAGTCACAGTCTCAATTTCAGTGCTTGTGATTCGTCTGTTCATATTTTCTATGTCTTCCTGGTTCAGTCTCAGAAGGTTGTGCTTTCTAAGAATTTGTCCATTTCTTCCAGTTTGTCCATTTTATTGGCATAGAATCGCTTGCAGTAATCTCTCGTGATCGTTTGTATTTCTGCAGCGTCTGTTGTCACTTCTCCTTTTTCATTTCTAATTCAATGGATTTGAGTGTTCCCCCTTTTTTTCTTGATGAGTGTGGCTAGTGGTTTATCAATTTTGTTTATCTTCTCAAAGAACCAGCTTTTAGTATTATTGATCTTTGCTATTTTTCCTTCGTTTCTTTATCATTTGTTATCTGATCTTTATGATTTCTTTCCTTCTGCTAACTTTGGGGTTTTTTTTGTTCTTCTTTCTCCAATTGCTTTAGGTGTAAGGTTCGGTTTTTATTTGAGATGTTTCTTGTTTCTTCAGGTAGGATTGTATTGCTATAAACTTCCCTCTTAGAACTGCTTTTGCTGCATCCCATAGGTTTTGGGTCATCGTATTTTCATTGTCATTTGTTTCTAGGTAAGTTTTGATTTCCTGTTTGATTTCTTCAGTGATGTCTTGGTTATTTAGTCGTGTATTGTTTAGCCTCCATATGTTTGTATTTTTTACAGATTTTTTCCTGTAATCGATATCTAGTCTCATAGCACTGTGGTTGGAAAAGATACTTGATACAATTTCAGTTTTCTTAAATCTATCAAGGCTTGATTTTGAACCCAAGATATGATCTATCCTGGAGAATGTTCCACGAGCACTTGAGAAGAAAGTGTATTCTGTCATTTTGGGATGGAATGTTCTATAAATATCAATTAAGTCTATCTTGTTTAATGTATCGTTTAAAGCTTGTGTTTCCTTATTACTTTCATTTTGGATGATCTGTCCATTGGTGAAAGTGGGGTGTTACAGTTCCCTACTGTGATCGTCTTACTGTCACTTTCCCTTTCATGGCTGTTAGCATTTGATAAACATAAGACCAGAAACAAATTAGATGCAGAAAGCACACCCCAAGCCTACAGTTGTTCCCAAAATCCACCACCTCAATTTTGGGTTGTTTCGTTGTCTATTCAGGTATTCCAGAGATGCAGGTACATCAAGTTGATTGTGGAGATTTAATCCGCTGCTCCTGAGGATGCTGGGAGAGATTTCCCTTTCTCTTCTTTGTTCACACAGCTCCTGGGGTTCAGCTTTGGATTTGGCCCCACCTCTGCGTGTAGGTCGCGAGAGGACAACTGTTCCCCGCCCAGACAGGACGGGGTTAAAATAGCATCTGATTAGGGGGCTCTGGCTCGCTCAGGCCGAGGGGAGGGAGGGTTACGGAATGCGGGGTGAACCTGCAGCAGCAGTGGCCGGCGTGACGGTTGCACCAGCCTGAGGCACGCCGTGTGGTCTCCCGGGGAATTTGTCCCTGGATCACGAGACCCTGGCAGTGGTGGGCTGCACAGGCTCTTGGGAGGGGAGGTGTGGAGAGTGACCTGTGCTTGCACACAGGCTTCTTGTTGGCTGCAGCAGCGGCCTTAGCATCTCATGCCCATCTCTGGGGTCTGCGCTGAAAGCTGTGGCTCGCACTGTATCTGGAGCTCGTTTGTGTGATGCTCTGAATCCCCTCTCCTGGCGCACCCGGAAACAACAGCCTCTTGCCTCTTTGGCAGTTCCAGACTTTTTCCCGTACTCCCTCCCGGCTAGCTGTGTCGCACTAGCCCCCTTCAGCCTGTGTTCACGCAGCCAACCCCAGTCCTCTCCCTGGGATCTGACTTCCGAAGCCTGAGCCTCAGCTCCCAGCCGCCGCCTGCCCCCTCGGGTGTTCAGAGAAGCCTCTCGAGCTGGTGAGTGCCGGTCGGCCCTGATCCTCTGTGTGGGAATCTCTCCACTTTGCCCTCTGCAGCCCTGTTGCTGCGCTCTCCTCGGCGGCTCTGAAGCTTCCCCCCACCCCCAACCCCGTCTCCACCCGTGAAGGGGCTTCCTAGTGGGTGGAAACTTTTCCTCCTTCACAGCTCCCTTTTGCCTCTGTGTTTCCTTTTTTCTTTTGCCCTACCCAGGTACGTGGGGAGTTTCTTGCCTTTTGGGAAGTCTGAGGTCTTCTGCCAGCGTTCAGTAGGTGTTCTGTAGGAGTTGTTCCGCGTGTAGATGTATTTCTGATGTATTTGTGGGGAGGAAGGTGATCTCCATGTCTTACTTACTCCTCTGCCATCTTGAGGGTCTCTCCTGACTCATCTCTTATTTGCAAATTACCTCAGCAAACATGGAAGCAATTTGCAACCAATCATGCTACACATTAAAATTTCACAATACGCTGTCATCTGTCATTGTCATCAAGAAGACCACTTCCTTCATACGAACTTGTTTTATATTTTAAAACTGACTACACAGTCATCCAACACATTAAGAAGAGAGCCTCTTAAAACAACTGGCTCTGAGAGTGGTAATACAGTGAAAGATTCAATATGTGAAAGATTATGTCCTCTTAATTTATGTCCTAAACATTTTAAGTGGTTTGACTAAACACTAATTATCAAAGCTTCAACCTTGTCTTTGCCAAAATTCTTTCATTATTAATGTACTCATTACAGGAACACTCCGCAGGTCCCTACAAACAAACTGTTGGAAAATGCTAAATCAAGAGCACACCTGAAGACAAATGAAAACAGGGCCTAAGAAGGGGGCTTTTCCCATTCACATCTCATCTTTTCAGACTTGACTTGATTCTTCAATTCCTAGAGAACTGGAGGTCATATGGGTATTAACCTGGACTCTAGAACTTCAAATGATAGAAATCTAAGCTAACCAGTTTATGCACAAGAGTGAACAGTGGATGGCATCTTACCACTGTAATTGACATCGTGTACCATGGATTCTTATTTTGGCTCCGCCCTTTTTTAGTTGTGCCATCTCTGGTGAGCCAATTAAGCTTCTCCTTCCTTGGCTCCTATAAAATGGGGACAGAAATAAAAACGATCTCCTGAAACTTTAAGGAAAATGGTATCATTTAATATGTGTAAAGCCCTAGAAAATTGCTTGGCACATGATAAACGTTCGATAATTTTTTTTAAAGAGCAGAAATGAACCTAATTTTAGAGACAAGTGGAACCAGAGGATGAGTGCCATCAGGATTCACTTATTCTATTTTATTTCTATCTACATTTCAAAATTTCCCAACTTCGGACAAAGAGCTTAGCAACCAGTGTGAAAGAGCCTTCTTTCCTCCAATCAATATAAACTATTTCAGAGGAGGACTCCGACTGGCCCAGTTTAGATGATGTGCCAATATCTGGACTAGCCACTTTGACTGCAGGTGGGGTTCTATGATTAGTGTGGCCAAGTAGCCCAGTTTATACCTGTTGTCTCAGCATAATGACCAATAGTGCACATTGCACTCTCTAAACTATCCCAATTTCAATAACATTATTTATGCAGTATTCTTGCCAAAATGTTTTATCTGAAGCTAATTATAAGGAAACATTAGAACTATCTAGACTGTGGGACATTCTATTACAATCATAATGGATGCTTCAAAAATGTCAGTGTTGTAAAAGATTTTTTTAAATAAGATTGAAACTAGAAAACCCAATGAAATGTATGATCATAGAGAGTGGGGGAACACCTATAAGGAACATTTGGGGGAACAACTGTATATGATGGCAATACTGTGCTTATGTAGAAAAATAATATCCTTTGTTCTGTGATATACACACCAAAGGATTTAATGGGAAAATGTCAATAATGTCTACATCTTGCTTTCAAATGATTTGGGGGAAAAAAAAAGGCTACATCCAAAGAGAGATACAGAGCAAATGTCACAAAATGTTAACAAATTAATGAATCTAGATAATTCAACAGATTATATTCACTGTATTATTCTTTCTGAAAAATTCTAAAATTTTTCAAAATAAAAAGTCAGGAGAAAAATGACCCCATGTGAGTAATTATATGGTCTTCCTATGTATGATTGGACCGCTTGCACCAATTACTGCTTGACAGGGAAGCAAACTGTTTTAAAAATGGCTAGTTCCATTCAGAACAAGTGTCTAAAATATCAGGAAGAAGAGCAAATTCCCAAGGAATTTGAAACCAAGGAGGAATCATTGTGCATCAGGCAGCTACCCAGTTTATGTACTGTAACACACAAATTATCTCTAGTCCAAATACTGGGATTCTTGAATTCCATTTATGAGAAATAATAAGCCAAACCTTGTTCTTTTAGCAAAGGAAATGCCTCTTTCTCAATTGCTTCCCTGAAATGCCACCTAATGGTCTTTACATGTACCTAATGGTCAGGAAAACTTCAATAAGCGAGGCTTAGGAATTCTTCCAATCACGGTTCCCAAAGCTAGGTCCCATCCAATCTGAAAACTTGACCGTTATGATTATTCCTACTACTTCTCTAGCACCCCCTCTTCCCCTCATCAAAGCCTAGGAGAACCTGCAAATTTTCCTGTCACAAAGCTTTTTTTTCTACTGGATAAACTTTTAAAGAATGTTCACCATTTTTTATTCCATAATCACATAAGGTATTTGAGAAATAAGGCCATAAATAAAGATCTGAGTTTGAATCCCAAGTCCACCATTCCTAAGATGCCACTTCGGGCAAGTTACTTTACATCTCTGAGACTCAGTTCCATCATTGGTAAAATGAGAACCATCACACCTCTCTTGCAGGATGGTTGTAAGTGTTGGAAACAAATAAGGTAAAATATAATAGTTGCTTTCTGTAAACAGGAACAAGGATAACAATGATGGCACAGCTCCTGCCTTCAGGGACCTCACTGTCTAGTAACCACTGTCTCCCCTCACCCACGTCACTGCTGGTCTCAATCAATTAGAACTTTTGTCCAAAACAAGTGAGTGTTCCTCTATATCAGCAGGCACAACATAGAAATACAGGCTTTTTGGTGTCTGAGGCAACCTAACTGCATAGCATCTTATTTTCATTTGCACCTTGTTTTTTTAAACATTACCATGATCCAGATTCATTCCAGTGCATCAAGTTCTAAAAGGCATTTCTTCCCTTTCAGACCTTTCCAGGTGAACTATTACCTTCTCTTTGCAAAAAAGGAAGTGGCATTCTCTTAAACTATTTTAGATTTTTCCCATCACTAGATGTGTCTAAATGTTTTTGTGAATAAGTAGGACCTTGTTACAGAGTAATGCGTCATCAATAAAACAGAAGACACAGCTGGTGAATTATCTGGTGCAAATCCATTTTTTCCAGATTATATGATCTTTGTCAGCAGTAAGTGTGTAATAGATGGAAAGAATGTAGTTAAGCCACTCGGTATGAGGTTTGGATTCACAAAATTAGAAGAAAATGATTTTGGTTAAGAAATTAAGAAAGCAAGACCTCAATATCAGTGTATTAAACAATTTGGAATAATTCTTCGTCTTTATACCACAGATATCCTAATACATGGACAAAATAGGAGAAAATCAATTACCAATAAATTTTTAATGATTTATGAATAAATTAACCAAAAACTGAACCAATTTTAATGCACTTAGGGCCATAATATTTCAAATAAATTAGTAGGAACTCAACTATGTTAGAAAATGTCGGGAATTTAACCACTTAAGAGAGACACACATTTTATATATATTCAAGAGTGACTCTGTACATAGATAGTTGCCTATATAACATGTTTTCCGAAACCCCTAAAGGCCTACTGTAGTTTTGAATGATTTCAAATAACTAGATTTCCTTGTAAGTTTCCACTGTAGTGAATCGTTTCACCTAAGGCCACTCAAAGCAGAACACAAAGTTCACAAAAAGAAACAATAGCTAAAACTCCCTATACAGCTAGATATCAGCTCCTCTTTTGTCTTCCCAACCCCTTAACCTCAAAAAAAAAAAAAAAAAAAAATAGGAAAGAAGGGTGCTACACATGGCCGTGAAGTGCTGATGAGAAGACTCTTGAGACAGCCAAACACATCTGTGCAGTTCTCCATTTGAGCCTCAAGAGACGTTATCTGTAGAGATGCCCAAACACAGAGTAGCCTACTCAAAATACTTTCCCACTCAATTCAGCGTACCACTTACATGAGACACTGATTACCCATATGTTAAGATAACTGGTCTCAGTTTTAGAAACTTCTCCAAAGATGAAAGTCTCAGTTTCTCCATTTGTCCAGAGACCCAATCTCTCCACTAGTATTTTCTATACTCTGAGCCCTATACAGTGTCTGTTTTTCCTTAGATGCAGAAAATTTTCCTCTGGCTGCTATCTCAACATCAGTTTCAGTTTCTAGCAATCTATTTCAGTTATCTACATAGATACTCAGGTATCTATTCAGTTGTGTATTCAGTTATAACAAACTGCCTCAACATTCAGTAGCTTAAAAGAGTAACGACCATTTACTTGCTCATGGTTCTATAACTTGGGCAGGGCTCAGCAAGGATAGCCTCATCTCTGCTTCACGTGATGTCAACTGGATCTCTCCTAGGACTCAAGAATCCAAGATGGCTTCACTCACATGCCTGCGACCACAGCTGAGATGCTGAAAAAGCTGGGGGCTGACCTCATCTCACTCTCTCCAGCAGGCTAGCTGCAATTCTTCACCTAGTGGCTCAGGGCTTCAAAAGAATAGCAGAGACAGCCAGGACTCTTAAGCCCAAGCCCAGAACAGGCACACTTTTAGATCTGCCTCCTTCTGTTGGTAAAAGCAAGTTACAAAGTCAGCCACGACCCAGGGGGAGCGGCAAAAAGATCCCACCTTGGACGAGAGGAGTGGCACGGTTGGGAGGAGCTACTGGTTCCTCCAGGGATGGGCGGAGCTAACGATTGCCGTACTTGCTGTCATAAGCAACTAACTTATGATTTCATTTCCCTACATTTCAGCTAATGCTCAACATGCCATCATCTTGGATGAGGACAGAGAAGAAATTATATTCTTACTTCTTGAAGTCCTATAATACAAATCATTTCTTACTTTATAACTTTCACGTAATCTGTAAGATAATCTAAGAATATTTCTACATTCTGGGTAGGTGGGAGTAAGTCCTTCAAAAACTGCACCCAACTCAAAAGAAGTCTGTCTTTCCTCATGTGCTATTACAGTTCCAAACAGTCTCAGCATTACAGTCCTCCTTTATAGTCAGGCACTGAAACAGGAATAAAAATGAGCATGTGTTACCTACACCCAAAAGCACAGTACATTATCAATAATAAACACAATTATAGAAATGAGCTTCAAAATCACCTGCACGTGACCTTTGTAGAAAGACACACAAGAGACACAGATTTGAGGAGGATTAAGGAGAAGAGGGGCAAGATAAAGAGAAAAAATTAACCAACCTAATTGGAGGCAGATGCCACTTTTAAGAAAACCTCTTAGAGGGAGCAAGAGGTGTGAAGAGGTGAACAGCTGTGAGACATACAGTTGGCGCTCCACATCCACAGATGGAAAACCCATGGATATGGAGGCCCCACAGTACTATGCCGTTTTATATAAGGGATTTGAGCATCTGTGGATTTTGGTTTTGGGAGGAGGGGGTCTGGAACCAATCCCTGGCAGGTACTGAGGGAGAACTGTGCTAAAGAGAAATTCACCTGTGGTAATTTGACCTGGGTAAATAACCTATTTCGCTTTCAAGGTTCTTCGAGAGAAACAGTGGATGATGTTTTTGCTTCGTCACTTATAAACCACAATGCAACTGATTAACTATCATTTATTAATATTATTCTTAACCGACACCTTGTCAGTTAAGGCATGATTATATACTGACTTGCAATTTTCTGTACCCTACTACCCAGTGCAAAACGAAACCTCTGGAGCTTCCTTTGCATCCGATACAAGGATAAAAATACTTTTAATTGCCAAAATAGACACTATTTCAAAGACCAGTTTGTACTTTTTATTAGCATTTCAAGGAACGCGCAGTTGATCCTTGAACAACTTGGGGATTGGGAGTCAACTCCCACTGAGTTGATAAATCACATATAACTTGACTCACCAAAAACATAACTACTAATAGCCTACCATTGACTGGAAGCCTTACTAATAGTTAAGAGATACAAACTTCTATGCATAAAATAAATATGAAACAAGGACATATCATACAGCACAGGGAAATACAGCCATTATTTTGTAATAACTTTAAATGGAATATAATCTATAAATATACTGACTATGTTGTACACCTGAGACTAATATTATAAATCATATATAATTTATTTTTTAAAATGAAAAGGTAATGTGTAAAGGAAATTTGTATTTATTTACAGGCATAACAGTTCAATTCATGCATTAATAATGAAGAGAGACAGCAATATGATTGCTTTATGATATCCTAGTATAATAGATATAATGCTTCACAGTAGCTTAGCCTATACACTAATGAATAAACTGTTACAAAAAATTTTACGGCTTACAGTATTACAGTCATATTCATAATACAGTATTGGAAATATTGTTACCAGTTTTTAAAAAAACACTTACCAGTGATGATAGGCTGATACATAGTTTCTCCAATTACAAGAGAAGCTACTGTACAGTAATTCTTTGAAAGCACTTACAAAACAGTAAGAAAACTAACACATTATTAATTCTGTATTAAATATCACTCACCTTACGCCTATGCAAGGATAGGCTATCCACTTCAATACAGGTCTAGCACACAATGGTCTACAGGTCTACCTGATAATGATAATGACGACACAAGGACATCTCATACAGTTCTTGCCTTACAGTTAGTAGATTTTCACAGGAAGACACTCACATACACACAACAGACAAGGTTATTAACTGAATGGCAAGGTGATTATTTACCATTCATTAAGTGGAAGTGGATCATCAAGAAGGTCTTCATCCTCATCATCTACATGTTGAGTAGTCCGAGGAGGCAGAGGAGGGGGAAGGGCAGGCAGGCACATTCAGTGTAACTTTACAGAAATACATCATAATTTCTGGCTGATTTTTTTTTTTTTTTGCTTTATAATTTCTCTAAAAAATGTTTCTCTATGGTACCAATCCTTCATTGCACCTTATGGTTTAGTTTCAGTAGCCGTATCACAGAAGGATCCATGTCGTAAAAGAAGTCAAAAGCAGTCTTGAATAATCAGAGCCCTTCCGCCAGACTGTCTAATGTCAATTTATTTTCTGGCACTGATTCTTCTACATCTTCTTCCACATCGTCTGGCATTGGTTTGAAAGAACTCATTTCCATCAAATCATCTTCTGTTAATTCCTCTGGTGTGGTGTTTATTAGCTACTGAATTTCTTCAAGATCGATATCTTGAAGCCCTTCACCCTCTTCCCACCTTTTCTGCCATATCCACAATCTCTTTCGTGATTTCCTTGACTGGCTCTGTTGTAATCCTATGAAGTCATACACAACATCTGGACACAGTTTTCTCCACCAGGAATTTATTGTTTATGGCTTGATGGCTTACTCAGGTTTTGTTCATAACACCACAATGGCGTCTTCAATTGTATACTCCTTCCAGATTTTCATGATGTTCTATGTGATCCCATACCACTGGCAATCCTTTCCATAGAATATCATGTGTAATTAGCCTTAAAGGTCCTTATGACCCTCTGAACTAGAAGCTAAATTAGAGATGTTGTGCTGGGGGCAAGTAACCACTTGGACATCTTTGGTGTTGAACTCATGGGGCTCTAGGTGGCCGGGGGCATTGTCCAGTACCTAAAAAAATCTTTAAATGGCAGTCCCTTAACTTGGCAAAGTTCTTCCTGACTTCAGGAACAAAGCAGTGATGGAATCAATTTAGAAGAAGGGTCTTGTTGTCCAGGTCTTCTTGTACAATCAAAAGACTAGCACCCGGTATTTATTTTTTCCCTTCAGGGCTTGGGCATTAGCAGCTTTACAGATAGGGGAAGTCCTGATCATAAACCCAATGCATCTGCTCTAAACAGTAGGGTTAGCCTGTCCCTTCCTGCCTTAAATCCCAGGGCTCGTTTCTCTTCCTTACTAATAAGTGGTCCTTTGGAGTATTTTTTTTCCAGAATAGGGCACTTTTGTCTATATTATTAACAACCTGTCCAGGCAGGTATCTTTTCTCCTCAATTATTTTCTTAATGGCATCTGGGAATTCATTTATTGCCTCTTGGTTGGCAGAAGTTGTTTCTCCTGTTATCTTGACATTTTTAAAGCCGAACATCACTCTAAAATTTTCAAGCCATCCTTTGCTATCATTAAACTCTCCACCTTTAGATCCTTCACCTTCCTTTTGCTTTAAATTGTCATATAATGACTTTGCTTTTTCTCAAATAATATTACAGTCTATAGGTATGCCTTTCTTAAAGCAATCCTGCACCCACGTAAAAGCTGCATTTTCAATATGAGACAAAATTGTATTTCACAAAAAGTCTAGGTTTCCATGTCTGCTGGTGTAGCTGCAGTGACAGTTTCAAGAATTTCCTTTTTTTTTTTTTTTTTAACAATGGTTCTTATACTGGATTCATTTATCTTGAAATGGTGGACAACCACAGCTGCAGACCTCAATCTACGGTACATATCAAGCAATTCAACTTTTTCTTGTAACGTCATGACTTTTTTCTGCTTCTTGGGAACACCTCCAGCATCACTAGTGGTACTTTGTATGGGTCCCATGGTGTTATTCAAGGTTTACGCTATTGCACTAAACATGATGAAAAATACTCTAGAACCTCGAGAGATCACTTTTTACTGTGATACGCAATCCAATGGAGAGATGAACTGCTCACGTGTACATGATTAGCCTCACATGACATTTTTAGCAGATACTTGCAACTCCTGAGCTCACCGCAATAGCAACAGGAAGTGGCTAAGAAATCAGTACAGTAGTACAGTGTGTGCTACAGTTAATTTTATGCATTCATGATTTAATACTGTTTTTGTTTGTTTACATTTCTCTCGACTGAAAATTGTGCCATATACAATCTGTTAGTGTTTGTGTGCCTAAGTTTTGATGAATTTTAACTTTTTATATTAGATTTGTATATGTTTTATGGAAGTATACAATAAAATAAATTAGTATCTACATATATTTTAGGCATTAAGATATTTAACTTTTTCTTAATTTTTTAAAATATTTCTAGGCTACGTGGTTAATCTGTGAGTTTTTTCCAAGTGTTGCAAATTTCAAAAAAGTTTTCCAATATATTTACTGAAAAAAAAAAGGACTCCATGTATAAGTGAACTCACTCAGTCCGAACCTGTGCTGTTCAAGGGTCAGCTGTGTATATTAAAGTAACAAGAGCCAAAATTGGGCTGAATGGACACTTAGAATAAATTTTAAAAAAACAATCTTCTTATGGATAAAACATATTAATTCATGTAACAAGTATCTTGTGAACAATCATTATGTGAAAGGAAACATCAGGGATCCAAAAAAGAATGGCTGTGCCTTTAAAGAGCTTAAAATGTAGCCCTCTAAGATGTGAAGACAAACAGCCATAATATCAGATGCAGTGTCAAAATGCCACAGGAAAGGTAAAAGGAGGGACTTCCCTGGTGGTGCAGGGGTTGAGAATCCGCCTGCCAATTCAGGGGACACGGGTTCAAGCCCTGGTCTGGGAAGATCCCACATGCCTCAGAGCAACGAAGTCCATGCGCCACAACTACTGAGCCTGTGCTCTAGAGCTCATGAGCCACAACTACTGAGCCCACGTGCCATAACTACTGAAGCCCACATGCCTAGAGTCTGAGCTCTGCTACGATAAGCCACCACAATGAGAAGCCCATGCACCGCAACAAAGAGTAGCCCCCACACACCGCAACCAGAGAAAGCCCACACATAGAAATGAAGACCCAATGCAGCCAAAAATACATAAATTAATTATTTTTTTAAAAAAAGATAAAAGGAAAAAACGTCAGAGACTAGAACCAAGAACAGCTCAGGGAAGAGAAGCTCTCGATCTGCACTTTGAAAGGTGGGTAGGATTTTTAGAGTGGAAAATGGGAAGAGAAGACCATTCAACATGGAGACAATGTAGAAACAATGAAAAATGTAGACCATTTTCCAGGAATAGAAAGTATACAAAATAGGAGAGTTTGGAAATATTTAAGGTAGATGAAGAATCGTAGAAAGCTGAAAATTGAAAAGGTAGACAGAAATGTCACTGCCACACTAAAGATTTTGGGTTCTATTCCAGGGTCTTTAAATATCTTTGCTCAAGTACCCCCAAAGGAATTTTTTTTTCTTTTTGCAGTACGCGGGCATCTCACTGTTGTGGCCTCTCCCGCTGCGGAGCGCAGGCTCAGCGGCCATGGCTCATGGGCCTAGCCGCTCTGCAGCATGTGGATCTTCCCGGACCGGGGCACGAACCCGTGTCCCCTGCATCGGCAGGCGGACTCTCAACCACTGCACCACCAGGGAAGCTCCCCAAAGGAATTTTTAAAAACTGTATAGTTCCTTGCATAATTTTTTCTTTACAGTATTTTGTCTTAAGTTTACATAGTGGCAAGGATGTAATCTCCAGCAATATCATAAAGACTGACATTAAAAAAAAACCCTGTTACATCATTCTTTTAATGTCTACTGTAATTCACAATCATCCACTTAAAAATATCTTCATACACTCTTCTTAAATAATCAGAAATTCCACATTATTTTTCTTTCTTTTTTAAAATTTATTTATTTATTTTTGGCTGCATTGGGTCTTCGTTGCTGCGCGCAGGCTTTCTCTAGTTGCGGTGAGCGGGGCCTACTCTTCGTTGCGGAGCGTGGGCTTCTAATTGCAGTGGCTTCTCTTGTTGCAGAGCATGGGCTCTAGGTGCACGGGCTTCGGTAGTTGTGGCTCACGGGCTCTAGAGTGCAGGCTTAGTAGTTGTGGCACATGGGGCTTAGTTGCTCCGCGGCATGTGGGATCTTCCCAGACCAGGGCTCGAACCCATATCCCCTCCATTGGCAGGCGGATTTTTAACCATTGAGCAATGAGGGAAGCCTTCTTTTTCTTTCTTGAACTCCTGCTTCCATTCCCTTCTCCCACTTAATTTTATCCTAAAATTCTCAAAAGTCTTATCGATAAAGCTTCCATATTTCTCTGGGAAAAAAATATATTTAGGGCTTCCCTGGTGGCGCAGTGGTTGAGAGTCCACCTGCCGATGCAGGGGACACGGGTTCGTGCCCCGGTCCAGGAAGATCCCACATGCCGCGGAGCGGCTGGGAGCCATGGCCATTGAGCCTGCGCGTCCGGAGCCTGTGCTCCGCAACGGAAGAGGCCACAACAGTGAGAGGCCCACATACCAACAACAACAACAACAACAACAACAAAAAAAATATATATATATATACACACACAGATATATATATGTGCATATATATATATATATATAATATATAAATAGAATTTAATTTGTTCCCTAAGGCTGTGATTTTACAATAATATTTCAGACTAAGTTATCATTACCATGATTATCAGTACCCAATTGATCAAAACAAATATTTTACAAATTTTAATAAATGATTAAATATAAAGGTAAAAATATTATTGGAAATGTATCCCTTAATAAGGTGAGGCCATTAAAAGAAAAAAGCTTATTTCATGCGTCAATGGATGACTATCACGTATTACAGAAGCAGATTTGCATCAATTCTAATTCCATTTTTTGGCTTTTATAGATACTTCTAGATATTATATAAATAAGTATGAGAGTAAAAGGAGTTCTGTTATAAAAATATCACTCAATTCTTTGAACTCTTGAGTTATACACCAAAATCACAATGCTCTAGCATCAAAAATTATTTTTAGCTATCATCTGACAATTCTACTGGATCCACCTTCATTTTTTAAAGTAAGGAATTAGATATTATCTAATCAAGGAGAAGACGTTATTAGAGTCCAATTATCACCAATATTTACGTTGCCCCTATTTCGACACTTCAAAAATTTCATGACTTGAGCTAACGTGTAAGATTCAGGATGACCTGTTAAGGCAGGCATTTCTTTTTTCAGATGAGAAAGGGACAGTTGTAAAAGAAGTCACAGGAAAAGAAAACCCACAGTTTGCATCCCACACCTCCAAAGATGGCAGATCAATTTGAAAAAATTGAGAATCTACAAACTGATGCTCATAAAATTATCTATGCCTGGAAAGTTCCTGGGAAGTGTTTGTATATTTCCTGGGGCACATGCACCCAGTTATAAGACTGCTAGCAACAGGGGACAACAGACAGTTTTTATTTATTTTTGGCTGTGTCAGGTCTTAGCTGCAGCATGCGGGCTCTTTGTTGCAATGTGTGGGCTCTCTAGTTGAGGCGCGTGGGCTCAGTAGTTGCTGCACTGGGGCTTAGTTGCCCCGTGGCATGTGGGATCTTAGTTCCTCGACCAGAGATCAAACCCACATCTCCTGAATTGGAAGGTGGATTCTCAACCACTGGACCACCAGGGAAGTCCCAACAGAAAGTTTTTGATCAAGGAAGTAATACAATTATAAGTGTGCTTTAGAAATATGAAGATGGAAACAATATACAGATTGGATTGGGAGAAGAAACTGTTCAAAGTAAGGAGGCAAATAGAGACCTTCCTATAGATTAGAAAGTATTAAAGAGGATATGGACTAGAATATTACCTTTGAAAAGAGTGAAAGACATTATAGAATAAGAACCAAAATGGTTTAGTAACTAAAATTTGATGTGGGAAATAAATGTATCATTTCCTTCTCTCATCTTTTCATTCAGTGAATAAATATTTAAGTTCTTGATATATGGCTACTGAAGGCAAACATAAAATGATGGGATATAGGAAGACAGTTCAGTGAAATTATTTAGGTGCTATGAGAGAATACTGGCACAGGTCTTCGGGCCTTCTCCTAAAAGCTAGAGGAAATCATCAGAAGGATTGTAAGCCGGATAGATTTGAAGGGGCGAGAGTACCTCTGGAAAACGTTGAGATCTTCTTGCAGATTCCAATTCACTAGCTTGGGTTTCCCTTCTTACGTTCAATGTGATATCAAAATCTGTCCATTTTTTCCTTTAAAAGGGGTGCTGGATTTGTATCTTCTTGTACCTCTTACTACACAACTAGATTGCCTTTAATTTTGTTGAAAGCAAAGAATTTGATATTATCTGATCTGCAACGGAAGTTATCCAGTTACTAGGGTCCAATTATATACCAGTATTTCAAACTGTCCCTTCTGTGGCACTTCAGAAACTTTTACAGCCTGGAGCAATGTACAAGATTCAGAAAGAATCTTAAATAGAACTGTCAACGTCTGCATTCCCTACTCAAGAAGTATAATGTATACCTATTTCCAAATATATCAAGGCCTACTTCTGTTCCCCAATGATTAAGTCTCTCATTAAGAAACTGGTCTCTCTTTTGACCTAATCTTTTGATAAATATTATTTCTCACTGATTGCAACATGCCACCTGCACTTTCATGAGATTATTCCCCCCAACATGGACCAACACAGCTAGATTCATTCCCATCTCTCCTTATACCATCCCCCCACTCATAACAAACGCTTAAAACTCCTCCCACCTAACGTCTAGCCCCCTTCAAACTCTACTTCTATGTGAAGTCTTCTCTGTTATTCCTACACACAATATTTTATTTTATCTTGATTACCAGTGTATTTAATGTAATAAATTAATACAAGTCCATTTACTGGGTTATATAAGGTTGATCTTACTATTTCTCTTCTTTTTCAAAGGAACTTTCCTTCTCCATGTAGTCAAAGTTTTCACTGTTAAATATAAAGGGACAGAATTTTATTCCATATATTCTCTTTTAGATGCATATATTCATACTCAAATCTTCTAATGTACCATGAAGTCTAAAAAAATTAAAGCATCATCTAGTTCTCTAGGAAATTACTATTAATTTTTGGAAAACTTGGGAAAGGATTTTCTTCTGTGGGATTGAGACATTCTTTCCCCTTCTCCCAAACCATAAATTCAAAGCAATCAACAATTAAGGACAAAACCCCTGATATTCCCAGTCATATTCCTTATTAGCAATAAGGCCTGGCTTCATATAATCTACTTTTAAAACAGAGTAACTAAACTAGGCTTTTAAAAAAAAAACCAATAAAACTCAACTTACATTAATAATACTTTTTTAAAGTATGATCTTTGTTAATATTAGTAGTAATTAAAATTTTTACTCCAAAAGTACACTTCTCCCTCAAATTAATAAACTTTAAATAAAAGAAAATTTAAATTCATCCTGGCTAGATCCAATATCTTAATGGAAATAAAGAAGACTGATACTTCAAAGTCACAGTAGTGGAAGAAATCTGATATATGAAAGAAATGACTCTTATCAGAGAGTTGAGAAAAGCTGGCCAAAGTGTCACGTCTTAGCCATCAGGTTTTTGTCGATTTTTGAATTAGATTTATAAATAAAAACAGAACAGTAGGTTGGAAAGTCATTCAAGCGAAACATCCAACCAATGATTAATTATCCCACTTCTCTAACATTCCTATCAAACAGACTCCCTAGCAGATGTTCAAGTATTTTTTATGATTAGAAACCCTTGATTTCTCAAATTAGTCCATTCTGTCAGACGAAAGCCCTGAATACAAGAAATAAACTTCCTAAAGGAAGTCAAAAATCTGTCACATTTTAGCTTCATCCAGCGATTCTACCGCTACCCTTTGGGGTCATAAATAATTTAATATGTTATCACCACCCTTTTCCCTTTAAATATTTAAAAATAACTTCACATCTTTACATTTTCTTCTTTGATGAGCTGAATATGTCCAGTTCCTTCCACGTTATTTCACATGCCATGAATTTTAACTTTCCCACCTTCTCGGTCTCTCTCTTACCTATTAATGGCTTTTTCAAGTGTGACTCTCCCAAAGAATACAACTTTATCATGTCACAGCTGAGAATGTTTACCAGCTGAGAATACAGCAGGAAACTCACCATCCCTCTTTTGGATGACATACTCAATGAGGATGTGACAGTGGGGTCAACAGGCCAAATAATATTGTAGGGGAAGAAAATTTTCCCTTCTACCCTTCTAGGTTCTGTGTGTGTGGTCTAAGAATTAAATTGACATAATACAGATTAACAGAAGAAAAAAACCAATTTTAATTATGTATGTATGTACAGGAACCTCTCAGCGATATGAGACACCAAAGGCCACCAGATGATTGAGGCTTGGACATCACCCTGAGCTAAGAAAAGTGGTAGGGGTTTGGGGCTTCAAAGGGGTGGGAGGGTAACTCATGGGAAAGGGAGAAGAGAAAATGTTGGGTAAATAACGTTTGCCCTACCATGTAGGATAAGTCTCTCAGGTGGAGTTATCTCTGGTAATGTCAGTATCTTTCTTCCTGGTTCAGGCCCTCTTTCTAAGGTAAATTTCCTTAACAAAAGGGTAACTCCTGCTCTGTTTCAGAGCTTCTCCTGTGTCTGCATTTCTCAAAATAAAAAACTCAAAATAATGCTTACGTCAAAGAGTCATATTTTGGGGTGGCATATGCTGCTACCCTTCAATATGAGTGTTCCATGAGTAAAAATAATTTAAGAAAATGGCCTAACTTCACTGCACCTTTGCCTTCCATTTATATATGTATATAAAAATATATTTAATGCTCTAAAGTTTCCATCTTACCCCAAAATAGCAGAAATTTTAAATACAATTAGGACATTTACTATTAGAATTACCAATCCTGCCCAGACTTCAAAATCTTAAATTATGCCATAAAAAAGCCTATTGTTTTAAGAAAGTCAGCTCAATTTTATAATCTAAATAGTCTGAAGCAAAAACATTTCATTATTTACACAATCCACTCATTTCTTTAACACTCTCAGAAGCTAATGAGCATAATATGAGATTAGATAGTGCTCTCCTCTTTGTGGGAAAAGTTCAAGCAAAGAAGACAAAAAGCAAGGGTTATCCCCACAGATAGAAAGCAAAGCAACGTCTTAAGTCCAGACAAATGTTCATACCTTGATGTGCTATTTTGCAATATTTCAAGGAGAAGAAATGTTCAACAGAAAACAAAAAAAGAAATAGTTTCTTCCTTATTAGGAAACCATTAAAATGGAAGTCATATTTGCTAAATTCCTAGAAGAGATGAGTCATTATCTAGAGCAGGAGTAGTGAGGTGTTGAAGGCTCTTGCACAGATCTTAAATGTAGTCAACTGCCAAACCGTGTTTCTCTCATTGCTTATGAAATGGTCAAGATTTTAAAAGTCAAAGGAAGACTGTCAGGCAGAAAGCCTGGAAGAATCAAGTAAAGTCTGGAAGAATGAGCCTCCAGCCTCTAACATTTTAAATATTTTCATTTCTCAAAAAAAAAAAAAAAATTCTCATATGGTTTAGGCTGTCCTTTCTTTATGGTCTGAAATAAATCCCTTAATTGTCCACAACTAAATTCTCCCCATTCAAACCGTCTAGGTATCCAAAACACCCTGAGAATAAATATGACACAGAGTTCTTTAGTTCCTTAGAGGCAAGTAAAATCTGAAATCAGAATACAACTACTGTCCCTATATTTGCAATATATTTTAAATAATTCCTGTAAAGGAATTTGTGAATAGAGATGCTATGGTTTGAATATCCATGTCCCCCCTCAAAATTCAAATGTTAAATCCTAATGCCCAATGTGATAGTATTAGGAGGTGGGTCATTTGGGAGGTGATTAGGTCTTGAGGACAGGGCCCTCATGAATGGTATTGATGCCCTTACAAAAGAGACTCTAGAGGGATCCCCAGTCCTCTTCCACCATTTGTGGATACAATGAGAGGTCTGTGACGTAGAAAAGGGCCCTCATCTGACCTTGCTGGAATCCTGAACTCAGACTTCCAGCCTCCAAAACTGTCGAGATAACTTTGTTTTTTATAAGCCACCTGGTTACAGCATTTTGTTATAATAGCCTGAAAGAATTAAGGCAAGAGATTTATTAGAAACATGTTGAGGTCAAGTCCTCTACAGTGAATAAAACAGTATTTAGAGGAGAATTAGGCCCATTTCTTACTGCCAACCAAGTTTAGTGAGTTATAAAATTTCGGCGCTAAGTGTTTCATTTGCTGAGTAAGTGACATTGTCTGCTGTCCTAATAATTACTGTTAATGAATATACATTCTTACGTTTAGAGGGTGAAGTGGAAGAGGAGACACATGGCCACCAAGATAATCAATACCAATGGCCAAATAAACCTTCAGAGGTGTCACAAAGGACTATGAGAAAATTATAACACGTATCTCCATGAGCAAGCCCACTGCGGGGGTGCTGAAAATATTTTATAGTTTGACCTGGGAAGGGGCTGCACTGAGGTGTACACGTGGGAAATTTATCAAGCTGTATCTTACATTTGGTGCACTTCACTCTATGTAAGTTACATCTCAATAAGGAAGGGAAAAAATGCACCTATAAGTTGATCTTGTCTCGGTGGCTCTAAAATCCACTTCTGCTTTGGAGTTAAGTCCTTCAGTTATTATAATGGTCAGGAGTCCTCTGTGGGTCCCTCCACAGCTTTTATGCACCAATGTCATTCATGTTAAGACTCTTGAGCATACATGTCCCTCCCTGTTTAATCAAAGGTAGGAAAACCAGGGCTAACATTTGATTTACAAGGGAGCAGAAAACTTGTAACTTGTATTATATCAAAAGATTTCTGTGCCCAAAAGTTCTTTCCATCAACCTGACAGAATCCTAGGAATGTCCACTCAATCAAAACTTTTGAGTAAATGGATTGAAGTATTTAACAAAAACACAATTTTTTTCAGGTTTTCCAATGTCACCTAAAAAGGCTTTGAAGGGATGGAACACAGAGCAAGTGTATTTGGTGTGTTTCAAAAACCCAGAGTATGACTACTACCCAGGAAGGACAGACCTAAATATCATATCAGGATGTTGTCTGATGGCAGGAATGGGGAAACTGGTGGCATGAGAGGGAGAGATCTCTCAACTGGAGAAAGTGTTCAAGTATTAACAGTGCCACCACTCCATCTCCTCACCACCAGAGACAGATGTTGGAAATCTGAGTGTGGGAAGCGTGGAGAAAGGCAGGGGAAAGGGGACAAAAACTACTTTCCAAAAATTAATCAGCCCCAATGCAGAAGAAACCACACTGGAATAATGAACGGGGAAACTTGGTTTCAGTCCCAAATCTGTCACTATGTAGCTGTGTAGTTATCACTTAATTTCTCCCATTCACCGTTTCTTCATCTGTAAAAGGAAGAGGTAAAACAAGATGATGTATAAGCCCAGTGATTCCAAGTGCTCCAGTCTTGCTGAATTATAATGTCTCCTACTGTATCCTGGGGGGTTCTATAATTTTTCAGTTAGGAAGGAGAAATGTTTCCACTTGGAGCAGGAGGTTGCCATTGTTTATTTTCATGTCTACCGAAGCAACATTCAAACATGCCAGGATCACAGAAATGTCTGGCTCTCACCGCAGTGTCCTCTTGCTGGCATGCTTTCAAAAAAAGCAGACTTGACACAATAAAGTACAAAATCATGGGGAATTCCTACATCTAGCCTAAGACAATGCATCACCATCGGCATTTGAGTTTGGCCTCTGTTAGTATTTTTGTTCATAGTACCAATTTCTCCCCAGGCTTTTGTGTTGGAATTCATAGGTAATTGTCCCCAGGAGACAGTCACTAGGTTTCACTGAAGGTGTATACTCTTAAAAGTTAAAATTATGAACATTATTCTATCTCGGGGGGAAAACCTGCTGATAGAGGTAAAGATGCACAGCTAGCAAAAGCCCAAAGATTTTAAATATAAGTTCTTTTCTGGACATTTCAAAGCAATACCTCAAAAAAGCAATCTCTAATGGGTTGAACTGTGGTTTGTGACATTAGAATGACATCAATGAAAAAAAAAAAAAAAAGAATGACATCAATGAGTCTGTCCATGATGATAACACCCAATGACTTACAGGATGCAAAGTGCTGCAGACCCATGGATGTGAAAGTCCTGACACATTATCAAGGATCTTGCACTATCAAGATAACTCAGTCAGCATTGTTCCCGCTCAGAAAACAAGTTTCCAAGACAGGGTCAGGACCTTAGGGACTGTGGCAACCGTTGAATCATGGACAGATTAAGTAGAATGGGTCTAATTCATTTGGCAACTACTACCTCTGGGAGGGCTCACTATCCATCTACTGTTACCCCCACAAACATCTACCCAACCTCTGGACTGGAGTGGAGAGAGGTGGGAGAGAAGGGATATAGGAGAGGAGGTTTAAAATAAAAATTGTGGCTGCAGATGTAGGATCCAGAGAGAAAAATTCTCTCAGTTACCTTCATCCTGACCCTGCTGTTATAAATATGCTCCATGAAATTCTACCAGGAAAAGAAAAAGAGGTAAAGAGGGATCTGGATGAAGATGGCAGGGTAAGAGGATCCTGAGCTCACCTCCTCCCACGGACACACCAAAACTACAACTACATACAGAACAGCTGCTTCTGAGAATGACCTGATGACCAGAAGAACAGACTTTCTACAACTAAGGATGTAAAGAAAAGGCCACATCAAGAGGGGTAGGAGGGACAGAGACGTGATCCAGGCAGAACCCACACCCACAGTATGGTGACCTACAAGCAGGAAGGATGTCACCATCGTGAAGTTATCCCATGGAGAGTGAGAGGTCCAAACCTCCTTAGCCCAGGGAACCTGCACTAGGAAGACAAGTCCCCATCACATTTTGCTTTGAAAACTAACAAGGTTATGTCCAGGAGAGCCAGAGGGCTGTGGGAAACAGACTCCACCCTAAAAGGGCTTGTCCATAGACTCACTCACTCTGAGTCCCACTCCAGATACAGCAGCTTGAAAAGTACCTGGGTCATAGGGGAAGGATGACTGGCTAATTTTAGGGTATGTGCCAGAGGGGCAGGGATCTGGTGCAACTGTCTCTAGGTATAGAAGCACTAGTGGGATACTTTTTTTTTTTTTTTAACTCTCCTTACACCTAGCGGGCCCAGTGCTGGAGGGCACCATTTCTGTCACTCTCCATCAACCTACCTAACACTTTGTGCCAGGCCCCAGTGTTCCCCTAAGGACCAGCCCTGCCCAAACCACCCAAGCTGGCCAGAAGCTCCAAAGTAGCTCTGCCTCAGCCCACCCAGTGGGCAGCCTCTGCTGGCACCGGCACCCCTCCAAAGCAGCTCCCACTCCAAGCGGCTGGTCCTAACTACCAGCATGTCTGTAGTAGGCATGCTGTAGGCCAGGGAACAGCCCCACCCATCAGGGCAATAGTCATGATCCAACCACAACTGGAGGGTGCACACAACCCACACATGAAATACTCTTAGAGCACCTGGCTGTGGTGACCAGGGGGATTGAGCAACTGGACCCCATAGGACAACTTGTACATAAGGCCACTCTTTCAAGACCAGGAAATATAGCTGATGTACCTAATATATATAAACAAAGACAGAGAGTTAAGCAAAATGACGATACAAAAGAATACCTTCCCAATGAAAGAACAAGACAAAACCTCAGGAAAAAAAACTAAGTGAAATGGAGATAAGCAGTTGACTAGATAAAAAATTCAAAATAATAGTCATAAAAATGCTCACCAAACTTGGGGGGGAAGAATGGATGAACTCAGTGAGAACTTCAACAAAGAGACAAAAACTTTTAAAAAGAAACCAATCAGAAATGAAGAATACAATAACTGAAATTAAAAAATACACTAGAAGGGATCAACAGCATATCAGAGGATGCAGAAGAACAGATCCGTGATTTGGTAGACAGAGCAGTGGAAATAACACACCTGGAACAGCAAAAGAAAAAAAAGAGAATACAAAAAAATGAAGATAGTTTAAGGGATATCTGGGATATCTAGCATACTAACATTCCACTGTAGAGGTCCCAGAAGGAGAAGAGATAAAGGGAAAGAAACCCTATCTGAAGAAGTAATGGCTGAAAACTTCCCTAACCTGAGAAAGGAAACAGACATCCAAGTCCAAGAAGCACAGAGAGTTCCAAACAATGTGAACCAGGACAAATGATAATTAAAATGTCAAAAGTTAAAGAGAGAATCTTAAAAGCAGCAACAGAAAAACAACTAGTTATGCACAAAAGGATAATACCCATCCTCTCCATCGAGTCCAAAGGTACCCTCATAAGGTCATCAGCTTATTTTTCAGCAGAAACTTTACAGGTCAGAAGCAACTGGAATGGTATAATCAAAGTACTGAAAGGAAAAAACTTACAACCAAGAGTACTCTAACTATTAAGGTTATCATTCAGGACTGAAGGCGAGATAAAGAGATCCCAGGAAAGCAAAAGCTAAAGGCCTTCACTACCACTAAACCAGCCTTAAAAGAAACAGTAAAGAGACTTCATTAAATGGAAAAGAAAGCCCTTAACTAGAATCAAGAAAACTATGAAAAAAAAAATTTCACTGGTAAAGGCAAACATATAATAAAGATAGTGGACCAACCACCTATAAGGCTAGTATGAAGGTTAAAAGACAAACATATTAAAATCATCCATAACTAAAATATTTAGTTAAGCAATACACAAAATAAAAAGATGTAAAACATGACATCAAAAACATGAAATTTAGGTGGGGGGAGTAAAAATGTAGTGCTTTTAGAATTTGCTCAAACATAAGCAACCATCAACTTAAAACAGAATGCTATATACATAGGTATATTTATATATGAATTTCATGGCAACCACAGACCAAAAACATAACAGATACACAAAAAAATAAAGAGAAAGAAATATAAACATAACACTAAAGAATGTCATCAAATCTCAAGGGAAGAGAACATGAGAAAAAGAAAGGAACGGAGAAGAACTACAAAAACAACCAGAAAACAATTAACAAAATGGCAATAAGTATATACCTATCAACAATTACTTTAAATGTAAATGGACTAAATGCACCAGTCAAAAGATGTAAGGTGCCTGAATAGATCTTAAGAAAAGAGCCACACATATGCTGCCTACAAGAGACACTTCAGATCTAAAGACACACAAACAAAGTGAAGGAATGGAAAAAGATATACCATACAAATGCAAACAAAAAGAAAATTGAAGTAGCAATACTTATCTCAGACAAAATAGACTTTAAATCAAAAACTGTAACAAGAGACAAAGAAGGGAATTACGTAATAATAAAGGGACCAATCCAACAAGAGGTTATAACACTTGTAAATATTTATGCACCGGACATAGGAGCACCTAAATACACAAAACAAATATTGACAGACGCAAAGGGAGATATTGACAGTAATATGATATTAGTACAGGACCTCAACACTCCACTCATATCAATGGACAGATCATCCAAACAGAAAATCAATAAGGAACCATTGGCCTTGAATGACACATTAGACCAGATGCACTAAATAAATAGATATATACAGTACTTTTGACCCAAATATAGAAGAATACACACTCTCTTCAAGTAGACATGAAACATTCTCCAGTATAGATCACATGTAAGGCCATAAAACAAGTCTCAAAATAGTTAAAATTGAAATCACATCAAGCATATTTGAACCACAACAGTACAAAATTAGAAAACAATTACAAGAAGAAAACTGGAAAAAACACACATGTGTGTAAGCTAAACAACACGCTACTTCAAACAATCAACAGGGCAATGACTAAATCAGAGAGGAAATTAAAAAAAAATAATTAGAGACAAATGAAAATGTAAACACAAATTTCCAAAATCTACAGGACATGGCAAAAGCAGTACTAAGAGGGAAGTTCATAACAAGAGAGGCATACCTCAAGCAATAATAAAAATCTCAAAGAATATAATCTTACCTCTTTTAAAAGGACTATTAAAAAGCCCAAAGTTAGTAGAAGGAAGGAAATAATAACTATTAGAGTGGATATAAATGAAATGGAGACAGAAAGAAAGAAAACAACAACAGAAAAAGATCAATGAGACTAAGTACTGATTCTTTGAAAAGATAAACAAAATTGATAAACCTTTACCCAGATTCATCAAGAACAAAAGAGATGGAACAAACAAATAGAATCAAAAATGAAAGAGAAGTTATAACCCATACCACAGAAATGCAAAGGATCGTAAGAGATTACTACAATTATATGCCAATAAAATGGGCAATCTAGGAGAAATGGATATATTTTTATAAATATACAATCTTCTAAGACTGAAACAGAAAAAAATAGAAAATTTGAACAGACTGATCACTAGTAAAGAAATTGAACCAGTAATCAAAAAAATTCCAACAAACAAAAGTCCAAGACAAGATAGCTTCACAGGTGAATTCTCAAAACACTTAAAGAGTTAATACCTATCCTCTCCATTGAGTCCAAAGAAAGTGAAGAGGAAGGGAAGCTTCCAAACTCATTCTTCAAGGCCAGCATTATTTCAATACCAAAACCAGATAAAGACACTACAAAAAAAGAAAATTATAGGCCAATATCCCTGGAACACAGATACAAAAACCTTCAACAAAATTTTAGCAAACTGAATTCAACAAAATATAAAAAGGATCATACACCATGATCAAGTGGGATTTATCCCAGGATACAAGCATGTTTCAATATCCACAAGTTAATCAGTGTGATACAGCATGTTATCCTTTGTTTAAAGGATAAAAATCATATGAGCATCTCAAGAGATGCATAAAAAACATTTGACAAAATTCAACATCCATTTCTGATGAAAACTCAATGAAGTTGGTATAGAAGTAATATACCTCCGCATAATAAAGGCCAAATATAACAAATTCACAGTTAACATAATACTCAGGTGAAAACCTGAAAGTTTCTCCTCTAAGATCTAGAACAATCTTAGAAGGGTGCCCACTATGGACACTTTTCTTCAACATACTATTAGAAGTCCTAGCCAGGACAATCAGACAATGAAAAGACAGAGAGAGAGAAAGAGAGAAAAGGAACCGAAAATGGAAAGGAAGAAGTAAAACTGTCATTATTTGCTGATGACCTGATATTACATATAGGAAACCCTAAAGCCTCCACCAAAAAAAACCTATTAGCACTAATGAATTCATTCAATAAAGTTGTAGGATACAAAATCAGTATAAAGAACTCTGTTGCATTTCTATATACTAATAACAAACTATCAAAGAAATAAAACAATCCCATTTACAATTGCATCAAAAAGAATAAAATACCTAGGACGAAATTTAACTAAAGAGGTGAAAGCCCTGTTCTCTGAAAACTATAAGACATTGATGAAAAAAACTGAGGATAACATAAATAAATAGAAATATAAACAAGCAAGGGAGACCTTCAAGATGGTGGAGGAGTAAGACGTGGAGATCACCTCCCTCCCCAAAAATACATCAAAAATACATCTACACGTGGAACAACTCCTACAGAATACCTACTGAATGCTGGCAGAAGACCTCAGACTTCCCAAAAGGCAAGAAAATCCCCATGTACCTGGGTAGGGCAAAAGAAAAAAGAAAAAACAGAGACAAAAGAATAGGGACAGGACCTGCACCTCTGGGAGGGAGCTGTGGAGGAGGAAAAGTTTCCACACACTAGGAAGCCCTGTCACTGGCCGAGACAGGGGCTGGGCCGGGGGGAAGCTTCGGAGCCACAGAGGAGAGCACAGAAACAGGGGTGCAGAGGGCAAAGCGGAGAGATTTCCGCACAGAGGATCGATGCCGACCAGCACTCACCAACCTGAGACCAACCTTGTCTGCTCACCCGCCAGGGTGGGTGGGGGCTGGGAGCTGAGGCTCGGGCTTCAGAGGTCAGACCCTAGGGAGAGGCCTGGGGTTGGCTGCACGAAGACAGCCTGACGGGGGCTAGTGCACCACAGCTAGCCGGGAGGGAGTCCGGGAAAACGTCTGGACCTGACACAGAGGCAAGAGACCACTGTTTCAGGGTGCATGAGGAGAGGCGATTCCTTCCCCGTGTGCCCACAGAAGGCAGAGTACCACCTGGGTGAGCTCCAGAGACAGGCACAAGCCACGGCTATCAGCTCAGATCCCAGAGACGGGCATGAAAGGCTAACGCTGCTGTCACTGCCAACACGAAGCCTGTGTCAAGCACAGGTCACTCTCCACACCTGCCCTCCGGGGAGCCTGTGCAGCCCGCCACTGCCAGGGTCCTGAGATGCAGGGACAACTTCCCCGGGAGAACACATGTCGTGCCTCAGGCTGTTGCAATGTCACGCTGGTCTCTGACTTCACAGGCTGGCCCCACATCCCAATTATGACTACCATACCCCTCCCTCTCCCTGACCTAAGTGAGCAAGAGAGCCCTAATCAGCCACTGTTTAACCCCTCTTGTCTGGGTGGGGAACAGGTGCCTGTGGGTGACCTACATGCAGAGGCAGGGTCAAAACCAAAGCTGAAGCCCAGGAGCTGTGCGAACAAAGAAGAGAAAGGGAAATTTCTCTGTGCAGCCTCAGGAGCAGTGGATTAAAACCCCACAATGAACTTGATGAACCCTACATCTGTTGAATACCTGAACAGACAACGAATGTTCCCAAAATTGATGCGGTGGACTTTGGGAGCAACTGTAGACTGGGGTTTGCTTCCTGTGACTGATTTGTTTCTGATTTTTATGTTTATTTTAGTTTAGCTTTCACTGGTTGTTACCACTGGTACCTTTGTTTATTGGTTTGGTTTCTCCTTTTTTTAAATTTATTTTATTATTTTTTATTTTATTATTCGTTTTCCTTTCTTTTCTTCCTTTTCTTCTCAGCCATGTGGCTGGCACAGCCTTGGTGCTATGGCCAGGTGTCAGGCCTGAGTCTCTGAGGTGGAAGAGCCGAGTCCAGGACACTAACCATCAGAGACCTCCCGGCCCCACATAATATCAATCGGCAAGAGCTCTTGCAGAGATCCCGTCTCAACACTAAGACCCAGTTCCACCAAATGACCAGCAAACTCGAGTGCTGGATGCCCCATGCCAAACAACTAAGAAGACAGGAATACAACCCCACCCACTAGCAAAGAGGCTGCCTAAAATCATACTAAGTTCACAGACAACCCAAAACACACCATCGGACATGGCCCTGCCCACCAGAAAGACAAGATCTAGCACCACCCACCAGAACACAGGCACCAGTACCCTACACAAGGAAGCCTGCACAAGCCACTGAACCAACCTCACCCACTAGGGACAGACACCAAAAACAACAGGAACTACAAACCTGCAGCATGTGAAAAGGAGACCCCAAACACAGTAAGTTAAACAAAATGAGAAGACAGAGAAATATGCAGCAGATGAAGGAGCAAGGTAAAAAAACACTGGACCAAACAAATGAAGAGGAAATATGCAGTCTACCTGAAAAAGAATTCAGAATAAAGATGGTAATCATGATCCAAAATCTTGGAAATAGAATGGAGAAAATACAAGAAACGTTTAACAAGGACCTAGAAGAACTAAAGAGCAAACAAACGATGATGAACAACAAATAAATGAAATAAAAAATTCTCTAGAAGGAATCAATAGCAGAAGAACTGAGGCAGAGGAACGGATAAGTGACCAGGAAGATAAGATAATGGAAATAACTATCGCCGAGCAGAATAAAGAAAACATAATGAAAATAATTGAGGACAGTCTCAGAGACCTCTAGGACAACATTAAATGCACCATTTGAATTATACAGGTTCCAGAAGAAGAAGAGAAAAACAAAGGGACTGAGAAAATTTTTGAAGACATTATAGTTGAAAACTTCACTAATATGGGAAAGGAAATAGTCAAGTCCAGGAAGCGCAGAGAATCCCACACAGGATAAATCGAAGGAGAAACACACCAAAATACATATTAATCAAACTATCAAAAATCAAATACAAAGAAAAAATACTAAAAGCAGCAAGGGAAAAGCAACAAAAAACACACAAGGGAATCCCCATAACATTAACAGCTGATCTTTCAGCAGAAACTCTGCAAGCCAGAAGGGAGTGGCAGGACACATTTAAAGGGATGAAAGGGGAAAACCTACTACCAAGATTACTCTACCCAGCAAGGATCTCATTCAGATCAGAAAGAGAAATTAAAACCTTTACAGACAAGCAAAGTTAAGAGAATTCAGCACCACCAAACCAGCTTTACAACAAATGCTAAAGGAATAACTATAGGCAGGAAGCACAAGAGAAGGAAGAGACCTACAATAACAAACCCAAAACAATTAAGAAAATGGTAATAGGAACATACACATCAATAATTACCTTAAATGTAAATGGATTAAATGCTCCAACCAAAAGACATAGACTGGTTGAATGCATACAAAAACAAGACCCATACATACATATGCTGTCCACGAGAGACCCACTTCAGACCTAGGGACACATACAGACTGAAAGTGACAGGATTGGAAAAGATATTCCATGCAAATAGAAATCAAAAGAAAGCTGGAGTAGCAATTCTCGTATCAGAAAAAACAGACTTCAAAATAAAGACTATTACAAGAGACAAAGAAGGACACTACCTAATGATCAAGGGATCAATCCAAGAAGAAGATCTAACAATTGTAAATATTTATGCACCCAACATAGGAGCACCTCAATACATAAGGCAAATGTTAACAGCCATAAAAGGGAAAGTGACAGTAACACAATCATAGTAGGGAACTGTAACACCCCACTTTCACCAATGGACAGATCATCCAAAATGAAAGTAAATAAGGAAACACAAGCTCTAAATGATACATTAAACAAGATGGACTTAATTGATATTTACAGGACATTCCATCCAAAAACAACAGAATATACTTTCTTCTCAAGTGCTCATGGAACATTCTCCAGGATAGATCATATCTTGGGTTCAAAATCAAGCCTTGATAGACTTAAGAAAACTGAAATTGTATCAAGTATCTTTTCCAACCACAATGCTATGAGACTAGATATCGATTACAGGAAAAAATCTGTAAAAAATACAAACATACGGAGGCTAAACAATACATGACTATGTAACCAAGAGATCACTGAAGAAATCAAACAGGAAATCAAAAATTACCTAGAAACAAATGACAATGAAAATACGATGACCCAAAACCTATGGCATGCAGCAAGAGCAGTTCTAAGAGGGAAGTTTATAGCAATACAATCCTACCTGAAGAAACAAGAAACATCTCAAATAAACAACCAAACCTTACACCTAAAGCAATTAGAGAAAGAACAAAAATACCCCAAAGTTACCATAAGGAAAGAAATCATAAAGCTCAGATCAGAAACAAATGAAAAAGAAATGAAGGGAAAATAGCAAAGATCAATAATACTAAAAGCTGGTTCTTTGAGAAGATAAACAAAATTTATAAACCATTAGCCAGACTCATCAAGAAAAAAAGGGAGCACACTCAAATCCACTGAATTAGAAATGAAAAAGAAGTAACAACTGACACTGCAGAAATACAAAGGATCATGAGAGGTTACTACAAGTGACTCTATGCCAATAAAATGGACAAACTGGAAGAAATGCACAAATTCTTAGAAAGCACAACCTTCTGAGACTGAACCAGAAAGACATAGAAAATATGAACAGACCAATCACAAGCACTGAAATTGAGACTGTGATTAAATATCTTCAAACAAACAAAAGCCCAGGACCAGATGGCTTCACAGGTAAACTCTATCAAACATTTAGAGAAGAGCTAACACCTATCCTTCTCAAACTCTTCCAAAATCTAGCAGAGGGAGGAACACTCCCAAACTCATTCTACGAGGCCACCATCACCCTGATACCAAAGCCAGACAAAGATGTCACAAAGAAGGAAGACTACAAGCCAATATCACCGATGAACATAGATGCAAAAATCCTCAACAAAATACTAGCAAACAGAATCCAACAGCACATTCAAAGGATCATACACCATGATCAAGTGGGGTTTATCCCAGGAATGCAAGGATTCTTCAATATACACAAATCAGTCAATGTGATACACCATATTAACAAGTTGAAGGAGAAAAACTGTAGGATCATCTCAGTAGATGCAGAAAAGCTTTTGACAAAATTCAACACCCATTTCTGATAAAAACCCTCCAGAAAGTAAGCATAGAGGGAACTGACCTCAACATAATAAAGGCCATATATGACAAACCCACAGCCAACACTGGTCTCAGTGGTGAAAAACTGAAACCATTTCCACTAAGATCAGGAACAAGACAAGGTTGTCCACTCTCACCACTATTATTCAACACAGTTTTGGAAGTTTTAGCCACGACAATCAGAGAAGAAAAAGAAAGGGAATCCAAATTGGAAAAGAAGAAGTAAAGCTGTCACTGTTTGCAGATGACATGATACTATACGAAGAGAATCCTAAGGATGCTACCAGAAAGATACTAGAGCTAATCAATGAATTTGGTAAAGTAGCAGGATACAAAATTAATGCACAGCAATCCCTTGCATTTCTATACACTAATGATGAACAATCTGATAGAGAAATTAAGGAAACACTCCCATTTACCATTGCAACAAAAAGAATAAAATACCTAGGAATAAACCTACCTAAGGAGACAAAAGACCTGTATGCATAAAACTATAAGACACTGATGAAAGAAATTAAAGATGATACAAACAAATGGAGAGATATAATATGTTCTTGGATTGGAAGAATCAACATTGTGAAAATGACTATGCTACCCAAAGCAATCTACAGATTCAATGCAATCCCTGTCAAACTACCAATGGCATTTTTCACAGAACTAGAATAAAAACTTCACAATTTGTATGGAAACACAAAAGACCCCGAATAGCCAAAGCAATCTTGAGAAAGAAAAACGGAGCTGGAGGCATCAGGCTCCCGGACTTCAGACTATACTGCACAGTTACAGTAATCAAGATGTATGGTATGGGCACAAAAACAGAAGTACAGATCAGTGTAATGGGTAGAAAACCCAGAGATAAACCCACCCTCATATGGTCACCTTATATTTAATAAAGGAGGCAAGAATATACAATGGAGAAAAGACAGCATCTTCAATAAGTGGTGCTGGGAAAACTGGACAGCCACATGTAGAAGAATGAAATTAGAACACTCCCTAACACCATACACAAAAATAAACTCAAAATGGATTAAAGATCTAAATGTAAGGCCAGACACTATAAAACTCTTAGAGGAAAACATAGGGAGAACACTCTGACATAAATCACAGCAAGATCCTTTTTGACCCACCTCCGAGAGAAATGGAAATAAAAACAAAAATAAACAAATGGGACCTAATGAAACTTAAAAGCTTTTGCACAGCAAAGGAAACGATAAAAAAGACAAAAAGACAACCCTTAGAATGGGAGAAAATATTTGTAAATGAAGCAACTGACAAAGGATTAATCTCCAAAATATACAAGCAGCTCATACAGCTCAATATCCAAAAAACAAACAACCCAATCCAAAAATGGGCAGAAGACCTAAATAGACATTTCTCCAAAGAAGATATACAGATTGCCAACAAACACATGAAAGGATGCTCAACATCACTAATCATTAGAGAATTGCAAATCAAAACCACAATGAGGTATCACCTCACAGTGGTCAGAATGGCCACCATCAAAAAATGTACAAACAATAAATGCTGGAGAGGGTGTGGAAAAAAGGGAACCCTCCTGCACTGTTGGTAGGAAGGTAAATTAATATAGCCACTATGGAGAATATTATGGAGGTTCCTTATAAAACTGATAATAGAACTACCATATGACCCAGTAATCTCACTACTGGGCATATACCCTAAGAAAACCATAATTCAAAAAGAGTCATATACCACAATGTTCACTGCAGCTCTATTTACAATAGCCAGGACATGGAAGCAACCTAAGTGTCCATCGACATATGAATGGATAAAGAAGACGTGGCACATATATACAATGGAATATTACTCAGCCATAAAAAGAAACGAAATTGAGTTTTTTGTAGTGAGGTGGATGGACCCAGAGTCTGTCATACAGAGTGAAGTAAGTCAGAAAGAGAAAAACAAGTACCATATGCTAACACATATATATGGAATTTAAAAAAATCGTTTTGAATTACCTAGGGGCAGGACAGTAATAAAGACCCAGACATAGAGAATGGACTTGAGGACACAGGGAGGGGGAAGGGTAAGCTGGGACCAAGTGAGAGAGTGGCATGGACATATATACACTACCAGATGTAAAGTAGATAGCTAGTGGGAAGCAGCCGCATAGCAAGAGGGAGGGGATATGGGGATATATGTATACGTATAGCTGATTCACTTTGCTATACAGCAGAAACTAACACACCATTGTAAAGCAATTATACTCCAAAAAGATGTTAAAAAAAAAAAAGACAGATGGAAGAAAAAAAATACATACAAGCATACCTCAGAGACATTGAGTATTCAGTTCCAGACCACCACAATGAAGTGAATAATGTAATAAAGCAAGCCACAATAATTTTTTTGGTTTTCCAGGTCATGTAAAAGTTATGTTTACACTATAATGTAGTCTATTAGGGATGGAACAGCGTTATGTAAAAAAAACAAACAAAAAAACCAATGTATATACCTTAATTAAAAAATAGTTTATTGCTGAGAAAGGCTAACCATCATTTGAGACTTCAGCAAGTTGTACGCTTTTTTTTTTGCTGGTGAAAGGTTTGAAATATTGTGAGAATTACAAGTGACACAGAGACACAAAGTGAGCAAATGCTGTTGGAGAAATGGTGCTGATAGACTTGCTTCATGCCTGGTTGTCACAAATCTTCAGTTTGTAAAAGACGCAATAACTGTGAAGTGCATTAAAGCAAAGTGTAATAAAACAAGGCATGTGTGTACCTTGCTCATGTACTGAAAGGATTAATATTGTTAAAATGTCCATACTACCCAAAGCAGTCTACAGATTTATGCAATTCCTTTTAAAATACCAATTGTATCTTTCACAGAACTGGAACAAATGATCCTAAATTTTGTATGGAACCACAAAAGACCATGAATAGCCAAAGCAATGTTAAGAAAGAAAAACAAAGCTGGATGTATCATGGTCTCTGATTTCAAACTATACTACAAAGCCATACTAATCAAAACTGTAGTACTGGCATAAAATTAGGATGGAACAGAATAGAGATCCCAGAAATCAACCCATGTGTGTATAATCAATTATATAAATATACAGTGGGGAAAAGACCGTCTCTTCTATAAATAATATTGAGAAAAATGGACAGCCATTATCAAAAGAATGAAACTGGACCACTTTCTTAAACCATATACAAAAATAAACTAAAAGTGGATTAAAGACTTAAATGTAAGACCTGAAACCATAAAACTCTTAGAAAGAAACATAGGCAATAATCTCTTTGACGTTGATCTTAGCAATATTTTTTTGGATCTGTCTCCTCAGGCAAGGGAAACAAAAGCAAAAATGAACAGATAAGACTGCATCAAAGTAACAAGATTTTACATAGCAAAAGAAATTATCAACAAAATGAAAAGGCAGCCTAGTGAATGGGAGAAGGTATCTGCCAAGGATATGTCCAACAAGGGGTTAATATCCAAAATATATGAATAACTTATACAACTCAATATCCCAAAATCAAACCATCTGATTAAACAATGGGTGGAGGACCTGAATAGATATTCTTCCAAAGTAGACATACAGATGGCCAACGGACAAAGGAAAGATGCTCAGCATCTCTAACCATCAAGGAACTGCAGTTCAAAACCATAATGAGTTATCACCTCATTCCTGTCAGAATAGCTATTATCAAAAAGACAGCAAATAAGGGTTGGGGAGGATGTGGAGAAAAGGAAACCCTTGTGCACCGTTGGTGGGAATGTAAATTGGTGCAGATGCTATGGAAGAGAGTATGGAGGTTCCTCCAAAAATTAAATATACAGTCGATCCTTGAAAAGGACAGGTTTGACCTGTGCAGGTCCATTTATACACAAATTTTTTTCAATAAGTATGTATTACAGTACTACACAAAGAGGGTCAGTGCCCCTAACCCCCACTTTGTTCACGGGTGACCTGTAGAACTACTATACAATTCAGCAATTCCATTTTTGAGTATCCAAAGAAAACAAAAACACTAATTCGAAAAAGATAAATGTACCCCTGTGTTCATTCCACCATTATTTACAATGGTCAAGATATGGAAGTAACCTAAGTGGCCATCAATAGACGAATGAATAAAGAAGATGTGGCGTATACATATGTACATACGTACACACGCAAGCACACATACAAACACACAGACAGGAACATTACTTGGCTGTAAAAAAGAATGAAATCTTGCCATTTGTGATGACATGGATGGACCTAGAGGGTATTATGCTAAGTGATAAAGTCAGACAGAGAAAGAAAAACACGATATGATTTCACTTACATGTGGAATCTAAAAAACAAAACACAGAGAAATTCAAAGATACAGAGAACAAACTGGCGGTTTCCAGAGGGGAGGGGGATGGGAGGTTGGGTAAAATAGGTGAAAGGGATTAAGAAGTAAAAACTTCCAGTTATAAACTAAATAAGTCATGGGGAAGAGTAACATACAGCACAGGGACTACAGTCTGTAATACTGCAGTACCTTTGTATGGTGACAAATGGTTACTAGACTGTGATGATCAGTTCATAATATGTATAAATGTCAAATTACTATGTTGCACACATGACACTAATACAATATTGTACATCAGCTATATTTCAAAGAAAAAAGAAAAGATAAAAAATATACTTCAGTTGGTAGCAGCGTCTTTTTAATATTCTGTTTACCATTTTCATTTGTGTTTTCACAAAACTAAATTTTGCTACCCAGCACACCTGCTAAAAATAAAAGCATGGTTTAATAATAAGCGTATCATTCTGATTTCTATAAATCCAGGACTAAACAACCCTGATTTTAAATTAAAAGTTCAGTCTCCTTTTTATGTAATTTCTAAAAATAGTTTGCCTAGCTAAATATGTAGGTCCTGCAGAATTGGCTAGCTTTATGAAACATTCTTTAATAAAGCAAACAATGTCTATATAAAAAGCAGATGCAATACCTTTGTAATTCAATTTTATAGTTTAAAAATATTCTACATGGAAGTGCCAAATTCTGCCCTGCAGAGACACAGGGCTCCCAATGACGTCAATGAGAGCCACGTACCCACAAAAGAGGGCAAAACTATGCCCTGAGCATTTAAATTTAGTAATCCATTAGGCGCAGCAAGGAAGGAAAAGATCAGTTCAAATACCATCTCATCAGCATTTAAATCCGCCAACACTAGACACTGTTTGAGACATGTTTAACCCCACAGAGCTTATAAATGTAGGAAGAAACACAGGAGCAGATTTCATGCAATGGCTGACCAATTTTTTAATTGGAATTTAACGTACACTTTTATTCCCAAAGATAGCTATGCTTTCATCCCCTCTGCGACCATCTTTTACCATTTTAAGATAGTTGAAGAGTCTGATTCCTGAAAGAAAATATAGAACTTGTGGTTGTATAAACAAGGAAAAAACCTCTTCCTTAACTGAATAGAAAAAGGACTTCTATACAAGCTAATAACTGCTTCTGATGTAAGCCAGCACTCTGTATTAACTTCAGGAGCATCGGCAAAGGGAAGACAATGGGAACACAGAAAGACTAAGAGCTGCAAGATCTGAGTGACGCTTCAAGGGAAGCCATTAATTCTCTGTGTACACCCTGCCTAGGCTCAAAGGACTTACGGAGAGCTATGGTTATCTTAACTATATGCTGTTAAAACAAAGCAAGAATGCAGTGCCATACGAGTGTAAAAAAACTTTAAAGAATTATTTGCATCACAGAAAAATAAAGTAGGAGGAGCAGAAACATCATGTGGATATACCCTTCAAATTCAAATACTCTATCATTAATAATGTTTCCTTGTCAGATTCTGTCATTAATGGAATTTTTCCACAGAAGAGTTAATGCCTTGACTGCTCCATGATTTTTTTTTTTTTTTTTCTTGCGGTACTCGGGCCTCTCACTGTTGTGGCCTCTCCCGTTGCGGAGCACAGGCTCCGGACGCGCAGGCTCAGCGGCCATGGCTCACGGGCCCAGCCGCTCCGCGGCATGTGGGATCTTCCCGGACCGGGGCACGAACCCGTGTCCCCTGCATCGGCAGGCGGACTCTCAACCACTGCGCCACCAGGGAAGCCCTGCTCCATGAATTTTAAACATCTTGGAGACATACAGGGTGAGTTTAATTTTAAAACAAGACTAAAGTTGGACCATCGTCACCTCAAATAAGTCCTGGTTCTTTCTAGCGTCTTCCTCTTTTGGTCAGTTTTACTTCCTGCTGCCAGGATAATCTTACTAAAGAATGTCTTCCTAATATAAACACTTTTCCTGCCTCCCCATTAACCAAAGGGCAAGTCTGAATGCCCTAACCTGACAAGGTTCTCTTTGGTGCGACCCCACTCTCTAGGAACCAATCTGAACAACTCACCACCCTCCTACAAAGTCCCTCACACTCTGCCACTTCTGTGCCTTTGTCATTTTGCTCTGTCAACGAGCCCATCTCCAGAGGTCCTTATCTAGATGACTTTCAAGGTTGGATCTGCAAATCACCTTCTCCACAATCCCTCGCTGCGAGTTAGAAGGACTTTATCCCTCCCCAAACTCCCCATAGCGATGAGCTTGTACTCCCCTGACTGCAATCACTGAACTTCTCCTTTCGGTTTTAATTACTAATGTGTGATTTATTTCTCTTCCTAGGCTATAAACACCTTATGGGCAACTTGCATATTTAATTCATACTTTTTATTATGAAATACCTAGACCAATACCTCACTAGCATTACCGGAGCCAAAGATATTTACAACTAAATATAACGTTATAATTATTGGTGAGGAAAGGATCATTACAGTCAAAGTCAAAATAGACAAAAATGTTGGCCCCATCTTTAGAGTGGTCAGAGAGCCAAGGAGAACTATTAAATGACCTGGTGCAAGTGGCTTGTCATCTGGCAACAGCTACCAGTGAGAACTTCCTCCCTGGGATCATGTCTTGAAATGTGAAGAAATCATTCATTGCATTATTGCTGAAGGAAGATAAAGAAAGAAGTCGCTGAGGGGCCTTTTTTGCCACCACCATCTAATTCGCACACTTCATCTAAATGCTGCTTGCACTGACTTGAGAAGCAGAGTAGGTTTTATAAAAGACTCCCAGTAACACCATATGTTTTGAGGAGCAGAGACTTCTCTGGGTAGCAGAGGAGGAACCAGAATAGAAAGACAAGAAATAGGAAGTCTTGGCTAGATAGCTGCAAATTAAGCTGAAGGAACCACTTTTCAGAGAATACAAACAATTGAGAGGCCATTGCAGCACCCTTAACAATTTCCAGCTCCGTAGGGCCTGATGGGCGGCCTCACCTGGGGCACTTAGGGAGGATGCAGAGGCTGAGCCCATCCCCAGAATTTCTGATGTAGAGAAACTGGCCTGGAGATTGGGTATCTGTAGTTTTCACAAGCACCCAGGACACTAGGTTATGTAAACCAGAGAGGAAGAATCAAATTCAGCTTAAAAGTTATTTTGCTTTTTAAATTTCATTTCCCCCATGTAGTAAAACGATGTCGTTTTATGTCAACAACTTAAAATGACCAATCACTACCATTAGGTTTATCAACGTAAGGCAATCAGAATCAACATCAGATACATACAGGATGAGAATATTTTACTAACCGTCTTATTGGTTAATCAATTATAATCTCAGGCTTTTCAGGGGAGGGGATGCATATACAATGCCAGGAGAGTTTGCCAATTAAAGCAAAACCACTTTCTTTTGCATCTGGTAAAAGAATCCCCTATCTGGCCATAATACAACAGAATTTCATTAATCTAATCAATATTTTTTTGTTTCAAAAAGACACTGTTTCAAGTAGGTGGAAGTAAGACATAGCTATTCATCAGCTCCCCTGGGGTGTCTGATGAAGGACACAGTCACTCAATCATTTCCCCTAACCTTCAATTGCCAGCAATGCCTTAGTAAAAAGGCACATCTAAGGCTTATTTTATTCTGGAAATCCTTGTTTTTTTCTTTCTTCTCCTCCTCGACCTCTCCAATTCTTTCTTTCTTTTCCTTTACTATTAGAAACAACAACTGAGTCATTTGGAGGGTGTCTTTAGAGTACGAATCCACTCTGAATGAGACATTAGAATCTAATCCAATGTATCTAAAATCCCTGAGTATCAAAAAACCTGGAAATAACATTCTCTTATGAGCTAATTAGTCTTTCCTGCTACAAGTGTTCTGTTTGTTGTGTTACCTAAAAATGAAGAAATGGGGACTTCCCTGGTGGCGCAGTGGTTGAGAGTCCACCTGCCGATGCAGGGGACGTGGGTTCGTGCCCCGGTCCGGGAGGATCCCACATGCCGCAGAGCAGCTGGGCCCGTGAGCCATGGCCGCTGAGCCTGCGTGTCCGGAGCCTGTGCTCTGCAACGGGAGAGGCCACAACAGTGAGAGGCCCGCATACCACAAAAAAAAAAAAAAAAAAAAAGAAATGGAAGATAAAATGGTGCAAGTTATTATTTTAAAACGTGCAGCTACATCCTCCTTCCTTCTACTAGAAACACAAGCAAGACTGCAAGGGCTACAGCAGCCATCTTTGGCCATGAGGTAGTCTTAAGGAAGGAAGCTATATGCCAAGGATGGTGGAGCAGAAAGGAGGAAGTCGGTGATGAATGTGTGGATGCCCCTGGGCTACCTTTAGACTTTTTCTTTTTAAGGAAAAAACTCTGCAGTTTATATAACCAACTGTAGTCAGTTCTCTGTACTAACAGCTAAACACAATCCATTACTTGTTACAGTGTGTAAAGCTCATGGTAATTTGCACCATGCTAAATAAATGATATTTAAGGAAAAAATTTTTTTAACTTAAAAAAAAAAAACTTGCAAGAGGCTATGTTTCATGTTTGTTAATTATAAATACGGTTCCTGTTTTGGCTCTTTTTCCCTTTAAATATTTTCTCCCTCCTTCTTTTTATCAGGTAAGAATTTTGTCACAGATCTAGTTAGATTTTCCAAAGGGAAAATCTTTCCCTTTTCCCAACCATCACCAATTTTGCTTTATTCCATAACTCAACAGGTTTTAAAATTTAGTTGAAAAGGACCTTCTTCTCCGTTTAGCTATATTATACGGGGACCAGAGTGAGCCTATGGTAAAAATAAGCCAAAAGTAATAATTATGGGAACAAAGAAAGAAGTTAACCATGTCCTTGCTCCAGCAAAAATAACCAAATTTCTCCTCACTTAGTCTAATTAAAGCCCACTGTACTATCATTGGATATAGCAGATCATAAGTACAAGGGAAATAAGAGACAAAAGACCAAAGAAACAATATCACCCAGGAGATACCAATTCATATAGAAACTTCATGAATCCAAATCTTTCAAATATCAGGTTCATTCAGTCTCTCAACAATTTCTAGCCCATGTGACAACTTTTTGAATTAGCTGCCCCATGGCTTGGTATGAAGCCAAGTGCTACTTTAGATGGAAGCTCATCAAGTCAACTCCAAAAGTACTGACGCAGGAAAAAGTCCTTCTTCAACACCTTTTCTGATCATTAACTCTTCCTGTATCAAGATGCAAAATAACAAGGCAGAAAAGGGCCACATTAGGTTGAAAAAACAAGACACACTTGGCTTGTAAATCAGAAAACAGGCCAGAAAGTAAAATGCTCTTAAATGAGCTCCTGAACTTCACTGCAATGGACCCCTTAAGAATGGTTGTTACCGGAAGGAAATACAAAAAAGAAGGGATATGTTTATATGTAGCTGATTCACTTTGTTGTACTGTAGAAACTAACACAATATTGTAAAGCAACTATACTCCAATAAATTTTTTTTTAAAAAATGAATAACAAGGTAAAAAACAAGATAATGAAAAAGAAGAGTGGTTGTTATCAAATCTACTCAAAATACAGCATTTGACAATAGAGCACTTGCACTGCATCCCAAAGGCAGGGGAAGGTTGGTTCTCTGCAACAGTACGTTTTCTTTGTGTAAACTTATCACTGTTTGGTTGTTTGAATGTTATAGCTTAATTATATGCATAATAAAGATATAAAACCCATATTATTAACAGATCATAGAAATTAATCACTCAAGTTGGAGGAGAACTTAAAAGCTACTTTATCCAGTTTTTCACAAAATGCATCATCCCCAAGCTCTCTATAACGGGAAGAGCTTGACAATCTATAAATCTGAAACGTTTACTTAGTACACAGAAGAATAGCACTAGTATATTATACAAACCCAAAATATTTCCTACCAAGTTCACTCCATTTATCTAAGAATGACAGAGAGAGGAGACAGAGAGAGAGAGAATGGAGGTATAGTATACACGTAAAACAACTTTAGACTGCTTGTTCTCTCTGCCTCAAATCCCCTTGCTTTTGCCCACGTATTGCATCTGCATTCCTTTTCTCACAAGCACGCGGTAAATCATATGACATAAGATCTGCTTTGCTTATGTTTCTATCTCCCCACTTAGCTGATGAGTTCTTGAGGGCAGACTGCAGGAGTCAGAGAGTGTTTATCTTTGAATTCCTGTTGCTTAGCACGCTATTGCACTGGGCATCTGATTGCATGCCTGATCCTAGTAGTAATAAAAGTATATTATTTATGAAATACCCGACAAGAACTAGGCACTGCGCTCACAACTTTCTAAATAGTATCTCTGATAATGACAATAATCCTGTTAAGTAGATTTTATTGAAATACATCTCACAGATGAGGGAACAGGCAGAAAGAGGATATGTAACTTGGCTAGTACCACACCACTCTTAAGTGCGGGATTTTGAATTTTAACCCAGATAGAAAATATTCGACACACGTATACTTTCCACTATACCCTTTAGCAGGTGCACAAAATAATGTCGAATTGAAATATATAAAGAGTAAAATAATATGAATTATATAACACTAAAAGTGATATGTAATGCAGTATATGAATAACTAAAACAAGTGATATAACTAGACAAAACTGACAGATCTATCCATTTCTTCTTCAGAATGAAGATTTATAAATTTGAGAGGTGACCTTGAAAATCCCAAGAGCATATAAAGTGTAAAGAATAAGATTTTAAAAGAAAACCTTAAATCCTCTACCCAGACATTGGTATTTTGGTAAACATTATTTTAGTCATTTTTCTACATACATGTACATATAAACACACTCTTCACATAGATGAAATAACACAGTCCTAGCTGTGAGTAACTTACATTTTTATTCAATAATGTGGCTTCAAGGTGTTTCTATATCACTGAACCTACATCTACACCATAATTGTTAATGCCCATAGAGTATTTCAATCAAAATTATTTAGCCTACTTCCTATTAGTAGATATTAATTTCTGCTCATCTTTTTATTAGGAATTTGTACAAATTTTATTTTTTAAATTCTGAAAGAGTGAACATTATAAAAGATAGAGAGTATGACTACAGTGAATAAAGTATTTATTCAAGAAGTATAGTCATTACTGTGTGAAGGTTCCTTGTTTTTCTTAAAATTAAAAACAAATTCTATGATTAACTATTGGCTCTTTACCTTCACATATAAACATTTTCTTTAGTGAAAAATTATTCATAAGAAAGAAGGAGAAAACCACCAGCTGAAAATGGCCAAAGTGGCATGCCTCTAGACCAGATATTTTAACACACAAATAGTCTTACCTTCATCTACTAGTTGAGCCTGACCTATATCTGAATTTTATTTGCTCACATAGAATTGAAGAGTAATAACATGAAAGTCAACTCCAAAAATGTTTAATATTTTGCATTTGCGTTTCCCTCAATACTTCCACCTAAAATGGTCTAAAAAGCATGAGCACATACATGTACATGCCTAAGCAGAGTGCCTTTCACCTGGAACAACTGAATAAATATTTGGGAAAAAATCAGTTACATTTCTATACACCGACAAAAAAACTAAAAAAGAGAAATTACAAAAACAATTCAATTCACAATAGTATCAAAAACAATAAAATACTTAGGAATAAATTTAACCAAAGAGGTAAAAGATCTGTACGCTGAAAACCATAAAACACTGATGAAAGAAACTGAAGGCACAAATAAATGGAAAAATATCCCATGCTCATGAATTTGGAAGAAGTAATAAAATGTGCACAATGCCTGAAGCAATCTACAGGTTCATTGCAATCTCTATGAAAACTCCAATAACATTTTTCACATAAGTAGAAAAAAAATCCTAAAATTTGAACAAAACCACAAAAGACCTCAAAAGCCCAAGCAATCTTGAGAAAGAAGAACAAAGCTGGAGGCATCATGCATCCTGATTTCAAACTATATTACAAAGCTATAGTAATCAAAACAGTATGGTATTGGCACAAAAACAGACACATAGGTCAATGGAACAGAACAGAGAGCCCAGAAATAAGCCCACATATGTACTGCCAATTAATATTTTTTTAAATACATTTATTTGTTTGTTTATTTATTTATTTATTTATGGCTGTGTTGGGTCTTTGTTGCTGCTCACGGACTTTCTCTAGTTGCAGAGAGCAGGGGCTACTCTTCATTGCAGTGTGCGGGCTTCTCACTGCAGTGGCTTCTCTTGTTGTGGAGCACAGGCCCTAGGCATGCAGGCTTCAGTAGTTGTGGCATGCAGGCTCAGTAGTTGTGGTGCACGGGCTTAGTTGCTCCGCGGCATGTGGGATCTTCCCGGACCAGGGATCGAACCCGTGTCCCCTGCATTGGCAGGCAGATTCTTAACCACTGCACCACCAGGGAAGTCCCTGTCAATTAATCTTTTACAAAGGCACTAAGAATACAAAAGGGGGAAGAATAGTCTCTTCAATAAATGGTGCTGGGAAAACTAGATATACAGAAGCGAACAAATTAAACTGGACCCTATCTTTCACAAAACATAAAAAATCAACTCAAAATGGATCAAAGACTTAAACATGAGACCCAAAATCATAAAACTCATAGAAGAAGGCATAGAGGATAAGATCCTTGACATTGGTTTTGCCAATGATGTTTTTTGGATTTGACACCAAAAGCAAAGGCAACAAAAGCAAAAAAAAAAAAGAAAAGAAAAGAAAAAAAAACAGGACTACATCAAACTAAAAAGCTTCTGCATAGTAAAAGAAACAACCAATAAAATGAAAATTCAACTACATAATGAGAGAAAATACTGAAAATATATCTGAAAAGGGGTTAATATCCAAAATGTATAAGGAATGCATAGAACTCAATAGCCAAAAAGCAAATAATCTGATTTAAAAATGGGCAAAGGACTTGAATACGCATTTTCACAGAGAAAACATATAAATAGCCAATAGGTACATGAAAAGGTGCTCAACATCGCTAATCATCAGGGGTATGCAAGTCACACCAACAATGAGATATCACCTCACATTTCTGTTATCAAAAAGACAAGCGATAACAACTGTTGGTAAGGATGTAGAGAAAAGGAAATATTTGTACACTATCAATGGTAATGTAAACTGGTACAGCCACCATGGAAAACAGTATGGAGGTTCCACAAGAAATTAAATACAGAACTACGATATGATCCAACAATCCCACTTCTGGGTATGTATCCAAAAGAAATGAAATCATTATCTCAGATGATGTCTGTATGCCCATGTTCACTGCAGCATTATTCACAATAGCCAGGATATGGAAAAAACCTACAAGTCCTGTGACGGATGGATGGATAAGAAAATGTGGTATATATACAGTTGACCCTTGAACAACACAGGAGTTAACCTGTGTATGATTTATAGTAGGCCCTCCATATCTTTGGTTCCTCCACATTCACAGATTCAACCAACCACAGACTGTGTAGTACAGGGGTTGTGACTACCGCCGTGTAGTATTCACTACTGAAAAATATTCACGTATAAGTGGACCCATGCAGTTCAAACTCGCACTATTCAAGGGTCAACCACAAACAATGAAATATTATTCCGCCTCAAGAAAAAAAAAAGGAAATCCTGTCAGTGCGACAGCATGGATGAACCTGAAGGACATTATGCTAAGTGAAATAAACCAGACAAAGAAAGACAATATAAGTGCACCATATTACTTATATGTGGAATCTGAAAAAAAAAATTCAGGCTCATAGAAACAGAGTAGAATGGTGGTTGCCAAGAGCAGTAGTGGGTGGAAATACGGAGAGGATGGTAACAGGGTACAAACCTTCAGTTATAAGACGAATAAGGTCTGAGGAGCTAATGTATTACTATTGTTAATAATACTACATTATATGCTTGAAATTCACTGAGAAAGTAGAACTTAAGCATTCTCAACAACAACAAAAAGTAACTATGTGAGGCAATGGAAGTTAACTCCATGTGAGTATCATTTCACAATATATAATACAACAAAATATCACATTTTACACTTTAAGTACATTACAGTTCTGTATGTAAATTATATCTCAATAAAGCAGGAAAAAAAATTAAAACAAAAAGATATTGATAAGCTGATTTTTAAAATTATATGAAAACTTAAAGGATCTAATATGACAAAAAAAAGCTTGAAAAAAATCACATTTAAGAACTCACTACCTGACTTCAAGACTTATCCTAGAGCTACAGTTATTAAGACAGTTGGATATTGATGTAAAACCAGACCAGCAGTTCTAAAGAATTTTGGTCTTAGGACTCCTATATGCTCTGGCAAATTATTTGGGATCCAAATGAGCTTTTGTTTATATGGGTCATATTTATCAATATTGACCATATTCCCAACAAAACTGGGAATTTTTCAACTTTATTTTTAATTCATTTAAAAACATTAATTATAGGGCTTCCCTGGTGGCACAGTGGTTGAGAGTCCATCCGCCTGTCGATGCAGGGGACGCGGGTCTGGGAAGATCCCACATGCTGCGGAGCGGCTGGGCCCGTGAGCCATGGCCACTGAGCCTGCGCGTCCGGGGCCTGTGCTCCGCAACGGGAGAGGCCACAGCAGTGAGAGGCCCGCGTACCGCAAAAAACAAAAACAAAACAAAAAAAAACATTAATTATAAACCAATTTCACGTTTAAAAAATTAGTTTTATGGAAAATAAGTATTCTCCAAAACAAAGAAAAATCAGTGAGAAAATCAGCATTGTTTTACATTTTTAAGAATCTCTTTAATAGCTGACTTAGTTGAAGACAGCTGGGCTTTCATATCTGATTCTGTATTTAACTCTTTGCTATGTTGCTTGGGTTGAAGGAGATGAAATCAGACAACACACTGACATGTACTGGAATAGTGAGGAGTATTTTCACAGACTTTTCAGATTTTTACATACATTCTTTATTGAAACTACATTAAAACTCAACTGGTAGCTTTTTAAGGTTAGTTGCAATGTAGAACCTGAAAACATTATCAATGAAGTTTTCGTGCTCCATTGGTCTGTCTTGCACTTTGAATGGATCTTCTACCCACCCATGTTTTTGTAATATCATGCTTAGGTCATTTGGAAAATACTGATTCATCAAGTTCAGCACATTTTCCTAACAATAACACATTTTATTAGAAAATACCCAAAAAATCAGGTTTATTAATATCACCATTGATCTTATCAACAAAGTCTTTAAGTATTGGGAAGTGATTGAGCTTCTGGTGTCAGACACATACTCTGCAAAATTATAATGTTATCACTGGCAACAAAGATGGTCAGTTTATCTCCTTGGAATGACAGGCTTGCTTGTTCATTTTTGAGAAAATATCTGCCAAATATTCAAATCTGAATAATCATAGTTTTTCAGTCATTCTTTCCAGTAATGATGGTGTTTCATGGAAGAAAAAAAAAGAATTTAGTTTACTTTGGAAATCAAAGAATTGCACAAGTGTTTTTCTCCTAGACCAGAAGTCCCCAAATTATGACCAGAAGAGGCCAAATCCAGCTTTACATCTGTCGTAGTAAATAAAGACTTAGTGGAACACTGCCACACTCATCTGTCTCCATATTGTCTATGACTGCTTTCACGCTATCGTGGCAGAGTTGAATAGCTGCAGAATTTGGTGTGCAAAGCTGAAACTATTACTCTCTGGTCCTTTACAGAAAAAGTTGGCCAATCCTTGCTCTAGATAACCATCATATTACAATTACATTTGGTATGCAACTGAAGTGTTTTATGCATACCTCCCATCTCATCAAATGGAAAATTTGAAAAAGACACATACTCAAACGCCCAATCTACAGATTAGGAGTTTGGGATTGACATGTACACACTGCTATATTTAAAACAGATCGCCAACAAGGACCTACTGTATAACTATAGCACAGGGAACTCTGCTCAACATTCTGTAATAACCTACATGGGAAAAGAATTCGAAAAAGAATAGATACATGTACATCTATAACTGAATCATTTGCTGTACACCTGAAACTAACACAACACTGTTAATCAACTATACTCCAACATAAAATTTTTTAAAATTAATTAAAAAAATAAATAAAAGACACACAGGAGTCAGCTTGAATAAACTTACTAGCTTTTCTTGCTTCCTTTTGGACTTCTTAAGTGTGTGGCAGTGAGGAATACAATGACGGTGAGTACAGCTGGCACCACTGCCCACTTTCATACTAAGGTACAAGCAATTTTACTCGCAATTGCTTTTACACCATCAGTGTAAATAGCAAACAGTATCTTAGTATTATCATGTAGGATAATATTATGAAAATAGTTTTGGCTACACAGACCCTCTGAAATGTTCTCAGGGACCCCCATGGGTCTGTAGACCATACTATGAAAAACACTTTGATGGGCAAATAGATCAATGGAACAGAAAAGAAATTTAAGAAATATACCCACACATATAGATTAAATTGATTTTCAATAGGCAGCAAGGCAGTCAATGGAGGGGAAAAAAAGCTTTTCAACAAATAAAACTGGAATAACTAGATAAATATGTGGGGAAAATTGACCCTTGACCCTACCTCATCCCATACACAAATAATTAATTTGATGTAGACCATAACCCTAAATACTGAAGCTGGAGCTATAAATTTTGAGGAGAAAAGGAGAAGATCTTTATGACCTTGGGCTGGGCAGATGTTTTAAAGAAAACACAAAAACAACTAGCCATAAAAGAATTATCTAATTTGTCTTTTCTATGAAAATGTGCATCCAGAGGCTTCCTTTCCCTCAGACGTCATATGACACAACTGTGCAAATCAACACAAACATAATCAGGTGACCTCGGTGTGCCAGCAACTTTTACAAAATTGTCAACCAGAGAAAAACACCGTTCTTCTCCACCGTCACCACCTCACCATAGGCTGGCACATCGTAACTGATTCAGATCAGAAGCTCTTACCCCCTGACATTTAAAGTCATTGAAATTTCATCATAAAACCTTAGACCAGAATCTCTACTTCCAGTTTCGGGCAGACTGTTTCCAAGAGTAGATGAACTGCTTAGCCTGCTCCATGGTGACAGTGATGCATGCGCATAAGTAATTTGAGAGAGGAGACATGAGGTCACTAAAGAGGAAGCTGTAAATAAAATTACCACCAGAAGTATCTTACCATGCACTAACAGCTACAGATACAAAGCAATCACATTTAGCTCCACCTCCTTCACTGACGCCAGTGGCACTGCCAACAAAGCACAGATGCACACCACTTGAGCAGGTGCAAGGATGATTTCATGAGTTGTACAATGGCTGTTTGGAAACAGTACTGGGCTCATCCCACACTGGAACTGTACATCTGTTATGCATCCAGCCTTTCATTATGGAAAATCTTTGCATTCATTTAACCCCTTTGGTGGTGCATTCATTTAGCTGGGCTAAATATTTCATGAATATTCATTAGTGTTCCTTATTTACATAGATACTAAGCTATTAGACATTGCAGCCAATATTCTAAACCAGAACTCAGCATTAACCATCACTCATGTTCAATCACAGTACCAGGACAATTGATGTTCATAATGACCCTAAAGTCTCACATGATTTTCGAAGACCCTTCCATATCAAAGGAAATAAATTCGTCTCCAAATTAAATCTCAACTGAAAATTTAAATGGTAATGAGATGCCATGTCTGGGCTATTAAACTGGCAAAGATTAAAAGAAATGATGACGGTATGGGGAAATGGGTCCCCTAGATACCACTTAAGGGAATGTAAACTAGTACAAACTTTTAGAGAGAACAGTTTGTCAAGATGCATTAAAACCCTTACAAATAATAAGAGCTAATACTTATATGGTGCTTATAAGTCATACACTATTCCAAGTGTTCTGCATTTGTTAACGAATTAATCCTAAAAATAACCCTAAAAAATAGCGATTACTAGCGCCAATTTAAAGATGAAAACACTAAGTCTCAGAGAGGCTATTTTACCTGTCCAAGGTCACACAGCTGGTAAATGGCAGAACAGGAATTTGAACACAGGAGATCAGTCTTTAAGAGTCCATGAGCTTATTTCCAAACAAAGCAACTGACAAGGGATTAATCTCCAAAATATACAAACAGCTCATGCAGCTCAATATCAAAAAAAATAAACAACCCAATCAAAAAATGGGTGGAAGACCTAAACAGACATTTCTCCAAAGAAGACATACAGATGGCCAAGAGGCACATGAAAAGCTGCTCAACATCACTAATTATTAGAGAAATGCAAATCAAAATTACAATGAGGTATCACCTCACACCAGTTAGAATGGGCATCATCAGAAAATCTACAAACAACAAATGCTGGAGAGGGTGTGGAGAAAAGGGAACCCTCTTGCACTGTTGGTGGGAATGTAAATTGATACAGCCACTATGGAGAACAGTATGGAGGTTCATTAAAAAACTAAAAATAGAATTACCATATGATCCAGCAATCCCACTACTGGGCATATACCCAGAGAAAACCATAACTCAAAAAGATACATGCACCCCAATATGCATTGCAGCACTATTTACAACAGCCACGTCATGGAAGCAACCTAAATGTCCACTGACAGACGAATGGATAAAGAAGATGTGGTACATATATACAATGGAATATTACTCAGCCATAAAAAGGAATGAAATTGCCTCATCTGTAGAGACGTGGATGGACCTAGAGACCGTCATACTAAGTCAGAAAGAGAAAAACAAATATCATATATTAACGCAAATATGTGGAATCTAGAAAAATGGTACAGATGAACCAGTTTGCAAGGCAGAAATAGAGACACAGATGTAGAGAACAAACATATGGACACCAAGGGGGGAAAGCGGGGGTGGGATGAATTGGGAGACTGGGATTGACATATATACACTAATATGTATAAAACAGATAACTAATGAGAACCTGCTGTACTGCACAGGGAACTGTACTTCACTTCTCTGTATAGTAGAAACTAACACAACATTGTAAAACGACTATACCCCTATTTAAAAAATAAAAAAGAAAGTCAAGACAGAAAAAACAAAAAACAAATCGTTTGCCCAATTTTTAATTGGGTTATTTCTCTTGGTATTATCAAGTCGAAAGAGTTCTTAATAAATTCCTTGCTTTGTTAAAAAAGAAAAAAACAGTCCATGAGCTTAATAGCTACCTTAGATTGCATTACACTGCATCTCAAAATGTGTAGACCTTCAAGCTCAAATGTCTCTTCTAGGAATTTACTCTAAATAAATGAAAAAAGATATGTACAAAAATGTATCTACAGGGATTACAGCATTTTTTAAACTAAAAAAATCACCAATGAACTACATATTCCATTGTAAAGATTATGGCATATCCATGTGGCAAATTGCTGTAACACCATTTTTTAAATTAATCTTAATAAAATGGAAAATTATTATGCACAGTAAGACCCTGTGCTAGCATTTCCCAGCCCCTACATTGTATGCCCCGAGAGGTTAACCCTATGGACTGCGTCACCTGGGCCCCCTACGAGGCTGGATTCCAGCTGTGTTCTGCTAACAAGATGTACTAAACAGAAGACTAGAATGGAAGGAGATAAAGAAGAGATGCAGGTGAGGTTATTTCTTTTTTCCATTATCGCTCTGCACTTGTGGCAGTGGTTGCATCCCTTCTGGATTATAGCTGCTGGTGAGAAGTCCGTCCTCCAGGACACTAGCTTTCACTGGGCCCCAACAACATTCTTTTCTCCCCAGAGGCTCTCAGACTAGGGTGGTAATAGGTCACCAGTGTTAGTTTCCAAGTGGCTCAATCTCCCTTGTACCCACACTTACATAAATCATCCCTTCTTTGTGGTCTCTTCCATAGGACCATGTGAGTAGAATTCTGTTGCCAACAGAGACCCTAACTGCGAGGGATGGGGAGTGGGGTGGGAGATATATTTTAGCTTAGAAAACATCTGATAGAGTATACAAGGAGGTGCTTGCTGCCAGTATTTACCACTGGGTGGTGAGATTATGAGTTATTTATTTGAACCTTTATTTACAGGCATCGAAGAAAGAGAGGACTTTATTCACTTCCTGGTTCAAAAACTAACTGTATTGAAAACACTGAACAAATCACCTTATGCCATGTAGTCATTTATAAAGTAAAAATAATAATATCTACCTCTTTGAGTTTTTATGGATATTAAATAAGATAGTCCGTATAAAGGCCTAAGTATACAGTAGGTGTTTATAGGATGACTTGTTTTTTAATAACTTCCTAATACATGATTATCTGTGTGGTGAAACTCTGTAACATATGATAAAGGTACGTATTAAAAAACGCTGAAAATTATCAAAGGCCATATAAATGTGTATTTTCAAGTTGTATAATGAAAAAACTTGCATACATAGTAAATAGTGATCTGAAATACTTCTGTTAATTTTTTGAAATGACTATACATCTACTCATTAAATTCTCATATAGAATACGGGCAGGTGTGCAATGAAAGGAACAGAAAGCCATTTGCAAAGCCAAGAGCTAGCTCCAAAGAAAAGTAAACAGAATTTTCCAGAAACTAGTATGTGCTTGATGGATATTAGCTTTGAAGACTGTCACACTGAAGGTAAAAAGCACATTCCAAAGCATCCTCGAGACACAATCCCTCTTTTGACAATAAATAAATTTTAATTTCATTTTGGAGCTTTTCACAGCCAGACTTGCAAGCCATTCATCTTATAGCTCACGTATGACTCAGTATTCATTCCAACACTGCCTCCCACCCCAGTCAATACTGGGTGACTTAAAGATTGGCATCATTCAATCCAAAAAGGCCAACTGTTTAAATGGTAACCTTTTTCACTGCTCTCTCCGCAAAACGAGCCACTGGATAAAATAATCAAAACTTTCACAGTAAAAACAAATACAAGTAATGAGAATTCCTCCAAGCTGAAGGTCTGAAAGGAGCCAACACCACTGAAATGTCTGAAGCCAGGCAGGGGCTAAGGAGTTCACAAGCTCATTCATTATGGGAAACTGTAGGAAATGTGGTCAGATCTGCTGTCAGCTTAAAGAATATCGCTACAGCTTTGCAAAAATGACGTATGTTCCCATTCAAACATACCAAAAGCTATTGAACTTAATTTCCTTTTTAAACATGTACTTTGCTATCCTCAGCTGCTGATGGGTGAGGAAATGCTTTAACCCACAGGGCATTTTTGGTTCCCTGACAAATGTATTCACAAGCAGCAGACTGTTCCCACAAATGTGTTTTTTACATGTAAGATTTCAAGTAGATTTCAGCCTTTCAAAGGTCTTGTCTCTCTTCATCCATTTTCCTCTTAAGAATCAAGCCATCTTCCCACCCTACCACCTCCCTCCTCATCATGTGTCGATTTTGTGTTACTCTCCTAACATCTTCTATAATTATTATCTTGATCATTGAAATCAAGTCACATCATTGGTCTCCTTGAATCCTTCCATGTGTGTGCCTTGATGTGTACAGCCCTTTTCAGTCTAACATGGTGCAACTGATTTGTTATACTGGCTTGACTTTCCTCTGAAACACCAACCAAACTCAGCCCCAAGACCTTCACACTTCACTTAATTCACTGTTGTGGGAACTTCTCATCCAAAAAATAAAAGTCGTAAGTTGCCTCTGAGCTGATTCTGAATAAAGCTATGAGGGAAAAATAAAAATCAGCTCTACCCTTGTATCTGGCAACTGGTAAAGATTAAATACTTCAAAATTTGCAGGGAGAGATGGGGAGACTGATATTGCATTCTTATTTCCTGCATTTTTTCCTTGCTTAATATCAGCGGAAATAAGGTAAGTTAATGTGGAAAATCCCATGCATACTGAAACATACAGAACAAACTTCTGTGTACATTTAAAGACACATACACAATGTTTGAGTGCATTATAACATCTTCATTACAAACTACCAGAGAAGATAACATAGTTCAGCATGTAGCAGTTCAATGGCTTATAAGTAACTAAATGTCAGTTGGATTGAACCATTCTTCTCTAATTTTCTCTTAATGTGCTTTGCACACTATCAGGATAAAGAAGTTATAGGACAGGATATGAATATAATTTGATAAATTCTAATTACTGCTGCCTTTCCTCCAGTTGTATAAGCTGATTCAGAGCTAGTTTCTGTTACTTGTAAATTGCATTTAGTAATATGGCACATAACTCCAACAAGAGGCCAGACACATAACTCTAGCCCTAGGAAAAAAATGCAAGATGTGGTTACTTGTGCTCGAGGAGAATTTTTCTAAAAGTTGTAAGCTATACTATATAAATTTAGCTTTCTTCAGTTCCTGATGGAAAAGTAAAAACTTAAACTCCAAGGCACACTGATAAAAGGATTACTTTTTCACCATCATTGCTCCCTCCCTGTAATACTAGGTTGCATTAAGCCAAGAAGAAATATTGACTATCTAGTGTAAATTCACTTCTTCCCTTGTGTGATATTTGCTTAGATCACGCTCACATCCTGCCGCCATTACCTCTCCCTCTCAGCTGTTTAACCAGATTTTAAATGACTTGGGAGAGTGTAATATCACAGATAGAAAGTGCTCACCTATTTACTCAGTGAATGAATGAATGACGTGAGTGCAAATTATTAAATACAGGAAAATTAGGGCAGATGCAATTTAATACTTCACACAAGCAATCCAAGCAACTCAATTCCCATATAAACACTGCTATGTTTTCACACTCAATTCTCAGTTATTAAAACACAGCTTTCTCTCTCTCTCTCTCTTTCTCTCTCTCTTGATCCCTCTCTTTTTAATCACAATGGTTTAAAAACTCTCCTAGAGAAAGTTACTCTATTTTCTGTTTTTTTATCTGGTATGTCTAAATTTGTTGCTACCACTTTTGCAGTACCATTATCCTAAGGGCGAAGTTGAAAACAGAAGAAAAAAAAAAGAACACAAGGTTTTAGCTGCCTTTACTATCTCTGCTTCCAAATGATCCTATATATTCTTTATTCCCTGGAAGCTCCAACCCACGCAGGCTTTAGACTCATAGAGCTGCTGAGAAAGTGAATACATGACACGGTCAAAAATTCTTGTTCATTGAGAAAAGCTTTCTATTGTGCTATGTATTACTACAGTTCTGTTTTTAACTTCGGATTGCATTAAAAATCATCTAAAAACACTATATATATATATATATATATATATATATATATATATATATATTTTGTCTTTTCTATCACTGGCAAGTATCATTAGAGAGCTGGTTGTTACATGAAGATAGAACTATAAAATGTGGGAACAAGCTTCAAAAAGCTGGCGGTGAATCTGTGCACATATTCAAGCACTAAAAGCGATACCCTCCTGCTTTTGCGTCTAGGCCATCTCACTTCCCTTCAGATTCTGATGTTGTCTCACACTGGCTAAGGCCACTCTGTCTCAGGGCGACCCCAGGCCAGCAGCCTAGGCCAGCCACACTCCAAGCATATGGCCAAATGCTTTCAGTTATTATGCCTTTGATTCCTACGGGGATGCAGGTGTGTCCTTTTTTTCCGTAAGGATGATAAATTCCAAAAATTCAAATTTTGAGAGTAAAGGAAAATAGTGGCTGGCTTTGCTACAATATTCTTTAGGCTTACCTGGTACAGAAAACAGAACTCTCCAGAAGCCTCCAGTCTAGCCTGGCAGAATCCTGCAACGCTGCCCAACGACCAAGTTGATAATATCGATAGTTATTTGCGTGCCTTTTTTGGGAACAAATTTTCCTCAGGAACTCATACAAAAATGGTAAGCTATGGGGCTTCCCTGGTGGCGCAGGGGTTGAGAGTCCGCCTGCCGACGCAGGGGACGCGGGTTCATGTCCCGGTCTGGGAAGACCCCACACGCCGCGGAGCGGCTGGGCCCGTGAGCCATGGCCGCTGAGCCTGCGCATCCGGAGCCTGTGCTCTGCAACGGGAGAGGCCGCGTCAGTGAGAGGCCCGCATACTGCAAAAAAAAAAAAAAAAAAAAAAAAAAAAAAAAATGGTAAGCTATGGAATGTTCCCCAGACCCATCATGATCATAACGCTGTATTATTTCCTGAAACAATCTCAGTGATCATAACCAACAATAATACAGAGATCATATGTTATGACTTGTACTTAAGTTAGTATTACCCTATCAGTTTCTAATCCTGTCACTACCAGATAATAACACTGTTCAAGATAATGGAAAATAGACCATTGATGAATAGTGTATTAATAAAGTAATCTTCTAATCCCATACCTTGTTCTGAAAGTGTTATCACTAGCATGAGGAAGGTAAAACACTAAGCTTAAAGAAAAATTTTTTTTGTATTTTTTAGTACAAATATATCTTTATTCACTTCTTATGGAAACTGCCACTTATCTCTTAATGCTAACAAATTTGAACATTACTCTAGGGCCATTTGACAACTTCTCGAACTTTAAAAGCTTTTGCAAAAGTCACCACTCCAAACATCAGAGTATAACAACTGGACATACTTTTCTCAGATTGCCTAAGTAATATTTACTGATATCACAGGGAACTATATTCAGTATCTTGTCATAACCTAAAATGGGAAAAGTATATATTTATACACATATATATATATATGTATGTCTGAATCCCTTTGCTGTACACTTGAATCTAACACAACATTGTAAATTAACTATACTTCAATTAAAAGAAAATTTATTGAAGAGTTCCTATGTGCCAGCTACTGTTCTAAGCATTTTACATGTATTAGTTTATTTCTTCCTCACAGCAAACAAATGACGTTTTAAACATGAGTAAAATAAGGCAAAGAGAGTTTCAGTAAGTCAGATCTCAGGCAGTAAAAGGTAGAAGGAAAATTCAAATCCAGGTAGTCTGGCTCCACAAGCCCTACTCATAACCACTGTGATCTACCTCACAAAATTAACCAAAGCAAAGTTTTGTTCACCAAATGTATATGCTAGGTAAGAGAATATTTATGTCATCAATAAAGTTGCAGTTTAGTTGGGGGAAAAAATACAAGTCATGAGTGATTCAAAATGAGGCTCAACATAATTAAAATGTCCTTGAAAAGAAAACTGTCCATTTGATTGCTAATTGTTTACTGTTAGATAAGGTTATGGATGCTGTATACCATTTTGTGACGTTTTATAAAGTATCTGAAAAAGCTTATAAGAACATTTATGTAAATAATTACATAATAAAACTGAGAGAAAATACCAAAGTAGAAGCTTAAGAAAGACACAAATAACACAAACCATATGATACTTTGCATGTTTTTTAAGTTTATGACAAATGAAATTCCTAGTAGTCAAAAAAAGAAACATTACCACTTACATGACCTCCCACTGTCCATAAAGAGAAAACATACCACCTTCAAAAAAAAGGTCAAGATTTCCACAGGCTTCTACAACTCAAGTAATTTTATGTAATTTGGGATGTTTTTTATTCTGCTTCAGAAAATTACAGAATCCTTAATGAAAGAAATAGAGTTTGGTAGGATTTCAGAAGGCCAAAGAAGTATGGGCAAGACTGTTCTAGGCAGAGTGAAAGAAGGACAATAGCATGAAAGCATGAAATATTTTTCTGTGTTTGAGAAATGGTGAATAGACTGACACGTCTGCAGTAGCACCTCCTAAGGTGTCTTCCATGGAATGCTCACCAACGACAAAAAAAAAAAAACACATTGGTTTCCACTGTAAAACTAAGTTGAAGAAATGCCGGGTTAAAAAGCTAATAACTGGCGGTTGCTTTTGGAGGCTATGATGAAATAGCTGTACCAGACTAACCTACTTCAAAAGTAAAAGCAGGGCTTCCCTGGTGGTGCAGTGGTTAGGAATCCACCTGCCAGTGCAGGAGACACGAGTTCAAGCCCTGGTTAGGAATCCGCCTTCCAGTGCAGGAGACACGGGTTCGAGCTCTGTTCTGGGAAGATCCCACATGCCACGGAGCAACTAAGCCTGTGCACCACAACTACTGAGCCTGTGCTCTAGAGCCCAAGAGCTACAACTGCTGAAGCCCACGCACCTAGAGCCCGTGCTCCTCAACAAGAGAAGCCACCCCAATGAGAAGCACGTGCACCGCAATGAAGAGTAGCCCCTGCTCGCCGCAAAGAGAGAAAGCCCGTGCACAGCAATGAAGACCCAAGCAGCCAAAAATTAATTAATTAAAAAATAAAAAAGTGAAAGCAAAACAAAAAGCAAACATAATGCATATAAAGCTCCTTGAAGGCACTGGAAAGCAACCTAAGCAACCAGTACCTAAGGGGCAAACCTCCTAAGTGAAAAGTAAGTGTACAGAGGTGAGTCCTGCCTAAGCCTACTGCTTTATCCTTCTGGGGCATTTGCCAATTCACAGTTCAAAGCACAGAATGCAAACAAAAAGCAGTGGCTTAGAACTTGTGTCTTTGTCGCTAGAGGTCTCAACAGAAATCGTGGAATATTTATCAGGACCTTTCTTTACAGACAGACCCTATAACTCAGATTTACTCAAATTCTCTTAATAAGACACACTAACTTAATTTTTCTTCAAATGGCCTAAATTTCTACTTGCCTTTTTTTTTTTTTATGGTGTGTTAGTTTCTGCTTTATAACAAAGTTACTACCTGCCTTTTTAATATCTCAGCAGCTTATTTCTGATTGTTTGATCAGCGACTTACCCCGTACACTGAAGAGTCAGCAAATCACTTGAGGTGGAAATTGCACCAAGAATTTGGGAGTCACTACTGCATGGTGCCCTATTCTTCAGGATCTTGGACTCTCGAGTCCTGGCTCTCATGGTATCCCTGAACTATTGTTTTTGTTTCTCCAGTTGAGTGACAAAGACACAAGTTCTAAGCCACTGCTTTATGTTTGCATTCTGTGCTTTGAACTGTGAATTGGCAAATACCCCAGAAGGACAAAGCAGCAGGCTTAGGTAGGGCTCACCTCTATTTACTTATTTTCACTTAGGAGGTTTGACCCTTAGGTACTGGTTGCTTAGGTTGCTTTCCAGTACCTTCAAGGAGCTTTATATGCATTATGTTTGCTTTCACTTTTTTATTTTTTAATTTAATTAATTAATTTATTTTTGGCTGCTGGGGTCTTCGCTTCTGCGCACGGGCTTTCTCTATTTGCGGCGAGCAGGGGCTACTCTTCATTGCGATGCACGTGCTTCTCATTGGGGTGGCTTCTCTTGTTGAGGGGCATGGGTTCTAGGTGCGTGGGCTTCACTAGTTGTGGCTCTTGCGATATAGAGCACAGGCTCAGTAGTTGCGGTGCACAGGCTGAGTTGCTCCGTGGCATGTAGGATCTTCCTGGACCAAAGCTCGAACCTAAGTCCCCTGCACTGGCAGGTGGACTCCTAACCACTGCACCACCAGGGAAGCCCTGCTTTTACTTTTGAAGTAGGTTAGTCTGGTACAGCTATTTCATCATAGCCCAAAAAAGCAACCTCCAGTTACTAGATAAGGGCAAAACTGAAATTGGGACTCAACTGAATCAAGGTGATCTTCTTTTATTTCTATTGCCTTATAGATGAAAATTAAATTTTCTCCAGTAGAAGATAACAAAATCCAGAGCTTCTAAAATGTTTCATTCGAATGTCTGGCATTCATTCAAATATTAACAAGAAGCCAAAAAAGAGGACCATGTGAATAAAAATTGGGAGGAAAAAAATAATAGAAAAAGACCCATGGGTGGCCCAGGTAGGGGAATTATTGGCAAAAGACTTAAAAATAGCCATGATTAATATGTTCAAAAAAATAAGGGGAAAGCATGGAGAATCTGACCACGTTTTATGAATTGATAAAAAGGAATAAAACTTTAATTCTAGAAGTGAACCATAACCAAAACTAAAAATTGGCAGATTAGACAAAGCAGAAAATAAGAATAGTGAAGACAGTGAGTTAAAAAATATTAAGCTTAAAGTACATAGAGAAAAGATAATGAAAAGTACAGATGAGAGCATAATGAACATATAAAACAAAGTGAAGGGCTTCCCTGGTGGCGCAGTGGTTGAGAGTCCGCCTGCCGATGCAGGGGACACAGGTTCATGCCCCGGTCTGGGAAGATCCCACATGCCGTGGAGCGGCTGGGCCTGTGAGCCATGGCTGCTGGGCCTGTGCGTCCAGAGCCTGTGCTCCGCAACGGGAGAGGCCACAGCAGTGAGAGGCCTGCATACCGCAAAGAAAAAACAAAAAAAAAGTGAAAAGACCTAAAATGGGTATAACTGCAGTCTCAGAAGGAGAAGGTTAGAATAGGTCAAAGCAATATTTAAAGAGGGCTCAGTGACAATTTTCAAAAACTGATGAAAATCATCAGTCTATAAATTAAAAAAGTATTATGAACTCCAAGCAGTTCAAATACAAAGAAAAGCATATCTAGGCACACCGAACAAAGAAAAGTCTTTAAAACAGCCAAAGGAAGAGGCACATTTCTTTCAAGGACACAGCACCAAGACTGATGAATGCATTTTCAGTAAAAACGATCAGAAGGCAATGAATGATGTTTGCAAAGTGCTAAAATAAAACTACCACCAAGCTATTATCCTACATTCAGGAAAAAAAATTTTTTAATTAAACTACATGACATTTATAGAAAAAAATAAAGCAGTAGTAAATGGAATGAAGTGGTGGTAAATGGAATAAAGTGTGCTATAATTCCAGGACTGTTTTAGAAGAAATGTACTAACTCAAAGCCTCTAAAAATTAAAGGTACATATGATAAACTAGAGTTTGAAAATAAACAATATAATTTTAATAACCTATGGGTCAATGAAGAAGCAGTATAAAAAAGAAAATATTTTTAAGTAAACAATAATAAAAATAACACATATCAAAATTTGTGGCATGCAGCTAAAGCAGTTCCCAGAAAACAGCCTTGTAAGACTGTTTAAGAAGAAAAGAAAAGCACAAATTCTCAATAGGAGGAAAGACAAAGGAGACATCACTACAGATCTGACATATTATAACAATAAATGATAAGGGAACATTATGAATTATGCAATAAATTTGACAATTTAGATGAAATGGGCTAATTTCTTGAAAGACAGAATTCACCAAAACTGATATCAAGGTAGAAATTTTGAATATTCCTAAATATATAAAATAAATTGAATCTATAATTTACATAGTCCCACAAAGAAAACTCCAGGTTCACATGAATGCACCAAGAAATTCTTCCAAACATTTAACCAAGATAACACAAAGCTTACACAGATTTTCCCAGAGAACAGAAACTTATTTTTTGAAGGCAGCATATCCTTGACACCAAAACATAATGGCATAACATTTAAGAAAGGAAAATTACAAACCAGTCTCCCTCATAAACATTGATGTAAAAATCCTAAGGAATAACATTCAAAATTCAGAAACAGCCTCCAGCTCCACCCCTTTGCTGGCCACTCACAGGCAACTCTCCAGCCCGTGATGCTTCCGAGGTCTTCGCGTCACTCCCGGCAGCTGGGCCTGGATAGATGGCACGTGGCCACAGCTGGCCTCCCAGGGACTTTTATCCAGGAGTGCAGTGAACTGAATGAAAAGACATTTCTCTTGTCCTGCATTAGGTAGACTACCTGCTCTATCTCACATAAGATGAACATCTAGGCATGCCTTGTTCTGCTCTCGCCAAGGGGTTGGGCCTGACTTCTGTGATGGGAGCACCGAGTCCAAACTACTGGATTGACAGAGAACCTCAGACCCCAGTGAATATTAATTGGTGTGAGTTCTCCCAGAGGTTCTCATCTCAGCACTAAGAACTGACTCCACCCAACGGCCTGCAAACTTTAGTGCTGGACACCTCAGGCCAAGCAACCAGCAAGACAGGAACAAAGCCCCACACATCAAAAAAAAAAAAAAAATTAAGTGAGAAAAAAACAGGGTACAAAGAAGCAAGGTAAACACCTACAAAACCAAATAAACGAAGAGGAAATACACAACCTACCTGAAAAACAATTCAGAGTAATAACAGTAAAGATGATCCAAAATCTTGGAAATAGAACGGAGGCATGGATCGAGAAAATACAAGAAATGTTTAACAAGGACCTAGAAGAACTAAAGAACAAACAATGATGAACAACAGAATAACTAAAATGAAAAATACGCTAGAAGGAATCAACAGCAGAATAACTGAAGCAGAAGAATGAATAAGTGATATGGAAGACAGTGGAAATAACTGCTGAGGAGCAGAATAAAGAAAAAAGAATGAAAAGAAAAGAGGACAGTATCAGAGACCTCTGGGATAACACTAAACACACCAACATTTGAATTATAGCGGTCTCAGAAAAAGAAGAGAAAGAGAAAGGGTCTGAGAAGATATTTGAAGAGATTATAGTCAAAAACTTCCCTAACATGGGAAAGGAAATTGCCACCCAAGTCCAGGAAGCACAGAGAGTCCCATACAGGACAAACCCTAGGAGAAACACGCCAAGACACATATTAATTAAACTAACAAAAATTAAATTCAAAGAAAAAAAATGTTCAAAGCAGCAAGGGAAAAGCAACAAACATAAAAGGGAATCCCCATAAGGTTATCAGGTGCTTTTTCAGCAGAAACTCTGCTAGCCAGAAGGGACTGGCAGGACATATTTAAAGTGATGAAAGGGAAAAACCTACAACCAAGATTACTCTACCCAGCAAGGATCTCATTCACATTTGATGGAGAAATGAAAAGCTTTATAAACAAGCAAAAACTAAGAGAATTCAGCACCACCAAACCAGCTTTAAAACAAACGCTAAATAAAGGAAATTCTCTAGGCAGGAAACACAAGAGAAGAAAAAGACCCACAAAAACAAACCCCAAAATATTAAGAAAATGGTAACAAGAACATACATATCAATAACTACCTTAAATGTAAATGGATTAAATGCTCCAACCAAAAGACAAAGACTGGCTAAATGGATACAAAAACAAGACCTGTATATATGCTGTCTACAAGAGACCCACTTCAGACCTAGAGATACATACAGACTGGAAGTGAGGGGATGGAAAAAGATATTCCATGCAAATGAAAATCAAAAGAAAGCTGCAGTAGGAATACTCATACCAGAAAAAATAGACTTTAAAATAAAGACTTACAAGAGACAAGGAAGGTCACACTACAATGATCAAGTGATCAATCCAAGAAGAAGATATAACAATTGTAAATATTTATGCACCAAACATAGGAGCACCTCAGTACATAAGGCAAATGCTAACAGCCATAAATGAGGAAATTGACAGTGACACAATAATAGTGTGGGGAGGGGACTCCCCTGGCAGTAGAGTGGTTAAGAATCCACCCGCCAATGCAGGGGACACGGGTTGAAGCTCCGGTCCAGGAAGATCCCACATGCCGAGAAACAACTAAGCCCATGTGCCACAACTACTGAGCCTGCATGCCTAGAGCCCATGCTCCGCAACAAGAGAAGCCACTGCAATGAGAAGCCCACACACTGCAAGAAAGAGTAGCCACAACTAGAGAAACCCACACAGCAACGAAGACCCAACACAGCCAAAAATAAATTTTAAAAATAATAATAGTGGGGAACTTTAACACCCCACTTACACCAATGGACAGATCATCCAGACAGAAAATAAATAAGGAAACACAATCTTTAAATGACACAATAGACCACATAGACTTAGTTGACATTCATAGGACATTCCACCCACAAGTGGCAGAATACACTTTCTTCTCATGTGCACATGGAACATTCTCCAGGATAGATTACATCATGGGTCACAAGCCAAGCCTTGGTAAATTTAAGAAAACTGAAATCAAATCAAGCAACTCCTCCGACCAAAACGCTATGAGATTAGAAATCAATTACAGGAAGAAAACTGTACAAAACAAAAACACATGGAGGCTAAACAATACGCTACTAAATAACCAAGAGATCACTGAAGAAAACAAAGAGGAAATCAAAAAATACATAGAAAAAAATGACAATGAAAACACGATGACCAAAAACCTATGGGATGCAGCAAAAGCAGGTTTAAGAAGGAAGTTTATAGCAATTCAATCTCACCTCAAGAAACAAGAAAAATCTCAAATAAACAATCTAAACTTACACCTAAAGCAACTAGAGATAGAAGAACAACAACAACAAAAAAAAACAACAACCCCAAGTTAGAAGGAGAGAAATCAAAAAGATCAGAGCAGAAATAAATGAAATAGAAATGAAGAAAAAAATAGCAAAGATCAATAAAACTAAAAACTGGTTCTCTGAGAAGATAAAATTGATAAACCTTTAGTCAGACTCATCAAGAAAAAAAGGTAGAGGATTGCATACAGTAAGATTAGAAATGAAGGGACTTCCCTGTGGCACAGTGGTCAAGACTCCATGCTCCCAATGCCGGGAGCATGGGTTTGATCCCTGGTCAGGGAACTAGATCCCACATGCATGCTGCATCTAAGAGTTCGCATGACACAACTAAGGAGCCCATCTGCCGCAACTAAGGAGACAGTAAGCAGCAACTAAGGAGCCCACCTACCACAACTAACACTCCACCCAACCAAATAAATAAATATTTTTAAAAATAAAAGAAGTGAAGGAGGAGAAATTACAACTGACACTGCAGAAATACAAAGGATAAGCGGCTACTACAAGCAACTATATGCCAATAAAATGCACAACCTGGAAGAAATGGACAAATTCACAGAAAGATATAACCTTCCAAGACTAAACCAGGAAGAAATAGAAAATATAAACAGACCTATCACAAGTAATGAAGTTGAAACTGTAATTAAAAATCTTCCAACAAATGAAAGTCCAGGACCAGACGGCTTCACAGGCGAATTCTATCAAACAGTTAGAGAACAGCTTACACCTCTTCTTCTCAAACTCTTCAAAGAAATCACAGAGGGAGAAACACTCCCAAACTTGTTCTACAAAGCCACCATCACCCTGATACCAAAACCAGACAACAATTTCACAAAAAAAGAAAATTACAGGCCGATATCTCTGATGAACGTGGACACAAAAATCCTCAACAAAATACGAGCAAACAGAATCCAGCAACACATTAAAATGATCATACAGCATGATCAAGCGGGATTTATCCCAGGGATGCAAAAGGTTCACCAATATATGCAAAATCAATGTGATACACCATATTAACAAATTAAAGAATAATTACCTTATGATCACCTCAACAGATGCAGGAAAAGCTTTTGACAAAACTCAACACTCATTTATGATAAAAACTCTCCAGGAAGTGGGCATGGAGGGAACCTACCTCATCATAATAAAGGCCATATACGACAAACCCACAGCAAACATTCTCAATGGTGTGAAACCAAAAGCATTTCCTCTAAGATCAGGAACAAGACAAGAATGTCCACTCTCGCCACTATTAGTCAACATAGTTTTGGAAGTCCTAGTCACAGCAGTCAGAGAGAAAAAGAAATAAAAGGAATACAAATTGCAAAAGAAGAAGTAAAACTGTCACTGTTTGCAGATGACATGATATTACACATGGAAAATCCTAAAGATGGCACCAGAAAACTACTAGAGCTAATGAGGGAATCTGGTAAAGTAGGATACAAAATTAATGCACAGAAATCTCTTGCATTCATATACACTAACAGCAAAAGATGAGAAAGAGAAATTAAGGAAACAGTCCCATTTACCATAGCAACAAAATGAATAAAATACCTAAAAATAAACCTACCTAAGGAGGCAAAAGACCTGTACTCAGAAAACTATAAAACTGAGGAAAAGGGCTTCCCTGGTGGCGCAGTGGTTGGGGGTCCGTCTGCTGATGCAGGGGACACGGGTTCGTGCCCCGATCCAGGAGGATCCCACATGCCGCGGAGCGGCTGCGCCCGTGAGCCGTGGCCGCTGAGCCTGCGCGTCCGGAGCCTGTGCTCTGCAACGGGAGAGGCCATAACAGTGTGAGGCCTGCGTACTGCAAAATAATTTAAAAATGAGGAAAAAAATCAGAGATGACACAAACAGATGGAGAGATATACCATGTCCTTGGATTGGAAGAATCAATACTGTGAAAACGATTATACTACCCAAAGCAATCTACAGATTCAGCGTAATTCCTATCAAATTACCAATGGCATTCTTCACAGATTTAGAACAAAAAAGTTTACAATTTGTATGGAAACACAAAAGACCCAGAATAGCCAAAGGAATTTTAAGGAAAAAAAGTGGAGCTAGAGGAATCAGACTCCCTGACTTCAGACTATACTATGAAGCTACAGTAATCAAGACACTATGGTACTGGCACAAAAACAGAAATATAGATCAATGGAATAGGATAGAAAGCCCAGAGATAAACCCATGCACCTATGGTCACCTAATCTATGAGAAAGGAGGCAAGAATATACAATGGAGAAAAGACAGCCTCTTCAATAAGTGGTGCTGGGAAAACTGGAGAGCTACATATAGAAGAACGAAATTAGAACACTCCCTAACACCATACACAAAAATAAACTCAAAATGGATTAAGGACCTAAATGTAAGACCAGACACTATAAAACTCTTAGAGGAAAACATAGGAAGAACACTCTTTGACATAAATCACAGCAAGATCTTTTCTGACCCATCTCCTACAGTAATAAAATAAAAACAAAAATAAAGAAATGGAATCTAACTTAAAAGCTTCTGCACAGCAAAGGAAACCACAAACAAGACAAAAAGACAACCCTCAGAATGGGATAAAATATTTGCAAACGAAGCAACTGACAAAGGATTAATCTCCAAAACATACAAACAGGTCATGGAGCTCAATATCAAAAAAAAACCCAATCCAAAAATGGGAGGAAGACCTAAATAGGCATTTCTCCAAAGAAAACATACAGATGGCCAAGAGGCACATGAAAAGATGCTCAACATCACTAATTATCAGAGAAATGCAAATCAAAAGTACAATGAGGTATCACCTCACACAGGTCAGAACTGCTATCAAAAAATCTACAAACAATAAATGCTGGAGAGAGTGTGGAGAAAAGGGAACTCTCTTGCACTATTGGTGGGAATGTAAATTTATACAGCTACTATGGAGATCAGTATGGAGGTTTTTTAAAGAAACTAAAAATAGAACTACCATATGACCCAGCAATCCCACTACTGGGCATATACCCTGAGAAAGCCATAATTCAAAAGGACACACGTTCCCCAGTGTTCACTGAAGCACTATTTACAATAGCCAGGACATGGGAGCACCCTAAATGTCCATCGACAGATGAATGGATAAAGAAGATGTGGTACATATATACAACGAAATATTACTCATCCATAAAAAGGAGCGAAACTGAGTAATTTGTAGAGACGTGGATGGACCTAGAGAGTGTCATACAGAGTGAAGTAAGTCAGAAAGAGAAAAGCAAATATCGTACAATAATGCATATAAGTGGAATTTGGAAAAATGGTACAGATGAACCTATCTGCAGGGCAAGAATAGAGATGCAGACGTAGAGAATGGACATGTGGACACAGCAGGGAAAAGGAGCGTGGGATGAACTGGGAGATTAGGATTCACACATATACACTACCATGTGTAAAACAGATAGCTAGTGGGAACCTGCTGTGTAGCCCAGGGAGCTCAGTTCAGTGCTCTGTGATGACCTAGATGGGCAGGATCAGGGGTGGGGGGGGGAAGGAGGTCCAAGAGGGAGGGGATATATATATACATATAGCTGATTCACTTCATTGTACAGCAGAAACTAACACAACATTGAAAAGCAATACTCCAACATGAAAAAAAAGAAAATTCAGAAACAGACCCATACATACATATATGGTCAGTAGATTTGTGTTAAAGATACCACTGCAATGCAGTGGGAGAAAAGATAAATATTTCAACAAATGAAGGTAGGTTTTTTTTTTTTTTTTTCATAAAACAACCAGGATAGCAGAAGGTAAGGCAGGTCCTCTGGACTTTGAACTTTAACTGTTGTCCTTAGCCAATAGCATTGTAACAAGGGTCTCTGAGATTCTCTCCTGAAGTTGGGCCCAGCCTAGGTCTCACTTGGATTGACTTGGCCTTGTTTCCAAAGCCACACGCTTTGGGAAGGGAGCTAGAGTACAGTCTGTTGTTCTAAGGAAGCCAGGCCACGTTGCTAGTGTGTGTATCCCCCAGCAACAGTCTCCAGAGGCTCTAAACCCTGGGATGGGGATTCGGCTTCACCAAGATTGTTGCCAGAACACAGATCCTGTAGTAACCAGGGTTCTGCAGCCTTAGGATTACCAAGAACACCAACTGGCTATTCACAGGGAAAAAATAAACCTTTAGCTCTATCCCACACCAAACATAAAAATAATTTTCAGATGGATTGTAAACTAAGTGCAAAACATTAAACAATAGGGACTGTGGGAAGATAACCCAGAAGAACACTTTAATGTTTTGTAGGGTAGGCAAAGATGTTTCTAAACAGTAAACAATAAGCGTTAACTATAAAGTAGATTTGAAAAATTGGACTTCATTAAAATTAAGAACTTCTATCCATCATAAGACACCATAAATAAGTAAAAATGCAAACCAAAGAGCCTAGAAGGTATCTACAATATATACATCTGACAGAGGATTTGTATGCAGAATATATAAGAAGTTATATAAATCAATAAAAGAAGAAAACAATTTTTATTTTTAAAAAATAAGCAAAGCAATAGGATTCTTCACAAAAAGGCTATCCAACTGTTCAATGAGCACATGAAAGGTGTTATACCTCATCAGGGAAAAGCAAATTAAACTCACGAGACACCACTACACATACAGTAAAAGAACTAAAATTTTAAAAATCCATCAATATCAAAGGTTGAGACTGTGAGGCAACTGGAATTCTCAAACACCGATGAGGGAATTTTAATTGGTATGATCACTGTGAAAAACTTTTTAGCAGTGATCTCAATAAAACAAAAACAAAAAAAAACCCACACACTTTATGTTCCACCAGTTCCACACCTAACCAAAATATGGATACGTGTTCACCAAAAGACGTGTACAAGAATGTTCACAGCCACACTATTTGTCATGTCCAAAACTAGGAAATAATTCAAATGCCCATAAATAATAGAACAGATAAGTAAATTATATTTTCATACAGTGGAATACCACAGAGCAAGAATTGGCAAAGTTTTTTCTGTAAAGGGCCAGAAAATAAGTGTTTTTGTCTCTGCAGGCCATATATGTTTTCCATTGCATATTCATATATATATATATACATACACACACACACCCCTTAAAAAACATCAAAATCATTCTTAGTTCACAGGCTGTACAAAACAGATGGTGGACACGATTAGGCCTGCAGGCAGTACTTTGCCAGCCCCTGGCCTAGAGCAATACAACAAATTATGTGAGAACATGAATGAAGGTCATAACTATAACCTTGAGCAAAAGGCAACAGACACAGAAGAAAACATACTCTACGATACCAGTTATAAAAAGTTTGGAAACAAGCAGAACTCATCTATGGTGACAGAAGCCTGAATATTGTGATGGGCATGAAAAGGACTCTGGAGTTCAGGAAATCATCTCTATTTTTATTTGGATAGAGTCCATACTACCCAAATTGTGATCGCTTTGCAAAAATTCACAGACCTGTACACTTAAGGTCTATGCACTTTAGAAGATCTATGCTTACTTCAATAAAAATTTACAAAAAACGTAACAATTGTCTTTACTATGGGACTTCTAAGACCACTTAATACACGAATGTGCATTTTGAAGTTCCCAGTAAAATGTGAAAAATACAGTATTTTTCCAAATTTATTTCATCACAGAACACTTTCTCCCAGAACACCTCTCAAAACTAATGTAACTCCTTAAGAAAAAGAAAAACATTGGACCAGAACACAAGGTGTATGAAAGTGTATAGGAGATAATAAAAATGAAATAATAGGCTAAGATCATTGAATGCTTCAATGCCATATCCTCAAATAGTGTATCTAGTTTTAACTTTTATCTTGTAGACAACTCTTAAAGGATTTTAAGTAGGAGAGGGACAAGATCAGATCTTTGGGCTTACGAGACAGTACTGGCGGGCTTCCCTGGTGGCACAGTGGTTAAGAATCCGCCTGCCAATGCAGGGGACATGGGTTCGAGCCCTGGTCTGGGAAGATCCCACATGCCGCGGAGCAACTAAGCCCATGCACAACTACCGAGCCTGCGCTCTAGAGCCACGAGCCACAGCTACTGAGCCTGTGTGCCACAGCTACTGAAACCTGTGCATCTAGAGCCCGTGCACCGCAATGAAGAGTAGCCCCCACTCGCCACAACTAGAGAAAGCCCACGCACAGCAATGAAGACCCAATGCAACCAAAACTAAATAAATAAAATAAATTCACTAAAAAAACAGTACCGGCAGTAGAAGCGGGGAGTAACTGGATGGAGGAAGAGAGGCGCAAAGGAAAAGAACAGAGAAAAATGTGTGTTGGGGATCAGTTAGTGATGCAGTCATCCTGAAATGCAGTGGGAAGGGATTAAGCAAAGCAGCAACAATAAGAATGAGACAATTATGGCATATATCCAAAGAATACTCTAATTCAAAAAGATACATGCACACCAATGTTCATAGCAGAACTATTTACAATAGCCAAGACATGGAAACAACCTAATTATCCATCGACAGATGAATGGATAAAGAAGATGTGTTATACATACACACACACACACACACACACACACACGGAATATTACTCAGCTATAAAAAAGAATGAAATAATGCATTTGCAGCAACATGGATGGACCTAGAGATTATCAAACAAGTGAAATAAGTCAGAGAAAGACAAATATCTTATGATATCACATATGTGGAATCTAAAACAATGATACAAATGAACTTATTTACAAAACAGAAACAGACTCACAGACATAGAAAACAAATTTATGGTTACCAAAGGAGAAAGCAGAGGGGAAGGGATAAATTAGGAGTTTTGGATTAGCATATACACATGACTATGTATAAAACAAATTAACAAGGACCTACTGTATAGCACAGAGAACTATATTTGATATTTTGTAATAAACTATAATGGAAAAGAATCTGAAAAAGTATATAAAAGTATATATATACATAACTGAATCACTCTGCTGTACACTAACACAACACTGTAAATCAACTATACTTCAACCGAATTTAAAAAAGAATGAGACAATTAAACAGGTTTAAAAAAATGTGTGGATTTGTCAATAAATCACTCATCTTAGATAAATATACTTGTCATATTTTTAAATTTATTTATTTTTATTTATTTATCTTTATTTATTTATTTTTGGCTGCACTGGGTCTTCGTTGCTGTGCACAGGCTTTCTCTAGTTGCGGCGAGCGGGGGCTACTCTTCATTGTGGTGCACGGGCTTCTAATTGCGGTGACTTCTCTCGTTGTGGAGCACAGGATCCAGGTGCGTGGGCTTCGGTAGTTGTGGCTCGCAGACTCTAGAGCACAGGCTCAGTAGTTGTGGCGCACGGGCTTAGTTGCTCTGCGGCACGTGGGATCTTCCTTGTCATATTTTTAAGAATATACTCTTGTCATGTTTTTAAGAATATACTCTTATTCTTTAGCTTTTATTACCACTCACTTGGAATCTGGAATTCTATATTATCACTATATACAAGGTACAAAAGATGCAGCTCTGAGTTCTACAAAGGAGGGCTTAAAGAATGCACTGTCAATACACTGATTGGAAAGGGCCCAGGAGAGCTTGTCTTACAATCACACCTGCAGAGCAATGCAGGTTTGCATAGGGATTTTATTTATGTGATTTTTATTGAGGATGGCTCAAACCTGCATTTGCAGAGCAAAAACTGTGGTTTTACTTAGACGGTATGTTTATTTGGGAGTGGTTGGGGAAGGGGATGATGAAAATTTGACAGAAATCAAAATCTCCCCATCTGACTACCCCCTTGCCTGGGCATTTAAACTAATTTGTAACATTTTAATGATATGATTCTCTTGTGAAATCAGCAGCTTTGAATGCTTTGTTATCTGCCACCCAAGTGTCAAAGAATTTAACAGTGGCCATATTTAAATGTTTTGACTCCAAATGGCTTTATTTGAAAAAATAAGCACAAAAAAGGGAAGTGTAGTACATAATGAATTAAGTATGATAATCTGTTGTTCAACCTCATTTACATCCATGGTTTCTACGTGAGATGTTATCATGGGGTCTGCGTTAAACTGAATGATGGCCCCCCAAATATATCTACATCCTAATCCCAGGCACCCATGAATGTTATTTTATGTGGCAAAAGGGACTTTGTAGCTGCAATCAATATAAGGATCTTAAAATGAAGGTTATCCAGGATTATCTGGGCGGGACCAATGCAATCGAAGTGGTCCTTATAGGAGAGACACAAAAGTGAGAGTCGGAGAAGGTATTGTTGACACAAGCAGAGACTGGAGTGATGCACTTTGAGTATGCAGAATACAGATAGCCATCAGAAGCTGAAATAAGCAAGGCAACGCTTTCCTTCCCTAGAACATCCAGAAGGAACCAGCCTTGCTGAAACCTTGCCCTTAGCACAGTGAAGATGACCTCTAGAATCACAAGAGGATAAATTTGTGTTGCTTTAGGCAATAAAATCTGTGGTAAGTTTTTACAGCCCCAAAAGGAAACTAATACAACATCCTAGTGAAATGTTTATCAAACAGTCAGAATCACATCAGAATCACCTAGGCAGTTTGTTAAAGACACAGATCGTTGGATCCCATGCCTAGAAATTCTGTGTCCCTGGATCGTTGTTAAGGCGCAGACATCTAAACTTCTTAAGAAGCTTCTTGTATGATTGTTGTGCTACAAACCAGAGTATAAGTCAGAAGAAGAAAATTCACTGCCCGAATTAGATTCCTAGGGCTGCCGTACCGAATTACCACAAACTCGAAATCCTAAAATGACAGAAAACTGTCCACAGGGCTGCACTCCCACAGGAAGCCCTAAGAGACAATCTGTTCCTTGCCTCTTTGTTTCCGGTGGCTGCCAGCATTCCTTGACTTGTGGTCATATCACTCCAATCTCTGCCTCAGTGGTCACATTGCCTCCTCTTCTGCGGGGATCAAATCTCCCTCTGCCTCTCTTATAAAGTCACTGGTGATTGGAATTAGGACCCACCTGGATAATCCAGAACAATCATTCCATCTCAAGATCTGTAATCACCTCTGCCAAAATCTCTTTTTCTTATAAAGTAACACTCACAGGGTCTGGGAATTGGGACCTGATATCTCTGGGTGGCCATTACTCAGCCTGCAATACTGCCTTACTGCCCTTGGTGGTAATTTAGGGATGAAGACAGTAGAGCTGAAGCAGATTTTCCAAAAATACAAGACACAAGTATTTTTAGATTCAAATATTCTTTTGACTCTTCACAAAATACAATTATGCTATTTAAACAAAAAACACCAGCCTCACTGGAGTATTCTGATGATTAATGAGGCTTTGATAAGCAGGGAATTGGGAGACTACTGGACGAAGTAGGTCCCCAGGATTCAGTAGTATTTTTCTTATGAGGTTATATGCCCCTTTTAAAAATTGGTTTCTCACACGGGTGTTTCTGAACATAAAAGTACTGCCAACGAAAGAATCTTCATGAAAAGTTTCTATCACAGAGGAACTTACTACATCTCACTGCACAAACAGATTACAAGAAACGTTGGTTAGGGAGTTCTCTTTATGCAAAAGCTCTTTCAAATATAAATAAATCCAAGATTTCCTTTGCCTGCATTTTTTCTCTACACAAGCAAGAAATTTAGACTCCATGGTTCACTAACAAGAGCATTCTTATCCTGTTTGGCTCTTTAAGGTACTTCAGGTAAATAATCCAGAAGAGAAATTACCCTGAAGTCAAAAGGAACACACACCAGAATTCAAACAATGGCCTAAGAAATGTGTAGAGTGTGGTGATGTGCCACAGAATTAATAAGTAATAGAGATTCTGTGTTCAAAACATGTCCTCTTTCTTTCAGAAATAGCAAGCACTCATTCTAATATTTTCCTAACATCCCTGCACAACGAGGCTTAAGGCCTTCCCTAACTGAAATGTTATCCTTTTCTCGAATGCACATTTTTATATCCACCCCCTAAAAAACATTTATAGCTCCACTTCCCTTTACTATTACCTACTCAAAATCTAAATAACCACCCCCTTTAAAATAATCCGTGGCTTGGCTTTCAACAACCTAATTTTCACTTTAGCTTTTAGGGAAAAAAACTTTTTTTCTAATTCATCCCCCTGGAGTATGACCACACTTCTTGCCTACAAGGTATTATTCACTTGCTTGAATCCCCTCAGTCGTACTGGCTCCAAATTGTGCTGTCAGTGCTCTGAGCTAATCTGCCAGCCTAGGTCCCGTAAAATTCCCAGAGCAACAGTGTTGGCTAATAACCAACTAAAAATATGCAACAACTAGTAGTGTTAGGTAATAACTAACAATAGCACTGTTCAAGAACCACCTCAGAAGCTTGCAAACATGCAGATTCCAGGGCCCCACCTCAGACCAACTAAATTTCCAGAAAAATAACTCAGAATTTGCATTTTTTGCAAACGAAATGTGGCCACTAGGAAATTGGAATCCAATGATTCGAAAGGCCTGACCCTTGGAAATTCCCACTTCATGCATTTTCTCCTCCCCACAAACACCCGGGGCATGATGGTTTGATGGCACTGTTTTACAGAAATAAAGTGGTCTTGGTTTGCACCCCGAAGTTAAGCGTCATCCACACACCATTCAGTAACTATGACACACCCTTACTGCACTCTTAAATGCTGACCCCATTTTTGGTTTTAAATCCCCATGCAATTTTATCCTTCCATTTTCAATCACTGTAACTCCATCATTTCCCGGAGGAATCCACCCTCAGTTACTCTTCTTTACTTCAATGCTCAGTTCCATTTTTTAGAGACTTTTCCCTAGGGCCCTTATCCCAATCCAGAAACCCCTTCCATTAAGGCCAGAGAGTGGGTAAGCAGCGAGACCAAATATCTATGTGGAATCTAGAAAAATGGTGCAGATAAACCTATTTGCAGGACAGGAATAGAAACGCAGATGTAGAGAACGGACGTGTGGACACAGGTGGGGAAGGGGAGGGTGAGGTGAATTGGGAGATTAGGTTTGACATAAATACACTACCATGTGTGAAACAGATAGCTAGTGGGAACCTGCTGTATAGCACAGGGAGCTCAGCTCGGTGCTCTGTGATGACCTGGAGGGGTGGGATGTGGGGAGGGGAGGGAGGTCCACGAGGGAGGGGATATAGGTGTACCTATAGCTGATTCCCTTCAGTGTACAGCAGAAACTAACAAACATTGTAAAGCAATATACTCCAATTAATTAATTAATTAAAGTCTATATCACTTGAAAAAGCTTTTTGTTTTGTTTGTTTGTTTGTTTGTTTGGACAAATGGAACAAGAGAAGGGAGCTGTGAGCATATTCTGGACCACAAAATTTACCAGCAGGACCTAACGTCCCCTTGGTTAGCATCATACAAAAGAGGATTCTTCTTAGGGGAAGAAAAATCTAGTTCTGCGTCATGTGACACGGGGAACCTCACTCTTCCTATCTGCAGAGATTTTTCATCAACATAACAGCATAAGGACAATTAAATCTTGTTCAGTTTTTACCGCAAATAAACATTTTTTCCAAAAGGAGGTTAGTTTACCTGCCACAGACACAACTCTTCACCAAATGCCATTGACAGGAGCAATTGCCACCCGTGTTCTTTACTCTAATGTAGTGGAACCTCTTGGGCGAGACACTGAGAAAGAAAACCCAGCTGTAACTGGGACAAAGCACACATTCTGCCTCACCACAAAGTGCAGCTCCTACGTTCCAACTGTCTTGGTGAAGTGCTTCATGGCTGAATGCTGTTGGCCAACTTACATGGTATTTGGATTTGAAGTTATACGCCATTTGGGGAAGATTACTATAATTAGAAAAATGGCCTAATTACTTTTCTGGCAACAGGGAAGAAAGAGAACAGACTTTTCAGCTTAGAGAGACAAGTCCTTGAGAAACCTCAAAAGGTTTCAGGATCCTGTTTGACAGGAAAGAACATCTCATCTGAACCTCTTGGATCTGTTGAAAACTGAGTTTTGTTTTGTTTTTTGAAAAGCCAAAACCACAAGAGAGGGAAAAAGAAAAAAAAAAAAGGAAAGCAAGAAAAGCACTCTTTCCTATTGGATTCTGAAACGGATGACAAGAATGGTCCTTTCTGTTCCATGGCGGGTTTCATCTGCTGGTCCTTAGACGTGCAAACAGGAAACAAGAGGGTCAGGAGGGAAGAGTGTGGATTTTCCGTGACAGGGCTTGGAAGATGGTTTCACACAAATGTTACTTAATGGCCTTGTCTGTTCTAGCTGCAAATAATATAACAATATAACCTCAGCAGCTTCTGTTATTTTAGGTCTCCAGTTAACATTTGTGATATAAAAGGCAAAATCATACTAAGTTCCTCTTTTTTCTGCATCGAGGGAGGGAGACGTGGCTGCACTGAATCGAACACCCATTCCCCAGGCCTCAGTCCTACAGGACATTGCCTTTCGCCCAGAAGGCAAGTGGGAACAGTGAGAGCTCTGTTGGAGAAAAATGACCCATGGCTCGCGCTATTTAGGTTCTATTTCCTGAACTCGGCAACGGGAAAACCTGTACTGCATCAAATACATCTTCGCAAAAATACAATTTAAAACAGTTGTGATTTTTTTTTAATATAAAGGTAAAATCGGGACAGTGAATAAACTTCAAAATGTGCATTTTGTGGGGAGAGAGGGGAGGATGGTAGCTGGGGAGAAAGAAAAAGAGTTATGAAATGGTTGCTGCTTTCAAGTCATGCGCTGTCTAATGAAAATGTTCCTTGGTCCGTGTGGCTCTCGTTAGAATGTTTCCTACCATTAGTGACTCCTGGTGGGTCCCCTCCCCTTCTGAGGCCCTTTATCGAACCCAGAAAGGAAAAGTTGGATTTCAGGCTGTGCTCAAAGTCAAACGGCAGCTCTGTCTTTCACCGGCCTAAGTAAGAGTCATCATATAAAGGCCCCTTTGATCCAGAATCTCAGGGTTTGTTTTATGGAAAATGTAAACACATATAAAAATACTGCCCCCTCCCACAGTGATTTCTGGATCTTTTCCAATTTCAACCTAACTTTTAAAAATCATCTATAAAATTATTTCTTACTTTATATCAGGTGACTCATGTGAACATTTTAAAGCATAAATATTGTTCCAACTGGATTCTCGTTAATTTTATTTGTTTTTTGGAAAAAAGGATTTGCTGTACTATATCACAGAATTAAGTAAATCTGCTGATTTTTTTTGACAATAATCAGTTTCTTTGGAAGAAAGGGAAAATTTTCTATAATCATACATCCTAGGTTAATCTTCGGTGTGTGATAACAGCATCAACTAATTGAAATATAATCTTTTAATGCAACTGGAAGTTATCTAACTTAGTGCGTGGACCCTTTATAAAGATACCCATTGAAAATTTTTTTTTTTTTTTTTTTTTTTTTTTTTGCGGTATGTGGGCCTCTCACTGTTGTGGCCTCTCCCGTTGCAGAGCACAGGCTCCGGACGCGCAGGCTCAGTGGCCATGGCTCACGGGCCCAGCTGCTCCGCGGCATGTGGGATCTTCCCGGACCGGGGCACGAACCTGTGTCCCCCGCATCGGCAGGTGGACTCTCAACCACTGCGCCACCAGGGAAGCCCCCTGAAAATTATTTTCAATGGAAGGAATATAGCCTTTTTTACTAAGCTGCTAAGAACACGTTAATTAAAGATAGGTTACCATCTTGGGTCAAGCAGTCTAAAAACAAACTTATGGACTGAAATTACATTCCCTCAAAATTCACATGTTGAAGACCTAACACCAATACCTTAGAATGTGACTGTATGTGTATTTGATAGACCTTTAAACAGGTGATAAAGATGAGGCCATCAGGGTAGATTCTAATACAAGCTGACTTGTTTTCTTACAAGAAGAGGAAATTTTTAGACACACCAAGAGACACCAGGAATACTCATAGAGGAAAGACCATGTGAAGACACAGGAACAAGGTGGTCGTCTGCAAGCCAAGGAGAGAGGCCTCAGAAGAAAACAACCCTGCCATCACCGTGACCTTGGACATTCTAGCCAGAGGTTAAAAGATTGCTTAGTAATACAAAAGCAAGGCCCTGAGAGTAGATTGGAGTTGACAACACAAGAAACCTGGTATAAAACAGACAACAAGGAGGAAGGTCAGGAATACAGGAGAAAAGAGGCTGCCAGGTCAAGGCAAGAGACAAAAGAAATAAGCATCCTGACTTCCAAGCTACGGAGGAGCAATGGGGGAGACACGGCTCTTTCCTCCATCAGATGAGGACTGCAGTGAATGCAGTGCCAGAGAGTGTCAACTTCATTCTGTGAAGGAAGAGAGAAGAGTGACCAGGCCTGGATTTTATGAGATGTTGGTAGGGAAAGAGAATGGTTCTGCGAGAGATTAGGCAAAAGATGACCTTGGTTCTAATTAAGGCAGGATTGGAGACATCCCAATGGTTCCAACAGGGATTGAGGATGACAGAATTAACCCAGGGAAGAAAGATAAAGAGAGAGTAAGCCAGGAAGATAAGTGAAATACAAGCCCGGTTAGACTGAAAAATATCAATACATAAATCTGACTGAATTTACTTCAAAGTTGCTAGATGTTTTTCAGCATCAGGAAGGACAGCACTCTAATAAATCTGGTTACAGAAATCTAACATTACATCTTCTCGCTCCTGAGTCTATGTGAAATTTGTTTCATCTACACAATATTGGAAGCCTCTGCTCAGAAGTATATTTAGGTATATAATGCTAATTATTTTATTCTTTACCTCTTTTTCATTCAACCTTTTCTATATGGCTCACTCCCAGGTCCATTATTTTATTCTATATATGTGAGCTATTAAAAAAAAAGTCAGGGAGGAGATATGGGGATATGTGTATACGCATAGCTGATTCACTTTGTTATAAAGCAGAAACTAACACACCATTGTAAAGCAATTATGCTCCAATAAAGATGTGAAAAAAATAATAATAAAGTAAAATAAATTTTAGGGGCTTCCCTGGTGGCGCAGTGGTTGAGAGTCCGCCTGCCGATGCAGGGGACACGGGTTCGTGCCCCGGTCTGGGAAGATCCCACATGCCGCGGAGCGGCTGGGCCCGTGAGCCATGGCCGCTGAGCCTGCGCGTCCGGAGCCTGTCCTCCGCAACGGGAGAGGCCACAACAGTGAGAGGCCCGCGTAACGCATAAAAAAAAAAAAAAAAAAATTTTAAAAAGTCAACCTATTTCTATAAGAATAATAATTTGGAAGCTTGGGGGCTTTTGTTTATTGAGCTGTCTTATCCCTCCCACCCCCAGTTTAGCAATTACAGTAACATGGACTAAATGCAAATAAGAAGGTTTTGTAATATCACTAATAAATTCTAATTTTCACTAAAATAAGTATTTATCTCTTTTTAGTTTACTGTTTCTGTCTCTCTCTGTCTCTCTCTGTCTCTTACCAACTACACAAGCAGAACAAAATACAGAATACAAGAGGGACAGGAGGACATAGCTCACCTCATTTTCAATATTTCAGGACATAAGTACACCCCATTCATCACAGAATTAGGTCCAGATTCCCTAGACTGAAATTCAACAGTCTTCACAATTTGAACCAATGTTGCCTTTCTAAATGACCATTCACTCATTCAATAACGCCCACGGAGATCTGCTATGGGTCAGATTGTTTCAACGACTCCCTATAAAACTCCAGCCAGACTGGTCAACTCTACTGGCTAGAATACACCATATATATTCCCCTCTTCATATTCCCACACTCTCAACTGTCTATAACACCCTCCTCCTCTCCTCAATTTATTTAATTTCTACTAAATTTTTCAAGGCACAGGTCAAAACTTTTGTCTTCCATGAACCCACCAAGAACTTGCCCCCTTAGAAGTAACTCACTATCAGAACCATCATTTGAGGCCGCAGGTAGGTGAGAATGAATGTTTCCTGTTTTCTTCTTTTTAACAAAGATATACTTTGTCAAATAATGTCTACTTCTTTGAAACAATGGGAAATAGTATCAACTGATAAACTTTTTTTTTTTTTTTGCGGTACGCGGGCCTCTCACTGTTGTGGCCTCTCCCGTTGCGGAGCACAGGCTCCAGACGCGCAGGCTCAGTGGCCATGGCTCACGGGCCCAGCCGCTCCGCAGCCCGTAGGATCCTCCCGGACTGGGGTACGAACCCGTATCCCCTGCATCGGCAGGCGGACTGTCAACCACTGCGCCACCAGGGGAGCCCCAACTGATAAACTTTTGCAGGGAGTTCTTTCAGCCTAGGCAAAGCATCGTGGTTGGGAGTCATTACAGTCCAAAGACCTAAATATATGAGAGGGCAGTTCCAAAGATTATAAAGGAATGTGCAGACTCTTAAGTGTCCCAGGATGACAGGAATGGGAGTTCACTCTCTGAAAGGGAAGAACAGTGGAAGGGGAGGGACATGGAAATGCAGAGGTTCTTCAGCGATTAGTTTACAGTTCTCAATCCTGCCGAAAACATTCACATAACTTTAGGTCCACACAAAGACATCCTTAATTTACTTGCCTATGACACACACCCAGTCAGCCCAGGGAGTCACCACAGCAACTGTATGCCTAGACCGAGGATCAAACTTTCAAACACATGTCAAATGCAGATAAGTGCTGAGAAAGTTTAAGGCAGGAATAGATTGATTCTAAATGGGGCCAAAGAAGAGGCTTCCCAGAGGAAACTGAATACAAGTTTGAGAATCCTACTTGATAGGTCGAAACTCAATTCCCCATGAGAGGCCTGTTTTTATATCAGCAGTTTGAGATTCCTTGACGAGGCTGAAAAACCATCAGTTGCAGAGGAAAGGCGCGAGTGTCACGTTAACTTATCTTGATGCCTAATTCTTCTGGAGTCAAAAACTCAGAAAAGCACACACATCCAGGTCTATTAAAAAATAACGCCTCGGTGACTCACTAATAGTTTCATTCCACTTATTTTTGAGAGTCAATCTCAACGGAAATATGACAAGATAAATATTAAGAGATTATTTCAGGGTAGCACGCCTCAGCAATCTGAAGCATTGCCCACTGTAGTTCCAAAGCAACCACAGGTCTGTTTTGTCCCAGTGATGTACTGTGCTCTCATGGTTCATTGAGTGCCACAGGACACTGTCTACGTGTGCATGTGTGTGAGTGTGAGTGTGCCTGAATCCAAAGGGAAAACAATGAACTTCAAATAATAGTCCTAAGAAAAGGCAGCAAGCCTAACAAAGAACAGTCCCATTCTTCTTGCCTTAGAAATACACTCTAACTGCTAAATTATACCAGGATCCAGAAGAGCCAGCTCCTGAAACTGAATACACGTATTTGGAATTGTTTGGAGCAGTCTCCATGACGACTCCTGGGGTTGCCTGCCCCTCTCAGAAGCCTGTTTTCACACACGCGAAGGAGCACAACCACACCACACAGAGACTCCAAAATTTACACTGGCTCCTCACTCAGCGAAGGACCTTTCCTAAACTGCTTTCCCAGTTGTTCTGAATTTTCTCCCTGAACTTCCTCCAGCTCTGTGAAAGGCCTTCACCCCTCTAAGCTTCCCCTTCACTCTGTGCCTTCAACATCAACCATCAAGACCTGGAGAGGACTGGTTTCCTGTCCCACCAGTAAATCCCTGGCCACTGACACAAGTGCCTGGGGAGAACTCTCCTCGCTGCCGTTTTTCCCAGCCCAGTTACTCGTGCACAACCCAGCCAGATACTCTTCTCCCAAAGAGGCACTGATAACATCCCTGCTCCAAATCCATTTCTAAGATTAAGTCCAAATTCATCAGCTGGACATCCTGCCCAACCACCGCCCCCCACAAATCTGCCACCTAGACCTTACCTACTGCAATCGCTCTTCAGTCTTGATGCCAATTAGAATTGTCTAGTCTCTGTTATACAACCACGAATTCCCCCAACTCTGTTCTTCTGTTCGTGCTCTTCTCCTTGCCGGCAACATCCTCCCACCCTCTCTTTACTCTATCGAAGCACAGTTCATTCTCATTATTTGCAGTAGTTACGTTCTCCACAATCACCGTGAATACTGAATTAGCAAATCCTGAACCATTACTCTTAGAAGAAATACCGGATTAGGTTCCTGTGAGCCTCAGGTCACACCACTTTGGTCAACTCATCCATACTTAACTTTGTGCGCTGTGTGTCTCTGCTGAAAGATACCTTAATGAATCGATACTGCTGATTCATCTGCATGGAACTCACGGCCAACAACACTAGGCAAATCCTGCCTGAATGAAGCTAGAAAACACACATGCTTTCTCCATAAGGTACATCACGGCCTTCTTGTGTTCGGGAACACCGGACAGCACCTCAGCGCCGTGCCTGAGGCCACTTTAAAGAGAAAAATCACCAACGAAAATGTGACAAACGTGGCACTAAACAGACTGTGAAAAGGATGCTTGTTTACAGTCTGAGAGCTGAAGCAAGAGAAGGCAGAGCTTGGCCTTGTTTGGCCTCAGCTGGGAACGTGCATGCGTAGGGCGGGTCAGATCTTTCAGTGCTCTGCCCATGCCCGTTAAGTGACTGCAAAAGTGCCACAAGTACTGATTTGGGGATAACAGATAAATTTTAGCAAGTAGGCAAATTCTCAGATATTAGAATCTGAGAAAAATGAGGATTAACTTATAGTACTTATTGGTCAAGGAAGCCATAGAGGTGCAGATGGTCCTGGACTGGAAGTGGAAAACCAAGGTGTGAGGACTCTTCTCTACCTGTGTACAAATTAACCAGCATTTCTTTTCTCTAGGCCTCAGAGTCCTCAGCTTTAAAATGGCAGTAATAACATGACACTCAACTAAGAGAAGATGTATGTAAAGTCCACCTGTTGCCATAAAGCACTACATAAATGAGAGGTAGTCTGGGGGGCCCGTCTTTCACAAAAACTTTCCTGTTTATTTGAGCCTGTCTGATCTCTGTCAGCGCTGAATCCAGAGCACTTATTTTTTTAAATGCTTACTTGTCCTTTGACACAGCCTTTTTTACTTTGCACTTCCTCGATTCATACGATTCAACCTTTTGACTTCTCAAATAGAAGATAAGCTTCTTGAGGGCAATGAACTCTTGGGTGCTTCTCTGTCTCACTCACCCACACCTGGAGCAATTCTATTCCTAAATGGATGCATGAGTGCAAGGCCCCCATAAATCATCCCACAGACTTCTCACAGGACTCTGAAAGCAGGAGTGTGCAGTTCTGTATCAGCAGGCATCCCTCATGATGCCAGGTTAGGGCTCTTAGCATCTGGCTGGCCAGCAGTTAGATCAGCAAACTTGAGACCTGTTTGCAAAAAAGCTTATCTTTCCCTGTAGATAAACTACCTGGCGCTAAACCAAAGCCACTCACATACAAGTTCAGAAAGTTCAGTTGACTTGCTGATAGCTTCTACACTTCCAGCGTTTGATGGAGACCAGACCCAAGCATGCTAACCTTTGAAAGAGCAAATCTTCTCATAGGGCACGTGATCCGGAAAAAACGAGGAAGATTTTTGCCCCTCATGAAATGGCTATGCAGGTTTTTAGGGTTTTTCTGGGGTTTTGTTTGTTTGTTTGTTTTCCCCACATATTCAAGGTTTATAAAACTGTCTCTGATCTAGACTGATGTCTGGGTGCTGATTAGGACCCAGTACCCAAACATCCTGATATTCTCCCCTTTCCTAATAACCTAAGCTATTTTCATCCACTTCTAGTCCCCATTCACAGCAGCCCACAGTTTCACGTGATTCCATGACGGGATTAACTGGGGAAAGGAGAAAGAGGAATATTCAAAGGAAAGCCGTCTGCCCGGCTAATAGGAGAGAATCATATCACACGGATAGCTCGTGACGTGCTCTTGGCTGTTGGTCTACCCTTCTACTTTCTTAGTGATTTATTCAAGGGGCTCTGCTTTGTTTCACTTGCAAACTATTTTAACATTGCTGTGGGTAAACAGAATGTCACCAGATTTCCCGTCTTTCCTGGGTCATTTTTCCTGGTTATATAAATGTTTGTCTTAATCCTACTTCTTCCTCTGCACTTTTCAAAATGTTTTCCTATGCTTCCAGTCTGCACAGGGTCAGTGTGCTAATTACCCAACGAGATGAAGATGAAAGAGGCCAAAGATCTAGGCTACCCATCTCAGGCAACGTCATAGGTTTTCTTTCTTTTTTTTTTTTTTCTCTTTTAATAGCATTCGTAGTTATCCATCCAGGCACCCTTCACCCTCATGTGTTGTTTCGGATTATTAACTGACAGCTGCAAATGGGCTCAGAGCAGAAAACTCCAGGTCAAGGTTCCAATAATGGCTGCTTCTGCTTTTGTGGTTTTCAGAAGAGGGAAAGGCTGAAGTCAGGGATGCTGATTTAGCAACGTGTTTCCTTCGGCTCCAAACGTGGGTATTAGGGGTAGAAGTCTAGGTTAAATGTGAATGCTCCAGAGTTTTCCCACCATCCAAACTGTGTTGTATTTGGCAAATGGTTTTCTGGAAAAGGAACAACATGTTAAGCTCTGGCCATGACACAGTCTGTGATAAGCTTAACTGAATTCAAGAAAGAACAAATCAATGCCAACTGTTCTGACACTCTTACAATTTCTCATGCACGCAGTGGGGGGAAAAGCTGAGACAAAGCTTGAATATTTCAAAAGCAATTTGATATATAAACCATATTAATTAATCCTGATAGCATTCTGAAGTGGCTTAAAAATTATAAACAATCCTCTGATCACATCCAGAGAGAAATATTTAGACTAAAAAATTAATGATCGAAACAGGATGAAAATATGCTACCAAGTATTTTTTAATACTTTCTATTTAACTCCAAAGTGAACAGAAAAATAGACTCTTTTTTACTTTAACGTAGCTGAAATAATCAGACATTAATTTTTCCCTTTCTTCATGAGAACTGCTTATATTTTTGTAAGACTCACCATCAGAACGGTATTGCTGTTGAAAGTGCTTAATGGTAGAGATGAAAAACTCTATTACCTAAAATCCAGCAGCTTTCAAATTTTACTCAACTAAGCCCAGCATACCCCTTGCTAAGGGGACTAATTCTAGCTGTGAGGAGACAATTCATTCATGAGCAACCAACCTACGCATCCCATTTTATCTACGGTGAGACTCACCACAGAGCTAAAGTTTAGTACATGGTTAAAAGAGAAAATACCTAGAAAAACTTTTTAGGGCTGTAGCAATGACATTTCAAATGATTTCAGAGTATCTTTGAGGTGAAGCCAAGTACCAAGAGAACGGCACAGGCCAGCCTACAGAAATCAGATTACTGTATTGTCTTCATTGAGGACTGTAGTCACAGTATTCATTGCAGAACAAAGAAACTCTCTTAGATGTAGGTAAGTAGACAGATGCCAACTCAAGTAGGACTTAAGAGGTATAAGAAAGACCTTTGTTTGTCTGCCTCTAATGCCCAAATAGTATCTTTAGAGTGATATTAGAAAGCAGGTAAAGTTAATATGAGGGCAGAATGCCTTTGAGAATCAGATAAAAATTATGAACTTGTTTCCTGCAAAAAGGATTATATGCACAATTTGGCAAATATGCAGAAAGTTTCTGAGCTTTATAAAACTCATCTACAAAACTGTGAGGATTTATGGACCTCATATTAAGAATCCCAGAATAAAGGCATTTTCCCCCAGAAGACGCAAATGTTACTGAACGAAGTAACCTCAAACTATCTGAATCACTGGCACTCATTGATTTATTTTCTTTTAATAAATTCTTATTCAGTACCTACCCTCACACAAAGCACTGTGCAAACGCTCTATGCCCCTGAGTGATCTCAGCAGAACCTCGCCATTCAAGAGTAGGTTTGGATAAAGGGCAGCATTTCTCTTTATAATAATACTATTATTCCAACCAAAGATTTTTCTTCTTTATTATTGTTCTGCTCAAGTTTAACTTTTTATATTTACTTTCAAGAGGAAGATTTATGCAAGCCCAGGAAATATGTTAACTTATATTTATGCAATTTTGGGTAAGTGTCTGCAAAAACTTCTGAGAGAGAACATTATTATTGGTTACTATTCCAAAGCATAGGCTCTAACCATATACAATACTGCCCCCAGCTATGCAACAGGACCCAAGGGCATAGTCAGGAAGAGGCCTCCTGAGCCCCACTTAGACACCAGGTTTCCACTGCTGCAATGCAGGCAGCTTCAGAGAGCAGTGCCCCTAAATGGAGGGACTGAAACAGCTGCTGGATTCCAGAAAAATGTAAAACACAGCCCTAACACTTAACATTCAGACCCTTGAGCTGAGAATCCCCAAGACTCCTTCAGCTATTTCTACTACCTTGTCTTTGGACCCTGAACTCCCAGATGGAAAGGCATCTGCAGACACGCGGGTCTGAAGCCTGCTTTCATCCGCTACTTCCTAGTTTTGTAACTACAGGTAGGGTAGTTAGCATTTTTAGATCTAACAGAGTCTCTGACACAGACGCTCTCTTGAAGACGAGATGAGGTCATCTTCTAAAGGATGTAGGGTGGTGCTGCACAAAGAGAAGCACTGTGTAAAATGTTAGTTCTTTTTATTATCAGACATTACCCGCCCTGGTCCTCGCAACCGCTGAAAGTTAGTAGGGTCTGGCTCAGAAAAAGCAACACTCGCTCAAAGTCACAGAAGCTAACGTACAGGGGAGCCCAAACTGGAAAGGGGGTCCTCTGATCCCTTGTCAGCAAGAGCTCTAATAAATACAGCACGGGTGCATACAAACACGGATGCAGGCAAAGTGGGCTAAACATTGCTGATGTGCTAATGTTGCGACCAGGTTTCTCGGCGTTCCTTAATCAATAGAAATAGGAAGCCAGACAAGAAATTCAGGCAAGGCTTAATTGTGGCCCCTGCTGCAGCAGTGCAGAGCAAAAACAAGTAACAGTTTCCCCTGCTCACTCCCTGAGGGGTGGGGGTGGGGGGAACAAGCGGGTTCCTTATCTGGGGTGAAGGCAGGGGTATGTCCACGGGTCAGGCCGGAGGGGTAGCTTAGGTGGTCTGCCCACCCCCCTGGTGGTGCTATGTGCAGGGATCATGCCTAGTACCCTAGTTTTGCTCCCGGCTCTTCAGAAGTGGCAGTTGGGGTTTTGGTCTTTTTGTATCCTGTTGCCCACAATTTGCCCCAACGGGTACATACACACAGTTACTTTTAGTCCCTCACAGTTTCTTTGTATTTTGTTGCTTGAGGAGACATTTGACCAGGTGCAAGCACTGCAGCAAAGGGTTCCAGGTCCCAGGTCCCAGCCTGTCTCAGTAATAAATAAGACAGGGCCTTTGTTTTCAGGATGGAACAGAGTCCGTTGAGAGAAGCATCCGACATGTACATGTTTATGTATACCACGTGATTTTTCAGCAGTAAAAACAAACTTAGAGGTCTCCAGGCGAAAGCAGAGTCTGCAATGGTTTTCTACAAAAAATGACATGATCTGGGTATCAAGGTGCAGTAAAAACATCCAAAGTCAGAACACCAGGACAGAATTACTCTACCACTTATAAGCAGTGAGACTTTGAACACATTCCTTAACATTCTCTAAATTATAGTTCTTCTCATGTGGAAAGAGGGAGTGATAATCTCCACCCTACAGAACTGCTGTGAGGATGAAATTAAGTAACACTGTAAAAACTTTATCCTCACATAAATCATTATGTAAACCAGGACACTTCTGAAAGTATGAGAAGGTACTATTAAAAATTATACCAGGGCAAGAGATAAAAACCTGAACATCTGGTCACCCTATTTATTGCCATACCTGACACACAGATGGCACTAAAAATATATCAGTTCTTTAATTTGTCCCTGAGCCTTGAAGGATGTACAATAATTTCCCAGGCAGAGGAAGTGGGGAGGGGGAAAAATGTTAAGAAAAAGAGGGGACTCCACTAGCAAAGGAATATTCCAATGCAAAAGGCTTGTGAAAAGGTTCATATCATTCATAAATATAATTGCATAATTATAAAATATCACAGCTGGAAGGAACTGAAGTGTCATTTAATCCAAACCATTTTATAGATGAAGAATATGAACCTCTGAATGGTTAAATGACAGGGGCATCTAGCTTCAGAGCCGGGTTTCAGCATCTAGGTTTCCTGACTGCTCACCCAGGGACCTTCCCACTATATCATCCCTCATCTCTAAGAAAGATTTCTCCTAGACCGGAGCTGTCACAGAAACGATAGAAAATCTATAACTTCCCTCAACAGCTTCTCTCATAGTTCTTAAATGCTTACTGACTGGGTCCAACCAGTTGCACAGCCATCCGGTTCTGTCTTCAGGGAAGATAAGTACAACCAGCAGCTAGCTCCCTCGCCATGGCGGAGGAAGCAGGTCCCCTCCACTTCGCAATATTTACTGCTCAGTTAAGAAAGAATAGCTTCTTTTTCACTTACATAATATCTTTTCTTTGGATTTGGATTTTCCTTGGATTTGCCATTCATAATGGATATGCTTAACAGAGCAAATAATTTAGGAACAGGATTTCATAAATAATATACTTCATATAAAGCTCATTCTTCCAACTGACGAAATAGCTCCCTAGCGCGGAAGCTATTGATATGTTCCCGCACAGCATGAATGAACTAACTGGCACACAGTCCCATCATTAACAACGGCTCACAAAAGGGAGTGTAGGGAATGGCAGAATCTCTGGGACATGCATATAATTTTTTCCTCAAAGGTCCTCAAGTGGGCTTCCCTGGTGGCGCAGTGGTTGGGAGTCCGCCTGCCGATGCAGGGGACCCGGGTTCGTGCCCCGCTCCGGGAAGATCCCACGTGCCGCAGAGCGGCTGGGCCCGTGAGCCATGGCCGCTGAGTCTCCACGTCTGGAGCCTGTGCCCCGCGACGGGAGAGGTCACAGCAGTGAGAGGCCCGCGTAACGCAAATCAAAAAAAAAGAGGTCCTCAAGTTATTCTGATACTCTCTGGCCTTCCTCCCCAAATTCTCCCCACCCACTAAGCCATTTTTCATAGCTCTGGCAGTAACGTGAGCACACAGAATGTCTCCACCTGGAAAATAAGTGAGAGAGGAGGGATTTCCGTGCTTATTCTGTTGTACTGTTGAAAGCTTGCTCAACCTTGCTCTTCTCTAAAAGCTTTGGAGCCTCTTCTCCAGAGTTCATCACCCTGTTCTCTGAGATACCATGGCATTTGCATCCACCCCATTATAGCTGCTGGCCACATTCTCTGTTCTAATAATTGCTCAGATCTCTCTGCTCAAAAGATCGCTACCCAGAGATATGCATGAAGCTTTATACTGCTCTGTAAACCCAGTAACAGCCTGGCACAGAGTAGGAGCTCAAATAACCACTCACTGAATGAATTACTTGGGGCACCTAGGGAACAATATTAATGCAGAACAGTATCCAGGAACTGTTTTTAGGACAAAGGAAATGATCTATGTAAAAGCACCGTAAGTTCTTTGGAAGAAAGGAACTGTAAAACTACAAGGCATTACTCTCCTTTATTGCATGGCAAATCACTACAGCACTTTCCTTAAACGGTACTTACTGGCCTGGAAAGCTAATGTCTCTCATTAAATGCCAGACTCCCTGAGAGTCACTTATGTAACCGGAAGCACTTGAGTGATTTTGTTGCAAGAAGTCATTTTGTCTTCCGAAGTGCCGCACACAGAATTCCTTGTCTTACCTAGCTCATTATTTGTAACATTAAGGAAACGATTAAAAAGATTCAACAACAAGTTTAAGCTTTCATATGCTAGAAAAAGTGAGAAGGAAAAATAGCTAAGGCCTGTGAAAGATGTTTAAAAGGTAGGGTGAGAGTGGGGTATTACTCAAAGCAAGCTTATGGAATTAACCACAGGAAGTATTTAGGCTCTCAAATCCTGTTAGATGTATGATATTCCAAAAAAGTGTACTTATATATTTTATATATATATATGTATATATATATATATACACACACACACATATTTGGCTTTCATAAACGTGCTTTCTGGCTTAAAGAAGGGACAAGTAATTGCAAGATGATGTGTTCAAAGAAGGCGATATGATACAGGCACGAGTTTTAATTTCACCTCACATGATTTTTCACAAAGTATAAAAGGTTGTCAGATTCAGTGAAACAACTGCTGGATTTTATGTCCTACAGCTATTTTATTTTCTTTATGGCCAAATCTGATGGAAATAGTAATTCATCTGTTGGCCTACTGATACTTTTTTTTTTTTAATCCTTTACAAGCATGTTGTTCAAAAACAAATAGCAAGCACACTTCCCTGCACCGTGAGCGGAGGTTTAAATCCAAAAATCTGTTCTTCAGACGGCCAAATGTAGTCACTGACTTCACAAGTCAATAAAAAGATCCTAGTGTCCATCAGCAATTCTACCGCCACCCTCAAGAAATACAAATAAAACCACATTTCAATCTGCTGATCAAGTCACCACAAATATATTCGTTTATCATTACCTGCATTTGTTCCAAATTGTCTCTCAGGGTTTTATGAATTCCAAATGCACTTTTTGAGATGTTCACACTGAAATATAAACATTTAAGCCTTATACTCATATATTATTAATTCGTTACTAAAGAGATACCTCAGCATCTTCCCCATATTACCATAACTTCCAAACAGGTATTTTCAGCAAGCATTTCTTGAGCCCCTATCATATGTAATGGGGATACGAGTTGCTATCAGCAGCTGTAAAACTTGATTTTTGCCTCAAGGAGTTTGTATCATTGTACACCTCAAAGAAAGAAATGAGGGCAGGGGGAATCAAAATACTTAAACTGTTTGTCCCAAGATCTTTTTTTTTTTTAACATCTTTATTGGAGTATAATTGCTTTACAATGGTGTGTTAGTTTCCACTTTATAACAAAGTGAATCAGCTATATGTATACATATATCCCCATAGCTCCTCCCTCTTGCGTCTCCCTCCCACCCTCCCTATCCCACCCCTCTAGGTGGTCACAAAGCACCGAGCTGATCTCCCTGTGCTATGTGGCTGAGAAGAACATATCTTTCACTTTATGTTACCACATTTAAAATATGTTCAGCCTCCCCACTGATGACACTATGAACTTATTTTTTTTCTTTCTCCTTCCAATGGTTTGGTGACTGTCATATGAATACGATTCAGTGACCTCTGGCCCGCAAACCTCTACACACCATGGGGCCATTACAGGGCACTGAGATTTGATACAAACATGTTCAGGCCGGAGAACATGTGTCATATGTTCTACTGGCTGGAGAGAGGTTTTGCCTTTCAAGCTCTCAATCTTTATACTTAATGGAATAAACATTAGGGCACACCCACCACGTGCCCAGTATATTATATTAAGCAATGCAGATACAAAAATGAATACGTTCCTTGCCTTCAAGAAAGCAGTCAGCAGAAGGCTTATAAATAATAGTAGTCTAGAAAAGCTTGTAAAGGGCAAATTTCATGCATTTTCATACTTCTTTTCTTTTTCAGAGAGTGGCCTACCCGATCATCTCAAGGATCGTCACAGACTAACTCCTCTCCTTTAATCCTAACATTTAAACAGAATGCAAGCCCCACCTTCTGAATTCCTCTATCACTGCCAAGGCTCGGATCTGCTTCTCTCTCTGCTTGGAATGCTGCAATAACTTCTGTATTTATCAGCAACGTTTTAGTAGGAAGGGATAGAAACCTAATTCAATCTGGCTCAAGGGCAGAAACAAACAAACACACAAAAGGTGGAGTGAGGAAATTTTCTGGAATGAAGGAAAGGTCAGGCGGCCCCTAAAATCGAAAGAGTAACTATGGAACCCAGTACAACTACAGGGCACTTAGAAACCAGAAACTAGGGCTCCTTTCCTGCTACTATTCGCTCCACCTGTCACCTCTGTTTCACCGAGTGCTGTGGACTTCTCTATCCTACTGCAGCAGGTCTGCCCAGACAGCAGGGAGTACAGCTGCACTGAGCTTAACAGTGCCCTGCCTCCACCTGCCACCACACAACATTCATATCCACCTGGAACCTCTACCTCAGCTGGAAATAGGATCACTGACAATGTAGTCAAGTTAAGGTGAGGTCATACTAGATTAGGGTGGGCCTTAAGTCAGTGACTGATGTCCTTATAAAAAGAGGGACATTTGGGCCCAGAGACACACAGTAAGACAGCTGTGGGACAGCAGAGGCTGAGATGGAATGCTGCATCTACACACTGAGGAAAGCTAGGACTGCCTGATACTCCCCTAGAGCCTTCAGAGACAACACAGACCCGCCGACAGCTTGATGTTAGACTTCTACCTTCCAGATCTGTGAGGAAATACATTTCTTTTGTTACAAGACACCCAGTTTAAATAGATAATCAACGAGGACCTACTTATAGCACAGGGAACTATACTCAGTATCTTGTAATAACCTATAATGGAAAAGAATCTCAAAAAGAATATATATATATATATATATGTATTTTATATATATATATATATATCACTGAATCACTTTGCTGTACACCTGAAATTAATGCAACATAGCTAATCAACTATAGTCCAATAAAAATTTTTTTAAAAAGACACCCAGTTTGTGGGACTTTCTTATGGCAACTCTAGGAAACTAATATAATGGCCAATAGCATACCCAAATATCACTTGTGTTTAGGAACCCCCAAAGAAAAACATACTTCTGTCTTCCATAGCATATTTAAAAATCTAACCCCAGCATCTGATTGGCCTTACTTGAATCAGATGCCTATTCTTCGACAGATCAAAGCACCCAAGGAAGGATGTAATGCCAGCACACGCCTAGGAAATGTATGCATCTTTCTGACTCTAGAGAAGGGGCAAAGGATGGTAAATGGAAGTTTCACCAAAAAGCATATGAAAGGAGAAAATCTCAGACAAAAAGACAAAGATACCAAAACAGTGGGGAAGGGACATCAAACAGACAAACTGACATCAACTATGTTCTCTTATCTCACCTTGTCCTGCCATTAATCCATTTCCCAAACTGTCGCTAGACTAGTCTTCCCCAAAGGTATCGCTCAAAATCCTTCAGCAGCTGCGTTGAATCTTCAGAGTAAAGTATCGCGTCATCACGTAACAGTGTATCATCTTCCTGCCCCTGTCTCCTGTGCCATCCCCAAAACTCACCGCACCTCCAGCTCCAGGTGCTTTCATCACACCCCATCTCCTTGCTCCTCCCTGGAACCTTCCCTCTACTTTTCTCCACTTTATTAATTCCCATTCAACCTTTAGGATTACATTTAAATATCAACAGTAACGTGCACGTTACCTCACCTCTCTAGCTTCAGAGGTCTCCTTTGCAATATGAGGGCCGGGCATTATTAATTTCAGGATAAAACTCTTCAAACCTCAGGGTGCTTCCTGGGTAACTGACAAGTTAAAGTCTCTGCTTTCTTCTGTGAGTCCAACAGGGCTGACAGAAACCATAGAAACACTCTAAATGACTGCTAGCACATTGTTATCTATCTAGCAATAAAATGCTTCCTGTTCACTGGGGGAATAAAAAAAAAAAAGGTACCATGTGAGTGTTGTGAGTTACGTTTTATTTGGGGGCAAAATGCGGACTGTAGCCCGGGAGACAGCATTTCAGACAGCCCTGAGAAACTGCTCCGCAGACGCAGGGAAGAGGTCAGTATATGATTTTAGCCGAGGAGGTATGTGTAGTCAAGCACACATTTTAGCAGAGGCTTGCTGTCAGGCATGAGGCACAGAGGTCACCATTAATGACTTTGGTGCTTCTCTAGGTAGGAAGACATGTAAGAATTGGGCTCATAAAATCTTCTCCTGAAAACATCCGACCATCTGAAGGCTTGTTCTGCCTTTTTCTCCCACAGCACACAGTGCCTCATCCCTCATCTCCAGCCTAAACTCCATTCAGGGTGTGCTGCAGGTCAACGGCCGCAGTGGCTAGTGACTTGAGCCTTGGAGAGGCAGATGTCGAGTGCCCGTTTTTTGTTGGCACTCCTAATTCTGAAATCCTAGATTTGCTGTAAGCAACTCGGGAGCTAGAAAGAGTTGTTATGCAGCAGATGAAAGAAATCACTTATTTCAAAAAAACAGTGGAAAGAGTAAAGGAAGATACTTTGGAGGGCTATTGTGAAAGACCTGAGTCCCTCTTGGATACATTCCCTGGTCTCATTCTATCTGGAAATCCCATGTAACTCATCCCCTGCGCATCATCATAAAATCCGGATAAGATTTCAGGGGACAACTCACAAGCTAGTATCTTTTATTTATACCTCAACATTAATCGTCATATGTAGACCTGAACCACCTAAGCTCTAGACTCAGACTACTTTGGTTCAAACGTATGTTCTGCCATTACATACATGACCTCGGGGAACTTGTTCAAATTCCTAAAGTTTCTAAAGTTCTGTAAAATTGGGACAATAATAGTACTTTTCTCATAGGGGTCATACAAGGATTTAATGGCCTAAGACATATAAAGCACTGAGAACAGAAGCTGACATACAGTAAGGTTTGATAAATGTTTTGATTACATTATCTCCAGTCTTTTAGCAGGACCATAACAGAATAAAGGAAAGTTCAGGGTGGCGAGACAAAGAGCATGGGGCAGACCCCATGTACGAGAGGGGCTGGCAAGACAGTTAATGGCGAAGGAAAAGAGAGATGCTACACCGGGCCTCTGGAGGCATACTTGCTTTAGCAGGAGCTGGTGTTCATTCGGGAAAGTTGAATAACAGAGGGCTCAGCTACTGATTCGGGGCCAGTCATTGCTCTGCCATAGCCTCTCTCAAACTGGAAGCTCCTGTAGTTGGACTGCAGGTAGAATTCTCATCTTCATTTTTTTCCCCTGCTTCTCCATGCTAACTTCTGGCAGGAAGGGGAAACTTTCAGTGACGGAGCTTAGAGTTCCTCTATAATCCAGCAGGGAAAAAACTTTCCTATATGGTGTGGTGATCACCCTGCTCTCCTAGCTCACAATGGCGTGAGGGCCTGCTGAACATGTCAAAAGTTTTAAAACAAGAGTTACGAAAAGAAAATCACACAAAGTGATGAGAGATGTCATTTTAGACCTAGTTACTGTATTAGGGTTCTTAAGGGAAACAGAAGCAATAGGATATGTGTGTATGAATATTTATACATGTATATATGTATACGGAGATATAGATACAGACAGAGACTTCAGGAATTGGCTCACATGAACCTGCGGGCTGGCAAGTCCAAACACTGCCGAGCAGGCAGGCCAGAAACCCAAAGAAGAGTTGATGTGGCAGCTCAAGGTCAAAGGCAGTCTGCTGGTAGAATTCCCTCTTCCTTGGGGAAGGTCAGTCATTCTTCTCTAAAGACCTTCAGCTGATTGGGTGAGGTCTGCCCACATTATGGAGGGTAATCTGCTTTACTCAAAGTCTACTGATTTAAATATTAATCTCATCTAAAACATATATTCACAGCAACATCCAGACCACTGGTTGACCAAATACCTGGGTACCGTGGCCTGGCCAAGTTGACACATAAAATTAACCATCACAATTACCAATTAGTCTTTTTCTTTCCCAAATCCCAAGGAAATGCTTCCATTTTAACCAACCAGATACTAGTTAGACTAGCATTATGTCTCTGCCTCTCTCTTTCTAAAGTAACAAAGACTACTTCAATTACAAATTTTGTTTTATTTCTACTGTTTCTTGAAAAAATAAAACTTTCAGCCCCTAATTCTCTGAGTGCAGTATCATTAGGTTCCAAAGTGCATGTTTCCACATACAGTCATACTATGGAGAACCACACCCCAGAGGAAGCTCCTTAAAATTGGTGTGAATTCATGAAAAGATGCTCAACATCACTAATTATCAGAGAAATGAAAATCACATCTACAGTGAGGTACCACCTCACACCAGTCAGAATGGCCATCACTAAAACGTCTACAAATAACAAATGCTAGAGGGGATGTGGAGAAAAGGGAACCCTCCTATATTGTTGGTGGGAATGTAAACTGGTGCAGTCACTATGGAAAACAGTATGAAGGTTTCTTAAAAAACTAAAAATAGAGTTATCATATGATTCAGCAATCCCACTCCTGGGCATATATCCAGACAAAACTATAATTCAACAAGATACATGCACCCCTATGTTCATAGCAGCACTATTCACAATAGCCAAGACATGGAAACAACCTAAATGTCCATCAACAGATGAATGGATAAAGAAGATGTGGTACATATATACAATGGAATATTACTCAGTCATAAAAAGAATGAAATAATGCCATTTGCAGGTGGACCTAGAGATTATCATACTAAGTGAAGTAAGTCAGAAAAAGAAAGACAAATACCATATGATATCACTTACATTTGGAATCTAAAATATGATACAAGTGAACTTATCTATGAAACAGAAACAGAGCCATACAGAGAACAGACTTGTGGTTGCCAAGGGGGTGGAGGGGTGGGGGAGGGAGGGATTGGGAGTTTGGGATTAGCAGATACAAACTATTATATACAGAATGGATAAACAACAACGTCCTATTGTATAGCATAAGGAACTATATTCGATATCCTATGATAAACCATAATGGAAAAGAATATGAAAAAGAATATATATATGTACAACAGAGTCACTTTGCTGTACAGCAAAGATTAACAACATTGTAGATCAACTATACTTCAATAAATTTTTTTTAAATATTAAAGTTTATTAAGTATAAAGAAATGAAACTGCAGAGGTAATCATAAGCTAATACAAAATACATGTGAAATACTGGAGGAGTCACAGGCCACAGTGTCAGTACAAATCTGTAAGGGATGTTAGGACATTGCAACTTGGCTGCTTCTATGTACGAGTTCATGGATAAAGGGCTAAACCATGATGCTATCAGAGGGAACTTAGTGCACTGGACATGAGATCAAATGGTCGTGAATTCAGTGATATATCTTTAGAAAAGATATGATGCCAGATTCCTAAGCCTTCTCCCTAACTGTGATTTGTGCTTTATGCTTTTTTCTTCCCTCTGTCTTTGAGAATCTAGGAGCCAGAACACTGTCTCTGAAGATAAGTAATTAGTTGTTATTTATTCCTCTCTGTTAACTTGGATGTGAATGTCTCCATTTTTCTATTTTGACACTGATAATAAGAACTGCACCATGAGTCAACATTTACAAGACGCACTGAAATCCTGAAACTAGGAGTATGGAGTGAGGATTACAATTTCTCAGCAGAAAATGACCTCCAAGGTCTCTTTGTGTCCTGAGATGCTGTGATACGCTCCGTTTGGTGTCCATTCATCGTAACCAAGGGGCCAAGGTCAAGGATGCAATAGTAAGAAGCCCTGGTCTAGTTCAGACACTAAAATGGTGGGAAAAGAATGTGCTCTCAGCATCTTACATTAACAGCCAATAAAATTCAACATATCTTAAGAGCGAGTGATAAAAATGAAAGAAAATTAACTTTAAAACTCAAAACAGAATTGGGACAGGGCAGAAGACCTGTTTGGGAAATGGAGTCAACTCTAACTTTCAAGGAACCATATATTAGCAAAGGAGAGAGGAACAAGTTTCTTTTTTTTTTTTTTTTTTTAATATGAAAGAAAGTTAAACAGCCATTTCTATCAAATCAGGAACAGATTTGAGCAGCCACAATTTGCTAGGATGACTGGGCTACCTAAATTACTTAATTGGATGAGGGTCATTTGATCATAGTAACTGATATTGCTTTAACTACATTTAATTCTCCAACCGAAACAAATCAATCCGCAGAAGCTTTTGGTGGTCTTAATTGATGATCTTATCATTTGCCTTTAACATTATTTCCTTAAGCACTTGACAATGTTACTAGAGATTTTCTTCATTTTTAAGCTTTTTCTCTTTTAATATACAAAAGCTCTAAGCCAGACAACATAAGAAGTAAAATAATTAAAGGTAAATTTTATGCAGCATTTTTTAAATGCAAAAGATAGTTTTTTAAGGTCTTGGCTATTCTAGATTAAGTCAACAGCAGTGGAATTTGGAAAGAAAAAATATCTTAACAAAATTCTGGAGCAGCAGCCCACAAGAATCCATGAAAAAACTGCTAGAGCTAATCAACAAATTCAGCAAGGTTTCAGGGCACAAGATCAACAAACAAAAATCAGTTGTGTTTCTATACACCGGCAATGAACAATCTGAAGGAGAAATTAAGAAAATGATTCCATTTATAAATGACTGTAATGATTAGTTTTGAAAGTGGAAAGCTTGAGTTCAAGGCCCAACTGCCACTACTAACCAGGGGGTCTCATGCAAATCATGTAATCACTTTGTGCCTCGGTTGCTTCAGCTGTAAAAATGGAAATAAACCACCACCTACTTCATAGGGTCACTGTCAGAACAAATCAGTTAATTCATGTAAATTTCTGAAAACCATCATCGGAGAAATCATGAGCACTGAATAAATGTAAGAGATATAAAAGAAACAACAATAAACAAGCAAAAGGAAAGATAAAGTCTCTCTTATTCATCAATGCTTTTGGAGGTGGATTTATGTATTTGGAGGAACTTGTTCTGTTTTTGTTAATAGGCTAGGCTGCTTCAGACTCTCAGGAAGGTGAGAGCTAACAGTAGAAACTGGCAAAAGGTCCTCAACACAGATGATCATGTAAAAAACACTCTCTTCTCTACAAGATGCTCTAACGAGGAATTAGTCTTCTCTGAAAGCTGCCTTTGTCTCAGTCATTTCCACATCTAATCATTTACCAAGGTCTGTGATTCTACCTTTAAAATGGTTCTCCAGTCTCCCCTTTCTACTTCCTTCTCTACTCTTACTACTCTGGTTCAGGCTTTTACGGTCTTTCACCTGGAGTACTGCCACAGCCTCCAAACTTATGTCCCTACCTCCGTCTCATAGTCTTCAAATCTCCCCTCTACATATCCTCCAAGGATGATCTTTCTAACATCACTTCCTTGCTGAAATGTGTCAAAGACTCTTTGCCATGGCATCCCAAGTCTTCTACGCTAGATCTCTGAGTTCCACTCCATCCTCGTCCACTACATCATTAACCGGTTTTCAATAAACTGCTTGCAGTGTGCTCTTCTTGCTGGTTCTCCCTCCATCACCTTTGTTCATGTTGTCTTCTCTTCCAAGGTGCACCCACACTACCCCAAAATGATTCTCAAGTGATTTTATGACACTCTCCAAATAGCTCCACCATCTCACTTGCTATCATGTTTTATAGGGTTTATGTGTTGTCTCCCCACTTGACTGTGATTTCCTTGGAAACAGAACCTGCTTATTTATACTTGTATTCTCCATGCACTCACTGCATAGTACCTTATACACACTGAAAACAAGAATTGAACCATTCTGCATCACCACGGTATTTCCAGTACCTGGCACAGGGCCTAACCCATAACAGACACTTAATAAATGTTGAAAAAGGAAGGAAGGTAGGGTGCGAAGGAGGGAGAGAAGAATGTTTGTTGAGAGGGTAGCGTTAAGAGTCACAAAGTTCTGGGTTCTGCATGTACAACAAGCAGAAGGGTCCGTGAAAGAACAAATGTCCACATTGACTAAAATATAAAGTACAACTGTCCAACATCTGTCCAGTGATACCACTCCTAACTCTGTCATTTTCCACATGACATAGGCAGTGTACTCCTTACTGGTGTCATGCATAAAACTGAGCTATTACTACCTATATTCCATTATTTTTTTTTTTTTTAAACACTGAGACGACTAAAGTACCTGGGACAGAATCTGGTAAATATTTCTCAATAAATGGTAGCGACAACTAGGGCACCTATCAGATGCTGACGCCCAATGAGACAGGTGGAACCCCCAAGCAACCGAGTAGGATGTGGTGGGGAGTGAGGGGGGAGGAGAAATGGAGGGTGGACAAGACTGGTGTTCCTGAGTGGTAGCTGGGAGAGGGGAGGGGTTCCCTCACCTGGAGGGACCCTCAGGGGCTCGGAGGATTGCGGGGGAGCACGCCCAGCATTTCCCATGCCCAATCGGGCCCTGGGAAGCCTGCTGGGTTCCCGGACTGGGTCCTCCACCCACTGAGAACCCCTCCAGGATGCATGGCTCCTAGGGGCATAGGAGGGAAGCAAGGGGAGAAGAAGAGAGGCAGATTGGGAGGGGCTCTGCAGGATGAGAGGATCAGGGGGAAGGCACCTAGCATTCCCCCCACCCACTCAGGTCCAGGGAGCCTGCTGGGGTCCCAGACCTGGTCCTCGACCCTCCAAGGCCAGAGGCACTCCTGGGACCCTCCTGCTGCAGTGAGCCTAAGCCCCACCCTCCAGGGCCTTTTCTGGCCCTGTGGGTCCTAAGCATAGGCCCTGCCAACCGCCTAACTCCGTCCCTGCCTAAGCCCCGCCACCCACAGCCAAGGCCTTTTCTGGCTTTTTCTTTTTTTCCTCTTTTTCACTATTGTGGTTCTGTTTTACCTTCTGGTTGTTGTTTCCTCCATATTTTTATTTTTTCTAACATATCTGTTACTTTTCTAAGCTTATTTTATTTTTTACTCTTTGTTATTGTTCTGCTCTTTTTTTTCTTTTTTTTTTTTTCTTTTTTTATCCCCCGCCCTGCTCAGCTTGCAGGATCTTGGTTCACAAGCTGCAGGTGAGGCCTGAGCTCCTGCAGTGGGAGCTCTGAGTCCGAATCACTGGACTAACAGAGAACCTCAGACCCCAGGGAATATTCATCAGAGTGAGGTGCCCTGGAGGTCCTCATCTCGGCACCAAGACCCAGCTCCACCCAACAGCCTACAAACTCCAGGGCTGGAAGCCTCCTGCCAAACAACCAGGAATACAGGAACACAATCCCACCCATCCAAAAAAAAAAAAAAAAGAGAGACAACCAAAGATATGTCACAAATGAAGGAGGAAGGTAAAAACCTATAAGATCACATAAATGAAAAGGAAATAGGCAACCTACCTGAAAAAGAATTCAGAGTAATGATAGTAAGGATGATCCAGAACCTCAGAAATAGAATGGAGCCACACATCGAAAAATACAAGAAATGTGTAACAAAGATCTAGAAGAACTAAAGAACAAACAGAGATGAACAACACAATAACTGAAATGAAAAATAACTAGAAGGAATCAATAACAGAATAATTGAGGCAGAAGAACGAATAAGTGAGCTGGAAGACAGAATGGTAGAAATAACTGCCAAGGAGCAGAATAAAGAAAAAAGAATGAAAAGAATTGAAGAGACCTCTGGGACAACACTAAATACACCAACATTTGAATTACAGAGGTCCCAGAAGAAGAAGAGAAAAAGAAAGGGTCCGAGAAAAAGAGTCAAAGAGATTATAGTGGAAAACCTCCCTAACATGGGAAAGGAAATAGTCACCCAAGTCCAGGAAGCACAGAGAGTCCCATACAGGATAAACCTGAGGAAAAACATACACATACAAAACACATATTAATTAAACGAACAAAAAATAAATTCAAAGAAAAAATATTAAAAGCAGCAAGGGAAAAGCAATGAATAACATACAAATGAATCCCCATAAGGTTATGAGCTGATTTTTCAGCAGAAACTCTGCAAGCCAGAAGGGAGTGTCAGGCTATACTTAAAGTGATGAAAGAGAAAAACCTACAACCAAGATTACTCTACCCAGCAAGGATCTCATTCAGATTCGACAGAGAAATCAAAAGCTTTACAGACAAGCAAAAGATAAGAGAATTCAGTACCACCAAACCAGCTTTACAACAACTACTAAAGGATCTGCTCTAAGTGGGAAACACAAAAGAAGAAAAAGACCCTCAAAAACAAACCCAAAACAATTAAGAAAATGGTAATAGGAACATAAATATCAATAATAAGCTTGAATGTAAATGGATTAAATGCTCCAACCAGAAGACATTGACTGGCTGAATTGATACAAAAACAAGACCCATATAAATGCTGTCTACAAGAGACCCACTTCAGACTTAGGGACACATACAGACTGAAAGTGAGGGGATGGAAAAAGATATTCCATGAAAATGGAAATCAAAAGAAAGCTGGAGTAGCAATACTTGGATCAGATAAAATAGACTTTAAAATAAAGACTGTTACAATAGATAAGGAAGGACACTACATAATGATCAAGGGATCAATCCAAGAAAAAGATATAACAATTATAAATACATATACATCCAACATAGGAGCACCTCAATACATAAGGCAAATGCTAACAACTATAAAAGGGGAAACTGAAAGTAACACAATAATAGTAGGGGACTTTTAACACCCCACTTTCCCCAATGAGCAGATCAACCGAACAGAAAATAAATATGGAAACACAAGCTTTAAATGACACAATAGACCACATAGACTTAGTTGACATTTACAGGACATTGCACCTGAAAGTGGAAGAATACACTTTCTTCTCACGTGCACACGGAACATTCTCCAGGATAGATCACATCTGGGGCCAAAAATCAATCCTCAGAAAATTTAAGAAAATTGAAATCATACCAAGCATCTTTTCTGATCACAATGCCATGAGATTAGAAATCAATCACAGAAAAAAACCTGGAAAAAACACAAATACATGGAGGCAAAACAGTGCGCTACTAAATAACCAAGAGATCACTGAAGAAATCCAAAGATACATACAAACAAATGACAATGAAAACATGACAACCCAAAACCTATGGGATGCAACAAAAGCAGTTCTAAGAGGGAAGTTTATAGCAATTCAATCTCACCTCAAGAAACAAGAAAAATCTCAAATAAACAATCTACCTTACACCTAAAGGAACTAGAGAAGGAAGAACAAAGAAAACCCAAAGTTAGTAGAAGGAAGGAAATCATAAAGATCAGAGCAGAAACACATGAAATAGAAATGAAGAAAACAACAGCAAAGATCAATAAAGCTAAAAGTTGGTTCTTTGAGAGGATAAAATTGATAAACCTTTAGCCAGACTCATCAAGAAAAAAAGCAAGAGGACGCAAATCAACAAAATTAGAAATGAAAAAGGAGAAATCACAACTGACACTGCAGAAATAAAAGGATTATAGGAGACTACTACAAACAACTATATGTCAATAAAATGGACAACCATGAAGAAACGGACAAATTCTTGGAAAGGTACAATTTTCCAAGACTGAACCAGGAAGAATTAGACAATATAAACAGACCTATCACAAGTAATGAAATTGAAACTGCAATTAAAAACCTTCCAACAAACAAAAGTCCAGGATCAGATGGCTTCACAGGTGAATTCTATCAAACGTTTAGAGAAGAGCTAACACCCATCCTTCTCAATCTCTTCCAAAAAACAGAAGAGGGAGGAACACTCCCAAATTAATTCTATGAGGCCACCAACACCCTGATACCAAAACCAGACAAAGATATCACCAAAAAAAGAAAACTACAGACCAATATCATTGATGAACATAGATGCAAAAATCCTGAACAAAATACTAGCAAACAGAATCCAACAACACGTTAGAAGCATCATACACCATGATCACGTGGGGTTTATCCTACGGATGCAAGGATTCTTTTATATATACAAATAAATCAATATGATACACCATATTAACAAATTAAGGAATAAAAACCATATGATCATCTCAACAGATGCAGAAAAAGCTTTTGACAAAATTCAACACCCATTTATAATAAGAACACTCCAGAAAATGGGCACAGAGGGAAACCACCTCAACATAATAAAGGGCCATATACGACAAACCCACAGCAAACATCATTCTCAATGATGAAAAACCGAAAGCATTTCCACTAAATTCAGGAACAAGGCAAGGATATCCACTCTCTCCACTCTTATTCAACATAGTTTTGGAAATCATAGCCATGGCAATCCGAGAAGAAAAAGAAATAAAAGGAATACAAACTGGAAATGAAGCAAAACTGTCACTGTTTGCAGATGACATGATACTATACACAGAAAATCCTAAAGATGCCACCAAAAAACTACTAGAACTAATCAATGAATTTGGTAAGGTTGCAGGATACAAAATTAATGCATAAAAATCTCTGGCATTCCCATACGCTAAGAACAAGATCTTTCTGAAACATCATAAAGAGAAATTAAGGAAACAATCCCATTTACCATCACAACAGAAAGAATAAAATACCTACCAATAAACCTACCTGAGGAGACAAAAGACACGTATGCAGAAAACTATAAGACACTGATGAAAGAAATTAAAGATGATACAAACAGATGGAGAGATATACCATGTTCTTGGATTGGAAAAATCAATATTGTGAAAATGACTATACTACCCAAAGCAATCTACAGATTCAAAGCAATCCCTATCAAACTACCAATGGCATTTTTCACAGAAATAGAACAGAAAATTTTACAATTTGTATGGAAACACAAAAGACCCCAAATAGCCAAAGCAATCTTGAGAAAGAAAAATGGAGCTGGAGGAATCAGGTTCCTTGATTTTGGACTATGCTACAAAGCTACAGTAATCAAGACAGTATGGTACTGGCTCAAAAATAGAAATATTGATCAATGGTACAGGATAGAAAGCCCAGAGATCAACCCATGCACATATGGTCAACTAACTTATGACAAAGGAGGCAAGAAAATACAGTGGAGAAAAGACAGCCTCTTCCATAAGTGGTGCTGGGAAAACTAGACAGCTCCATGTAAAAGAATGAAAGTAGAACACTCCCTAACACCATACACAAAAATAAAGTGGATTAAAGACCAAAATGTAAGTCCGGACACCATAAAAGTCTTAGTGAAAAACATAGGAAGAACACTCTTTGACATAAATCACAGCAAGATCTTTTTTGACCCACCTCCTAATGAAAATAGAAACAAAAATAAACAAATGGGACCTAATGAAACTTAAAATCTTTTGCACAGCAAAGGAAACCATAAACAAGATGAAAAGAAAACCCTCAGAACTGGAGAAAATATTTGCAAACAAAGCAACTGACAAAGGATTTATCTCCAAAATATACAAACAGCTCATGCAGCTCAATACCAAAAAAACAACCCAATCCAAACATGGGCAGAAGACCTAATAGACAGTTCAATATAAAGAAATTCAAATGCAAACTACAATGTGCTAACATCTCACACCAGTCAGAATGGCCATGATCAAAAAATCTACAAACAGGGCTTCCCTGGTGGTGCAGTGGTTGAGAGTCCGCCTGCTGATGCAGGGGACACGGGTTCGTGACCCAGTCCAGGAAGATCCCACATGCCGCGGAGCGGCTGGGCCTGTGAGCCATGGCCTCTGAGCCTGCACGTCCGGAGCCTGTGCTCCGTAACGGGAGAGGCCACAGCAGTGAGAGGCCCGCATACCGCAAAAAAAAAAAAAAAAAAAATGTTAGAGAGGATGTGGAGAAAAGGGAACCCTTTTGTACTGTTGGTGGGAATGTAAATTGATACAGCCACTATGGAGAACAGTATGGAGGTTCCTTAAAAAACTCAAAATAGAATTACCATATGACCCAGCAATCCCACTACAGGGCATATACCCTGAGAAAACCATAATTCAAAAGGACACATGTACCCCAATGTTCACTGCAGCACTATTTACAATAGCCAGGACATGGAAGCACCCTAAATGTCCAACTACAGATAAACGGATAAAGAAAATGTGGTACATATATACAATGGAATATTACTCATCCATAAAAAGGAACGAAATTGGGTCATTTGTTGAGACATGGATGGACCTAGAGACTGTCATACAGAGTGAAGTAAGGCAGAAAGAGAAAAACTGTATATTAATGCATATTTGTGGAATCTAGAAAAACGGTACAGATGAACCTATTTGCAGGGCAGGAATACAGACATGGATGTAGAGAACGGACATGTGGACACAGCATGGAGGGGAAGGTGGGACAAATTGGGACATTAGGTTTGACATAAATACACTACCATGTGTAAAACAGATAGCTAATGGGAACCTGCTGTATAGCACAGGGGGCTCAGCTCGGTGCTCTGTGATGACCTAGATGGGTGGGATGGGGAGTGTGGGAGGGATATATGTACACATTTAGTTGATTCACTTCATTGTATATCAGAAACTAATACAACATTGTAAAGCAACTATACTCCAATTTAAAAAATTAACTTTCTAAAAAAAAGAAAAATAAAAAAATAAATGGTAGCCATTATTTTGGGAATAATTATAACGTTGTTGACAAGATTAATTTTAATCACATAGCTAGATAAATGATAGATGGATAGAAGAATGGATAGATGGATGAACGATAGATAGACAGATAGATCAATCCACAGAACATCAGGAGATATCTAATACAATTTCTTGCCATCAAACTGTTAGGTTATCTTTACCAACTTTTCTCTGTGTAATCCTCAAACATTTAAACAGCTCTACGTCTCTTCCAGGATTTAATTAGGCAAATATTCAATGAAGGCCTACCTGTGTAGAACACTGTGCTGTGTTCTCTTTTATTCATTTTGGTCAGTACTCTCAGAATGTGACTCTGGTTTCCTTGTCATTTATTTAAAATGTGGTGACCCGAAGTGGATATAGTATTTTAATTAAGTCTTTTTCACTAAGCATCTAAATAATTAGAATAAGCAAGCATTATTTCCTGAATCTTATACATAACATCCCATTTACTACATTATAGAACCGAGTTTCCTTTTACTAAAATATTATACTATTTATTCAGCATATGTTGAAACAGATTCTGCACATCTACTTCTTTTATTTTTACACCTAAATACTACCACCTTGGTGCTTAATGCTTGGTTTTGTTTTCTTTTGTTCCACAGAGCACCTTGTCCTAATGTTAAAGAATTATTTTCCTTATTGTCAAGATCATTATGAATTTCAAATATTAATCATAGTGAACAACTTTCTTGGTGAAAATTTGACTTTAAAAAATCACCTTGGGGCTTCCCTGGTGGCGCAGTGGTTGAGAGTCCGCCTGCCAATGCAGGGGACACGGGTTCGTGCCCCAGTCCGGGAAGATCCCACATGCCACGGAGCAGCTGGGCCCGTGAGCCATGGCCGCTGAGCCTGCACGTCCAGAGCCTGTGCTCCACAACGGGAGAGGCCACAACAGTGAGAGGCCCACGTACCACAAAAAAAAAAAAAAAAAAAAGAAATCATCTTGATCCCTTTTTTTAGACAACTTACTCAAATATTTAAAAGAATATGTCCTAAGACAAGTTCTGTGGGCCACCCATCGAAATATCCTAGGCCTTTCACAAATAAACCACTGCTGAAAATGCTTTGAATATATACAGTATCTAAGCCACCAGGTCACCCACCTGTAGGCACAGTGGTATAAAAAGATCTGAGATGCATCCCACACCTGACACTTACAAGCTTTAGGACCTTCAAAAACGTTACTTAGATGGAAATGTATTTTTCCTAACTTTTCAATTAAAAATATAAAAGCTGAATAACATGGGAACGTTAGGTTAAATAGTTATCTCCATATCTTTCGGATGTTAGGAGCAAGAAATATACATAGTATCAAATTTGTACTCTCTTTTGATCATTCCTGTTACCCAATAAACATGCATAATAACTTCCATTTCTCTCAGGCTACTGCCTCACTTCTATTTAACACAACTTCTCAAAAGAGTTGATTATACACAATATTACTATCATTTATATGAGATGACCCATACTTGCTTTCCCTGTCCTCAAAAAACTCACAGTCTAGAGAAAAGGATAGAGAAGCAAACAGCTACAAAGCATAAATGAACAATAAAAACATTGTACTCACAGCAACACTATTCACAATAACCATAATAACCTAAATGTCCATCGCCAGATGAACGGATAAAGAAGATGTGGTATATATACACAATGGAATACTACTCAGCCATAAAAAGGAACTAAATAATGCCATTTGCAGCAACATGGATGCAACTAGAGATCATCTTACTAAGTGAAGTCAGAAAGAGAAAGATAAATACCATATGATATCACTTATAGGTGAAATGTAAAATATGGCACAAATGAACCTATCTACAAAACAGAAACAGATTCACAGATACAGAGAATAGACTTGTGGTTGCCAAGGGGGAGGCGGGGAGGGAGAGGGATGGACTGGGAGTTTGGGGTTGGTAGATGCAAATTATTACATTTAGAATGGATAAACAACAAGGTCTTAATGTATAGCACAGGAAACTATATTCAATATCCTGTGATAAACCATAATGGAAAAGAATATAAAAAAAGAATGTGTATAACTGAGTCACTTTGCTGTGTAGCAGAGATTGGTACAACATTGTAAATCAACTATACTCCAATTTAAAAAAAAGAAATACTGTATTCACAGAGTATCATGGGTGCACAGAGGGAGGGGCTTCCAGCTGATGCACAGCAGAGGGCAAAGGGCATGAGTTCCCAGAAGAGATGCTGCTTCAACTGGGTCATGAACAACTCAGATAAATGCATCCAGGTATTACCAAAAAAAACACTGTAAATGCAAAAGCTTGGAGATGAGCAACAACAGGTGATTCGGGGAACTGCAAATATTTTGCCATAGCTGGAGAACAGGGTGTTTGGACCTGGCAAGCCTAGACAGGTAGCCTAATATCTTATTAGAGCCTACATCACATTTCACTGTCATCACTTACCTACCGTCAGTCTTTCTCATTAGACCACAGGCCCCATGGGGTCAGGGACAAGGGTTGTTTTGTTCTTTCCTCTATGTGTCACTTCTGCATAAAACATGGTGCTCAAAAAATTATTTTTTGAATTTAGGTGTCTTTACTATCATTCATAATACCTTAACTCTATCACGGGGCCAACGGAGATTCACTGAACCACTCACATAAGAGATGTGCATAATCACAGTAAGAAAGATCAGGCTGGCAGCAGTATCAAAAATGAAGGGGAAGAGGGCTAGACTGAAAGCAAGGACCGACAGTAAGTTGGATCCATACAAGTGCTTTTTTTCCAGTCTGAATATTTAACTCACCAAATACCGTAGGTTTATAAACGATATCAAATAATTGGAACATATTTTTTATTTTGAAGATGGAACATATTTTTATTTTGAAGATGACATTTTAATTCTAATTCTAATTTCATTTTATTTTATTTTGAAGATGACATTTTAATTCTAATTTTTATTTTATTTTTATAATTGCAATTTTATAATTTTAATATAATTATATTTTATAATATTTTATTTTTATAATTTATAATTAAAATTTTTATAATTATATTTATAATTCTACATCTGAAGATGTAGAATCAGATCAAAATCCTGATGAAAGACTTGTTTTGCCTTCATTTATTTTCTCCTGTAGATTTCTATGAGTTTTAATTATTTTTATAATTCCTTTGTTCATTTTGTTGCTTCCTTTGTGTGTCAAAGTTCAGAGCCTTTTGTGTAAAGAGGTCTAGGACTCTGTGGTTGATAGGCCCATACAATTTTTTAATTATTTAGAACTTCATGAAAAAAAAGTACTGTATTATAGCCAAACAAACAGACATACAAACCAATGGAAAAGAACAGAAAGTCCAAAATAGGATCAATTACATACAGCATCTCCAATCACTAAGGAAGAGATAGCCTTTTTAAATACATGGTGCTATGACAATGAATCACCATTTGGAAAAAGATAAACTTGGATCCAAGGGAATCATAAATTCAAATGCTAAAAAAAAATGCAACCACAAAATTACTGGAAGAAAACACAGACAAATTCCTCTATAATTTTGGACAGGGGAAGGGCTTCCTAACCAGTGATCAAAATCCAAAAGCAGGACTTCCCTGATGGCACAGTGGTTGGGAATCCACCTGCCAATGCAGAGGGAACAGGTTTGACCCCTGGTCCGGGAAGATCCCACATGGTGCAGAGCTGCTAAGCCCATGTGCCACAACTACTGAGCCTGCACCCGTGCTCTGTAACAAGAGAAGCCACCGCAATGAGAAGCCAGCACACCGCAACGAAGCCCCCGCTCGCCGCAACTAGAGAAAGCCCGCACACAGCAACGAAGACCGAATGCAGCCAAAAATAAATAATTTTTTTTAAAAATCCAAAAGCCATGAAAGATTGACAAATTTATTACAGAAAAAATAAAAATTTTCTACTAGATACTTTCAGTAAAGCCAAAAATAAGTGACAAACTGGCCATGTATGTACATGTGGGTGTATACACATACATATATATATTTGTGGCTCATGTCATAGACAAAAGCCTAATTTCCCTAATATGTAAAGAACTCCTAGAGACTGAGAGAAAAGAGACTAGCACCCTTAATCTGTACAAAGATACTTAAATTGTTGATCACTAAATTCTAAATTTTTAAACTAAATTAAAATTATATGAATATACTATTTCTCACCTAAGAGGTCAAAAGCCTAGTATTTGATAGCATACTCTTCTGACAAAGCTGAGGGGAAAGAGGCAGCTCCGACTTCGCTGACTGCCCTGCACAATGCCCTGTGGGATGCCATTCACTACAGCACTGTTTGTAGCACCAATAAAAAAGGAAATACCCAATGTGTATCTACATTAGACCGCTTGTATAAACAATATACCCACTTATCTCTAGATAGTGATATAGAAAGATGTCTATGATACATTGTTAAGTAAAAAGAAAAAGCTAGTTGTATAAGAAATAAAATAAGAATATGTATGAATTTTTGCTTGTATATTTCAAAGATACTTAAGAATAAAAGAAAATGGGGCAAGTACATAAAAATTGTCAAAAACAGGTAAGAGTAAGACCTCAATGTTACCTTTTTAATATTGTTTTTAGAGGAACCATATGAAGATATCACCTATTCAAAAAGTTTGAAGTCTAAAATGTCAGTGCACAAACGAAACTACAAACACTGAAAATAAAAAGAATTGGCATAAAAATCGAGAACTAAGAATTCTTAAGAATAATGGCATAGAGATGAAAGATCCAGTGTAGATTTTGTGTTTCAACTCTTCTATGATTTCTCCCTGTGAGATGACTGTCTTTACAATGGCAGCTTCCTTGCAAGTGTCCTCCATACTGTTATGTTACCAAGGCTGTTGCCCCAGAATCATACCCCTGGTCCCTCCCTCGAATAGAAACCAGTTACTTTTATCTAAGTTGCAGGAGGAAGCTGCAAAGAGAAAAAAACAAGAACTGTTTAGAACCAACTAGGCCCAAGGTGGTAGAAGATTCAACTTCCAACACACCTTGATTTTTATTATACACTCATTGTAATACATTAGCATGCCAAGTCACACAGCCACCAGCTCCATGACAGTTGACAACTGCCATGACAACAAGCAGAAAAGTCTATACAAGGACAGAGAAGGAGAGCTGCATCAGTTCCAGGTCCAAACCACAACTCTGTTTTCAGATAACTCATGAATATTCCTCCCACTCTTTCCAATTTCCTCCCTTTTACCTCGACCTTCCTGCACATTTGGTGTCTCTGCCCAAATTGGGTTGAGAAGTTGATTTGTGAACTAGGTTCCCACTTCTCCATTCCTTGACCATTGAATAAAGCTTGTGCTGTTTCAGTCTCAGTGTAGGTTTCATTATTGGCTGCACAAATCTGATCAGAAAAAAAACCTCGCTGGCTGAGACAGGGGGTCTTGGCCCAGGCTAGGACCCTGGTGCAGGTCGGGTAAACCAATTTGTAACAACTGCACCCATCCAGCAAAAAAGACTGACTAATAAAGTTAGGAGCTTTTAACATAGGCAGAGAAGGAGCTTAAAAGCTGATGTGAATTTGTTGTTTTCACACCTAACAATTCACCCAAGCACAACAGTGTGGTATTCTTCCTTTAAAGGTATACATCAATATTATTTACATTCCATATGCATAGAGCAACAATACGCTTTGTGCAAGTACAAAAAAGAGCCAGAGGAAACAGGCTTCATTCAAGAGTAGTCAGGAAAATAGAGAGTGGAACTTAACTATTCCAAGAACAGACGCATATGATCAGGTTCAATAATATTAATGTGTCAAAAACGGGTAACTGAAGTCAATCTGCTTCCCCACAAAAGAGATGGAGAGGGCTTCCCTGGTGGCGCAGTGGTTGAGAGTCCGCCTGCCGATGCAGGGAACACGGGTTCGTGCCCCGGTCCGGGAAGATCCCACATGCCGCGGAGTGGCTGGGCCAGTGAGCCATGGCCGCTGAGCCTGCGCGTCCGGAGCCTGTGCTCCGCAACGGGAGAGGCCACAACAGTGAGAGGCCCGCGTACTGCATTAAAAAAAAAAAGAGAGAGAGATGGAGAATACCTTCTCTCTTGGGGAAACCCTTTCCTGCCAAATCACCCCAACTGATAGACCAGATCTGCCCGCACTAAGAAATGAAAGACAAACACAGGAGACATTCGAAAGCCATCAAGCATTTGGGGAAAATAAGAAGGAATGAATGAGTTGGCGCTGACCAAATTTAAAATGCTAAAGTAAGTAGACAAATTTGGAAATAAAGTCATAGAAAATACTACCTACTAGAAAGGCACCTTAAGATGTAGAGTATCTTCTCAAAATTCTTATCCAGATCAAAGAAATACTGTATTTTCAAATTCATGGAGCTGTTTCATTAAGAATATAGATCTCCATCTTATAGCAGAAAAACTGTGGCTTAAAGAAATAAAAGTAGATTGCCTACAGTTGCAAACGAGTCAACAGTGGAACCTGGGATTTCTGGAGCTCACATTCTTGACTACCAAAAGCGTCAAAAAGTGACAGGAGACAACCAACGAGGGAAAAAAAATCATAAAGGCAGATTCAAAAACAAACCAAAACAAAATTAGCAAATTTGAGGGCCTTTTTTCAAGTGTGCGAATATTTCCCCATACCACAGGAGCACATGCAGATTCTCACCTTTTCATATAACAGGAGAAATAAAAAGAGCAACAACCACAAAAATTAACACTTCTGGACTTCCTAAGTGCCAAGCTCTTTGCAGGCACTATTTCATTCTCTCCTCCCTAGGACCTGCGATTTAGTGCCATTATCATTCTCATTGTAAGAGAAGGAAATTGGCACTTGGAAAAGTGAATCAACTTACCTCCCCACCCAAATATCAACTGGCAAAGCCAAAATTCAGACTTGAGCCCAATCTCATGTTTATCTCAGAAGCCGGAAAGCCTGAGGCTGAATGTGAATCCTGACATTACCACCTCTGAGATGGGCCACCTCGGTCAGTTACTCTACCTTTCTGTGACTGTTCCTGATTAACTCAGCTGCAGCCTGAGAATGGTACTAGTACTTCACAGTGTGCTAGTAAGAATTAAATGAGTTAATACAAACAAAGCACTTAAAAGCATGCCTGCACACAATATTCTACATGATCACTAATGTTTGGCTACTGTGAGGACGATGATGATCGCTGCTGTGATCTTTAGTGCTCTAGACTGTCTTCCAGCACTGCAAAATAGTGAACACTCATGAGACTTCTCTGCACCATTAGGAAAAGTTTAATTTATCTTCAAGAAGCTTAACAGAGAAGAAAGTTGGCCATATATTTAGAAATTTTTCTACTAAAAACATTTATTTGATTAATGGAGTCTGCCTTAGTTATCCAAAAAGTCATTATAAGGACAATGAGGTTAGGAAAATAAGCTGCCTTTGTTTGTGAGACCATTATTTGATTCACAATAGCGAGGGCTGTGTACCAACATTTGATATTTCTTTTTCCTTCATATTTTTGATTACCAAAGGATTTGCAATTAATATTAGTTCTTTTTAAAAAGAAAACCAAAACATTATAGCAACCAGGGAGCGGAACATCTGAATTCTTTTAGACCTTATCTTTGCTTTTTGTTATTAAAAAAAAAATGTCCCATGCTAATCTGAAAAGTAAAATACCATAGTTATCTAAGATTTCATCCATATTGAGTTTAGATGCAGAAAAAACAGGTGCCCCTCTAATGTTCCAGTCTGTGTGTATTGTTTCCAAAGCACAAGTTACTACAGTATGTAAATTCTAAACCAAAGAATAAATGCTTACCTTGGGGACAGCGACATTTTTTAGAGAAATATCCCTTTTATGCAACCATTCAACCAAAAACTTTTTCTCTAAGTTCATAGACATTGGAAATAAGTAAATTTTACTGAATTCTAAATTGGCCCAATTTCCCAGCTGGGAAATTATTTCCAATGTCTACGTATTTCTTTATGTTTGCACAGATTGATGTTTTTTAATGAACTGCTCTCCTGACTTTGGACGGCACTTACATCCTCTGTGCACAAAAACATCGTATTTCCTGTTCACTACGTGTGAGACACACTTGTCTGTTTCACCACACTGGAGAATTAAGTTAGAATACATATTTTCAGAGAGAGGGAGAGACCACAAAGAAATGAGGGTGGGGGGAATCACTCCTACTGCTATTAAATGGGGAAGAAATATGAATTTGCTAGAGACAGACACACTCCCACAGAAGAAAAAAATTCAGAATCCTATTATTTTCCCATTTTCAACAAAACTTATAGGAAGGAGGAAACACATTTTTTTTTAATGACTCAGTAGGAGAATGGCAGAGGAAACTATTTTAAGTCTAGAATATCCAATTTTTTTTCTCAGTGAATTTTTTATTGAAGTATAGTCGATTTATAAGATCGTGTTAGTTTCAGATGTACAGCACGGCGATTCAGTTACACACACACACACACACACACACACACACACACACACACAAACATATATATTCTTCTTCAGATTCTCTTCCCTTATAGGTTATTACAAAATACTGAGTTCCCTGTGCTATCCAGTAGGTCCTTGTTGGTTATCTATTTTATATATAGTAGTGTGTATATGTTAATCCCAAGCTCCTAATTTATCCCTCCCCCACCTGCCCTTTCCCGTTTGGTAACCATAAATTTGTTTTCTATGTCAGTGAGTCTTTCTGTTTTGGAAATAAGTTCCTTTGTATCTTTTTGCTTTTTAGAAGAATATCTTATTAATCTCTTATAACAATATGCTTTTACACTTTAAAACATGGAAAATAGACACGAGGAAAAGATACATGTGAGGCAATGGTACATTGGTGTATCCCCTTGTTTTTCCACTTTAGATTTTTACCCATTCTGTGTCTTCTTCCAGTACCCTTCCTTGCAGTGAAAGGCCAGGCACAGATTGTTGACAGGAGGGGCCACACAACCTGTGAGATGCCTAAAATAGAACACAAGGCACCACTCTCCACACTGACAGGCTTCCTGGTTCAACTAGCAAAATATATGGTTGCAAGCAAGGGTGCTGGCACAAGACTGTGGAGGAAAAAAAGCTGGGAAAGGATAATATATAAACTAAAATTTTTACAACACTTTAGAGGACTGAGAGTCTGCACAAAATAATATTAAAAGGGTTTGTTCAAGGCAAGTTAACAAATATTGTATGACTACTGTGTGCCTTGCTCTGTGCTGGTAATAAGGCTGTATAATAACTTTTAGTATACTCACAAGTACATATTTTGTCTTCCCAAAGAAATCAGAGTCAGAGAGAGCAAAACTTATTCAAGGAACAATGACTAGATCAGCCCAGGCGTCAGCCCGTGACACTGCATAATCCATCTCTAACTTATCATATTGTAAACACTTCATATATGCTATGATTATTATTTATGTACAAAATCCTATACAATTCCATGCATAAGTGTTTTAAATCCCTAGAAAAAGGTCAAGAATAAAACACAGCAAAGTGTTCACAGCAGAGACCTTTAGGGAGACATGAGAGGAGGGATGGGGGAGAGTCTTTTTTTTTAAATATCTTTATTATACTTTTTGATTAATTTTTTTAATATAAGTTTATTTTTTATTTTTGGCTGTGTTGGGTCTTTGTTGCTGCACACGGGCTTTCTCTAGTTGGGGCGAGCGGGGGCTACTCTTCGTGGTGGTGCATGGGCTCATTGCTGTGGCTTCTCTTGTTGTGGAGCACGGGCTCTAGGCACTGGGGCTTCAGTAGTTGTGGCACGCGGGCTTCAGCAGCTGTGGCTCATGGGCCCTAGAGCACAGGTTCAGTAGTTGTGGCGCATGGGCTTAGTTGCTCCACGGCACGTGGGATCTTCCCGGACCAGGGCTCGAACCCATGTCCCCTGCACTGGCAGACGGATTCCCAACCACTGTGCCACCAGGGAAGTCCGATCAATTTTCTTATTATTTTTTTTTAATTTATTTTTGGCTGTGCTGGGTCTTCGCTGCTACGCACAGGCTTTCTCTAGTGCAGCGAGCGGGGGCTACTCTTCGTTGCAGTGCGTGGGCTTCTCATTGCGGTGGCTTCTCATTTCGGTGGCTTCTCATTGAGGAGCACGGGCTCTAGGCACGCAGGCTTCAGTAGTTGTGGCTCACAGGCTTCAGTAGTTGTGGCTCACAGGCTCTAGAGCACAGGCTCAGTAGTTGTGGCACATGGGATTAGTTGCTCCATGGCATGTGGGATCTTCCAGGACCAGGACTCAAACCCGTGTCCCCTGCACTGGCAGGCGTATTCTCAACCACTGTGCCACCAGGGAAGCCCGAGTCTTCTTTTTAATTAAAAAATCCACACATCCAAGGGCCAAATATAAATTATAAATGAATGCTTTCTTCCATAACTATTAACAACGTCTGCTTCACCTGAATTTGCAGTGGGGTTTGCAAGGCCCAGGAGCCTACACACAAGGCTGAGGCCCCCAGGGCCCTGCCCCGGCCTCCTAATTGCTGAGAAGTGCTGACAGGGCTCTGGTGCCCAAGGTGCGCTGAAGGGCAGGAGCCCAAGAGCAAACGCTTCTCTCTCTCCCCTCCCTCACTAGGGGGAGGCCTCTTACTATGGAAAATTGTCCGGAGAATTCTGCTAAGGACTCCTGCCACTTGCTGGCTCCCAGCTAGTTGGTCAGTTGATTTCTTATTTTTATTCAGGCTAGATTTTATCTTTTAAAAAACATGGCTCATCTCAGCATTGTTTTAGCTTGCTGCTCAACCACACCGCTTAACTTCCTGTTTGTATGTTGATCGTCTTTCTCATCTCCCTATTTCTTCCTTTTACTTTTGTCTTTATCTTTTAAGTCACACACTCTTATTCCTAATTATTTTTCTTATCAGCCTTTTTCTCATTTTTTTCTATTTGTTTTACTTACCTTTATTAAAAATTTACATGATTTGGCCATTCTCTTTAACTTTTATAATTTTTAAGTCGACCTATTTTATTTTTAAATTCAACACATCTTATAATCTTTCTTTTAGCTGTCTCTAGGTTTGTAAAATTCTTTATCTCATTTCTTATATAATCCCTGTTTGGTCCTTTGTGGAGAATTTAACTTTTTTCTTCTCCTTTCTTAAATTTTCATTCAGTTTTATGTTATGATTTGCCTTGATGATGGCTGGCAGACAGCACAGGCAAGGTGGTGGTGATAACAAACATACACACCACGCTGCGAGGAGAATCTGGAGACCTCCCTCCAGTTCTACTACACTCTCTGCCCCTAATGAGCAAAAGGCCTCTTTTTTTTTTTTTTAATTTTTAAGTGAAGTATAGCTGACTTACAATGTTTCAGGTATAAGCAAAGGTGATTCAGTTATACATCTATATCTATTTTTTTCTGATTCTTTTCCATTATAGGTTATTACAAGATATTGAATATACTTCCCTGTGCTATACGGTAGGTCACTGTTGTTTATTTCACATATAGTAGTATGTACCTATTAATCCCAAATTCCAAATTTATCCCTCCCCGCCCCCCCTCCCCTGCCGCTTTCCCCTTTGGTAACCATAAGTTTGTTTTCTATGTCTGTGAATCTATTTTGTAAATAAGTTCATTTGTATCGTTTTTTTAGATTCCACATATAAGTAATACCATAGGATATTTGTCTTTTGTGTCTGACACTTCATTTAGTATGATAATCTCTAGGTCCATCCCTGTTGCTGCAAATGGCATTATTTCATTCCTTTTCATGGCTGAGTACTAGTCCATTGTATATATGTACCATATCTTCTTTACCCATTCATCAGTGGACATTTAGGTTGCTTCCACATCTTGGCTATTGTGAATAGTGCTGCAGTGAACACTGGGGTACCTGTATCTTTTCAAATTAGAGTCTTCTCCAGATATATGCCCAGGAGTGGGATTGCTGTATCATATGGTGGCTCTATTTTTACTATTTTTTTTTAAAGAACCTCCATACTGTTCTCCATAGTGGCTGCACTAATTTACATTCCCACCAACAGTGTAGGAGGGTTCCAAAAGGCCTCCTTTTATAATGCAGTTTTTTTCTAAATATCTTAGTCTAGAGTTGTCGTGACAGGGTATGTACTGTCCCATCTCTGTGAGGAGATTCCCTACTCTAAAACTCACAGTTAGACTATAATCTAAGGAGTTCAAGTGGGGCAAGAGATTATAATAAGAGAAGCTTGCATCATCAATACGCCTGGTCTGACTTTGGCTAAACCATCCACAGATTTCTAGCCAAGAAGCCAAAGTAGAGAGTCCATAATCAGATTTCTGACATCACTTCTATGGCAGCCTGATTCTGATATACCGATTTCTAGCTTAGTCTTCTCCCCTCTCAACAGACCTATAGCAGGATCATCCCATGTATCAGTTTCCTCAGGTATCTTCCCTCATTACGAGACACAAGGGGAAGCTCCACAGAGCTGAGCTGATCCTCCATGGATGCGGGGAGAGGAGGGTTATTCACTTTGTCTTGAGGCACCTCTGCTTTAACTGGATGACATCACAAACGTAAAGTCACTAAGTGTATGGTCCAGTTGGCCTAGCAAAATCAAATGGAAGGATGACATTCTTTCAACTGAAGAGGTTTGTATGATTCACAGAAGGTCTCAGGATATAGTCAAACAGCTCAGTTTGGGTTTCTCCTTCCCTAAGTCATTCCCCCAAAGAGACATACAAAGCTATACTGAGAAAACCACCCAGTCAGTTTTCTGGACTTGGGCCATAATGTTAATTCTTGTTTCCTGTAGTTTTCTCCCATTATGCCTCCGTTTATTCTTTTTGGAGCCTCTCTCTGTGGACCCAGCCTGCTGTTGTGCAAGCATTATTTTATTCCCCAGCCTTCCAGTCCTAGGAAATGACTGAGTCAAGATCCAACTCATCAGGCTGCTCGTACCCACTACCCACACCCATCCATGACAACCCTCTGCACTCAGCTCACTCACCCACTCACGAAGGCCCCTCAGGTCAGGGCTCTTCCAAGATCTGCCCACGTGAGCTCTCACCTGGCCTGCTCAAACAGCAACTACAATTCAAGCTGATGCTAAGCTGTATAATCATGCCAGTGTCTACATTTCCTTGTCAGCAGGAATGTACCACCCAGTGAATGTGAATCCCCAGGAAATGGTCACAAAGGAATTCAACAGTAAGGATGCTCATGGGTCGTTTTTCCTAATCCATTTTAAGAGTAGAGGTCTGGGGGCGGTCGGAAGATGGCGGAAGAGTAAGACGCGGAGATCGCCTTCCTCCCCACGGATACACCAGAAATACATCCACACGTGGAACAACTCCTACAGAACTCCTACTGAAGGCTGGCAGAAGACCTCAGAGCTCCCAAAAGGCAAGAAACTCCCCACGTAACTGGGTAGGGCAAAAGAAAAAACAGAGACAAAAGAATAAGGACGGGGCTTCCCTGGTGGCGCAGTGGTTGAGAGTCCGCCTGACGATGCAGGGGACACGGGTTCTTGCCCCGGTCCGGGAAGATCCCACATGCCGCGGAGCGGCTGCTACCGTGAGCCATGACCGCTGAGCCTGCGCGTCCGAAAGCCTGTGCTCCGCAATGGGAGAGGCCACAGCGGTGAGAGGCCCGCGTACCGCAAAAAAAAAGAATAAGGACGGCACCTGCACCAGTGGGAGGGAGCTGTGAAGGAGGAAAAGTTTCCACACACTAGGAAGCCCCTCCGCGGGCGGAGACTGCGGGAGGCGGAGGGGGGTTTCGGGACCGCGGAGTAGTGCACAGCGACGGGTGCGGAGGGCAAAGCGGGGAGATTCCTGCACAGACGATCGGTGCCGACCGGCACTCACCAACCCGAGAGGCTTGCTGCTCACCCACCGGGGCGGGCGGGGCTGCGAGCTGAGGCTCGGGTTTTGGTTTTGGACGGAGCTCAGGGAGAGGACTGGGGTTGGCGGCTTGAACATAGCCTGAAGGGGTTAGTGCACCACGACTAGCCGGGAGGGAGTTCGGGGAAAAGCCTGCACCGGCCGAAGAGGCAAGAGACTTTTTCTTCCCTCTTTGTTTCCTGGTGCGCGAGGAGAGGGGTTTAAGAGCGCTGCTTAAAGGAACTCCAGAGACGGGCGCGAGCCGCGGCTAAAAGCGCGAACCCCAGAGACGGGCGCGAGCCGCGGCTGAGGGCGCGAGCCCCCGAGACGGGCGCGAGCCGCGGCTGAAAGCGCAAACCCCAGAGACGGGCGCGAGCCGCGGCTAAAACCGCGGACCCCAGAGACGGGCGGGAGACGCTAAGGCTGCTGCTGCCGCCACCAAGGGGCCTGTGTGCGAGCACAGGTCACTCTCCACACCCCTCTTCCGCGGAGCCTGTGCAGCCCGCCACTGCCAGGTTCCCGGGATCCAGGGACAACTTCCCCGGGAGTACGCACGGCGGGTCTCAGGCTGGTGCAACATCACGCCGGCCTCTGCCGCAACGTCACGCTGCCTCTGCAGCCGCAGGCCCGCCCCGCACGCAGTGCCCCTCCTACCCCCATCCCCCAACCCCCGGCCTGAGTGAGCCGGAGGCCCCGAATCAGCGGCTCCTTTAACCCCGTCCTGTCTGAGCGAAAAAACAGACGCCCTCCAGCGACCTACACGCAGAGGCAGGGCCAAATCCAAAGCTGAGCTCCTGTGAGCTGTGAGAACAAAGAAGAGAAAGGGAAATCTCTCCCAGCAGCCACAGAAGCAGCGGATTAAAGCTCCACAATCAACTTGATATACCCTGCATCTGTGGAATACCTGAATAGACAAGGAATGATCCCAAATTGAAGAGGCGGAATTCAGGAGCGAGATCTATGATTTTTTTCCCTTTTCCTCTTTTTGTGAATGTGTACGTGTATGCTTCTGTGTGAGATCTTGTCTGTATACTCTAGTTTCCACCATTTGTCCTAGGGCTCTATCCGTCCATGACTTTTTTTTAAAAAATTCTTTTTCTTAATAATTAAGTTTAATTGTAATAACTTTATTATACTTTACCTTCGTTCTTTCTTTCTTTCCTTCCTTCCTTCCTTCCCTCCTTTAGACAACGAATCACCCCAAATTGAGGAGGTGGTCTCAGGGAGCAGGATTTATGATTTTTCCCCCTTTACCTCTTTTTGTGAAGGTGTATGTGTATGCTTCTGTGTAAGATTTTCTCTGTATAGCTTTGCTTCCAACATTTGTCCTAAGGTTCTATCCGTCCCTTTTTTTTTCTAAATATTTTTTAATTCAATAACTATATTATACTTTATTTTATTTTTACTGTATCATCTTTCTTTCTGTCTTTTTTTCCTTCTTTCCCTCCTTCCTTCCTTCCTCCCTCCCTCCCTCCCTCCTTTCTTTCCTTCTTTGCTTCTTTCTTCCTTCCTTCCTTTCCTCCTTTCCTTCTTTCTTTACTCATACTTCTACTAATTCTCCCTACTTTTTCTCCCTTTTATTCTAAGCCGTGTGGATGAAAGGCTCTTGGTGCTCCAGCCAGGAGTCAGGGCTCTGCCTCTGAGGTAGGAGAGCCAACTTCAGGACACTGGTCAACAAGAGACCTCCCAGCTCCACATAATATTAAACGGTGGAAATATCCCAGAGACCTCCATCTTAACACCAGCACCCAGCTTCACTCAACGACCAGCAAGCCACAGTGCTGGACAACCTATGCCAAACAACTAGCAAAACAGGAACACAACCCCACCCATTAGCAGAGAGGCTGCCTAAAATCATAATAAGGCCACAGACACCCCAAAACACACCACCAGACGTGAACCTGCCCACTAGAGAGACAAGATCCAGCCTCATCCAGCACAACACAGGCACTAGTCCCCTCCACCAGGAAGCCTACACAACCCACTGAAACAACCTTAGCCACTGGAGACAGACATCAAAAACAACGGGAACTACGAAAGTGCAGCCTGCAAAAAGGAGACCCCAAACACAGTAAGATAAGCAAAATGAGAAGACAGAAAAACACACAGCAGATGAAGGAGCAAGATAAAAACCCACCAGACCTAACAAATGAAGAGGAAATAGGCAATCTACCTGAAAAAGAATTCAGAATAATGATAGTAAGGATGATCCGAAATCTTGGAAGTAGAATGGACAAAATGCAAGAAACAGTTAACAAGGACCTACAAGAACTAAAGATGAAACAAGCAACGATGAACAACGCAATAAATGAAATTAAAATCACTCTAGATAGGATCAATAGCAGAATAACTGAGGCAGAAGAACGGATAAGTGACCTGGAAGATAAAGTAGTGGAAATAACTACTGCAGAGCAGAATAAAGAAAAAAGAATGAAAAGAACTGAGGACAGTCTCAGAGACCTCTGGGACAACATGAAACGCACCAACATTCGAATTATAGGGGTTCCAGAAGAAGAAGAAAGAAAGAAAGGGACTGAGAAAATATTTGAAGAGATTATAGTTGAAAACTTCCCTAATATGGGAAAGGAAATAGTTAATCAAGTCCAGGAAGCACAGAGGGTCCCATACAGGATAAATACAAGGAGAAACACGCCAAGACACATATTAATCAAACTGTCAAAAATTAAATACAAAGAAAGCATATTAAAAGCAGCAAGGGAAAAACAACAAATAACACACAAGGGAATCCCCATAAGGTTAACAGCTGATCTCTCAGCAGAAACCCTACAAGCCAGAAGGGAGTGGCAGGACATACTGAAAGTGATGAAGGAGAATAGCCTGCAACCAAGACTACTCTACCCAGCAAGGATCTCATTCACATTTGATGGAGAAATTAAAACCTTTACAGACAAGCAAAAGCTGAGAGAGTTCAGCACCACCAAACCAGCTTTACAACAAATGCTAAAGGAACTTCTCTAGACACGAAACACAAGAGAAGGAAATGACCTATAGTAGTGAACCCAAAACAATATATAAAATGGAAATAGGAACATACATATCGATAATTACCTTAAATGTAAATGGACTAAATGCTCCCACCAAAAGACACAGATTGGCTGAATGGATACAAAAACAAGACCCTTATATATGCTGTCTACAAGAGACCCACTTCAGAACTAGAGACACATACAGACTGAAAGTAAGGGGATGGAAAAAGATATTCCATGCAAATGGAAACCAAAAGAAAGCTGGAGTAGCAATTCTCATATCAGACAAAATAGACTTTAAAATAAGGACTATTAAAAGGGACAAAGAAGGACACTACATACTGATCAAGGGATCGATCCAAGAAGAAGATATAACAATTGTAAATATTTATGCACCCAACATAGGAGCACCTCAATACATAAGGCAAATACTAACAACCATAAAAGGGGAGATCAACAGTAACACATTCATAGTAGGGGACTTTAACACCCCACTTTCACCCATGGACAGATCATCCAAAATGAAAATAAATAAGGAAACACAAGCTTTAAATGATACATTAAACAAGATGGACTTAATTGATATTTATAGGACACTCCATCCAAAAACAACAGAATACACATTTTTCTCAAGTGCTCATGGAACATTCTCCAGGATAGATCATATCTTGGGTCACAAATCAAGCCTTGGTAAATTTAAGAAAACTGAAATTGTTTCAAGTATCTTTTCCGACCACAACGCCATGAGACTAGATATCAATTACAGGAAAAGATCTGTAAAAAATACAAACACATGGAGGCTAAACAATACACTACTTAATAATGAAGTGATCACTGAAGAAATCAAAGAGGAAATAAAAAAATACCTAGAAACAAATGACAATGGAGACACAACGACCCAAAACCTATGGGATGCAGCAAAAGCAGTTCTAAGGGGGAAGTTTATAGCAATACAAGCCCACCTTAAGAAGCAGGAAACATCTCGAATAAACAACCTAACCTTGCACCTCAAGCAATTAGAGAAAGAAGAACAAAAAAACCCCAAAGCTAGCAGAAGGAAAGAAATCATAAAAATCAGATCAGAAATAAATGAAAAAGAAATGAAGGAAACAATAGCAAAGATCAATAAAACTAAAAGCTGGTTCTTTGAGAAGATAAACAAAATAGATAAACCACTAGCCAGACTCATCAAGAAAAAAAGGGAGAAGACTCAAATCAATAGAATTAGAAATGAAAAAGGAGAAGTAACAACTGACACTGCAGAAATAAAAAAAATCATGAGAGATTACTACAAGCAACTCTATGCCAATAAAATGGACAATCTGGAAGAAATGGACAAATTCTTAGAAATGCACAACCTGCCAAGACTGAATCAGGAAGAAATAGAAAATATGAACAGACCAATCACAAGCACTGAAATTGAAACTGTGATTAAAAACCTTCCAACAAACAAAAGCCCAGGACCAGATGGCTTCACAGGTGAATTCTATCAAACGTTTAGAGAAGAGCTAACACCTATCCTTCTCAAACTCTTCCAAAATATAGCAGAGGGAGGAACACTCCCAAATTCCTTCTACGAAGCCACCATCACCTTGATACCAAAACCAGACAAGGATGTCACAAAGAAAGAAAACTACAGGCCAATATCACTGATGAACATAGATGCAAAAATCCTCAACAAAATACTAGCAAACAGAATCCAACAGCACATTAAAAGGATCATACACCATGATCAAGTGGGGTTTATTCCAGGAATGCAAGGATTCTTCAATATACGCAAATCTATCAATGTGATAAACCATATTAACAAATTGAAGGAGAAAAACCATATGATCATCTCAATAGATGCAGAGAAAGCTTTCGACAAAATTCAACACCCATTTATGATAAAAACCCTCCAGAAAGTAGGCATAGAGGGAACTTTCCTAAACATAATAAAAGCCATATATGACAAGCCCACAGCAAACATCATCCTCAATGGTGAAAAACTGAAAGCATTTCCACTAAGATCAGGAACAAGACAAGGTTGCCCACTCTCACCACTCTTATTCAACATAGTTTTGGAAGTTTTAGCCACAGCAATCAGAGAAGAAAAGGAAATAAAAGGAATCCCAATCGGAAAAGAAGAAGTAAAGCTGTCACTGTTTGCAGATGACATGATACTATACATAGAGAATCCTAAAGATGCTACCAGAAAACTACTAGAGCTAATCAATGAATTTGGTAAAGTAGCAGGATACAAAATTAATGCACAGAAATCTCTGGCATTCCTATATACTAATGATGAAAAATCTGAAAGTGAAATCAAGAAAACACTCCCATTTACCATTGCAACAAAAAGAATAAAATATCTAGGAATAAACCTACCTAAGGAGACGAAAGACCTGTATGCAGAAAATTATAAGACACTGATGAAAGAAATTAAAGATGATACAAATAGATGGAGAGATATACCATGTTCTTGGATGGGAAGAATCAACATTGTGAAAATGACTCTACTACCCAAAGCAATCTACAGATTCAATGCAATCCCTATCAAACTACCACTGGCATTTTTCACAGAACTAGAACAAAAAATTTCGCAATTTGTATGGAAACACAAAGGACCCCGAATAGCCAAAGCAATCTTGAGAACGAAAAAAGGAGCTGGAGGAATAAGGCTCCCTGACTTCAGACTATATTACAAAGCAACAGTAATCAAGACAGTATGGTACTGGCACAAAAACAGAAAGATAGATCAGTGGAACAGGATAGAAAGCCCAGAGATAAACCCACGCACATATGGACACCTTATCTTTGATAAAGGAGGCAGGAATGTACAGTGGAGAAAGGACAGCCTCTTCAATAAATGGTGCTGGGAAAACTGGACAGGTACATGTAAAAGTATGAGATTAGATCACTCCCTAACACCATACACAAAAATAAGCTCAAAATGGATTAAAGACCTAAATGTAAGGCCAGAAACTATCAAACTCTTAGAAGAAAACATAGGAAGAACACTCTATGACATAAATCACAGCAAGATCCTTTCTGACCCACCTCCTAGAGTAATGGAAATAAAAACAAAAATAAACAAATGGGACCTAATGAAACTTCAGAGCTTTTGCACAGCAAAGGAAACCATAATAAAGACCAAAAGACAACCCTCAGAATGGGAGAAAACATTTGCAAATGAAGCAACTGACAAAGGATTAATCTCCAAAATTTACAAGCAGCTCATGCAGCTCAATAACAAAAAAACAAACAACCCCATCCAAAAATGGGCAGAAGACCTAAACAGACATCTCTCCAAAGAAGATATACAGAATGCCAACAAACACATGAACGAATGCTCAACATCATTAATCATTAGAGAAATGCAAATCAAAACTACAATGAGATATCATCTCACACCAGTCAGAATGGCCATCATCAAAAAATCTAGAAACAATAAATGCTGGAGAGGGTGTGGAGAAAAGGGGACACTCTTGCACTGCTGGTGGGAATGTGAATTGGTTCAGCCACTATGGAGAACAGTATGGAGGTTCCTTAAAAAACTACAAATAGAATTACCATATGACCCAGCAATCCCACTACTGGGCATATACCCTGAGAAAACCAAAATTCAAAAAGAGTCATGTACCAAAATGTTCATTGCAGCTCTATTTACAATAGCCCGGAGATGGAAAGAACCTAAGCGCCCATCATCGGACGAATGGATAAAGAAGATGTGGCACATATACAGGATGGAATATTACTCAGCCTTAAAAAGAAATGAAATTGAGTTATTTGTAATGAGATGGATAGACCTAGAGTCTGTCATACAGAGTGAAGTAAGTCAGAAAGACAAAGACAAATACCGTATGCTAACACATATATATGGAATTTAAGGGGAAAAAATGTCATGAAGAACCTAGGGATAAGACAGGAATAGAGGCGCAGACCTACTGGAGAACGGACTTGAGGATATGGGGAGGGGGAAGGGTGAGTTTTGACAGGGCGAGAAAGAGTCATGGACATATACACACTAACAAACGTAGTAAGGTAGATAGCTAGGGGGAAGCAGCCGCAAGGCACAGGGATATTAGCTCGGGGCTTTGGGACAGCCTGGAGGGGTGGGAGGGGGAGAGTGGGAGGGAGGGAGACGCAAGAGGGAAGACACATGGGAGCACATGTATATGTATAGCTGATTCACTTTGTTATAAATCAGAAACTAACACACTATTGTAAAGCAATTATACCCCAATAAAGATGTTGGAAAAAAAAATAAATAAATAAACAAATGGGACCTAATGAAACTTCAAAGCTTTTGCACAGCAAAGGAAACCATAACGAAGACCAAAAGACAACCCTCAGAATGGGAGAAAACATTTGCAAATGAAGCAACTGACAAAGGATTAATCTCCAAAATTTACAAGCAGCTCATGCAGCTCAATAACAAAAAAACAAACAACCCCATCCAAAAATGGGCAGAAGACCTAAATAGACATTTCTCCAAAGAAGATATACAGAATGCCAACAAACACATGAAAGAATGCTCAACATCATTAATCATTAGAGAAATGCAAATCAAAACTACAATGAGATATCATCTCACACCAGTCAGAATGGCCATCATCAAAAAATCTAGAAACAATAAATGCTGGAGAGGGTGTGGAGAAAAGGGGACACTCTTGCACTGCTGGTGGGAATGTGAATTGGCTCAGCCACTGTGGAGAACAGTATGGAGGTTCCTTAAAAAACTACAAATAGAATTACCATATGACCCAGCAATCCCACTACTTGGCATATACCCTGAGAAAACCAAAATTCAAAAAGAGTCATGTACCAAAATGTTCATTGCAGCTCTATTTACAATAGCCAGGACATGGAAACAACCTAAGCGCCCATCATCGGATGAATGGATAAAGAAGATGTGGCACATATACACAATGGAATATTACTCAGCCTTAAAAAGAAATGAAATTGAGCTATTTGTAATGAGATGGATAGACCTAGAGTCTGTCATACAGAGTGAAGTAAGTCAGAAAGAAAAAGACAAATACCGTATGCTAACACATATATATGGAATTTAAGGGAAAAAAATGTCATGAAGAACCTAGGGGTAAGATAGGAATAAAGACGCAGACCTACTGGAGAACGGACTTAAGGATATGGGGAGGGGGAAGGGTGAGTTTTGACAGGGCGAGAGAGAGTCATGGACATATACACACTAACAAACGTAGTAAGGTAGATAGCTGGGGGGAAGCAGCCGCAAGGCACAGGGATATTAGCTCGGTGCTTTGTGACAGCCTGGAAGGGTGGGATGGGGAGAGTGGGAGGGAGGGAGACGCAAGAGGGAAGACATATGGGAACATATGTATATGTACAGCTGATTCACTTTGTTGTAAAGCAGAAACTGACACACCATTGTAAAGCAATTATACCCCAATAAAGATGTTTAATTCATAAAAAAAAAAAAAAAAATAAGAGTAGAGGTCTGTTGTAAGAGAACCGTATCTGAGAAATCTTTTTGCTCATATTCGGTGTTTAGGATACTCCCCTTTCTCCCTCCGTCTATAAAAAGGAGAGATGGACAGTAAAAAGGCCTCTCTGAGAGCTGTCTGCCTCAGAGATCAACTGCTGTGCCGTTCATGCTCTAGAAACACGTTCTGCTCACTCCATCAGTTTCCTGATAAGCTGCACACACCTGGCCCACCTAAGCTGTGATCAAGAACAGAGAGCTTTGCCATTATCTTTTTCTAATGTTTTATTTTATTTCAGACCCTTGACAGAAAAGCACTTATTAAATAAAAGGCCTGGATATATTCCAGAAAATTATAAAAGTTTAACTAGGCTATAAGAAGAGCTCACTAAAAGAAAAAAGCCTTATCAGGGACTTCTGACAGGCTTTCCAGAAAAGGCACTCATGAATTTCCCCCAAAATTTACCAGGTTGTTTGGATTCAGGGAAGTGATCATGGTCTTGGATGGCAGAGAGTGTAAAATGGTTGGTGTGCTTCTGACATTTACAGAAAGCTTCTGCCAAAATCCCAGAGCAAAAATAAATATACCACTTGCTGCCAAACCATGAAAATAAAATATTAAATAATAAAAATATTCCACTGAAAATCCACTTAGAGACAGAAACTAGCTATAACCAAAAGAATCTGAAGATCTCATCCAGAGTCAGAGATGATACCATTTAGAAAGCATAACCAACACCAAATGACACCTATACTTAATATAAAATGTTTTCCAAGGTTCTCAGAGACATAAATTCAGTAACTCCTGCTGTCATTCACGAAGTAGGCATTATTGTTCATACATATGGAGTAATCCAATACGGAAGGTGAAAAAACATGTCTGTGCAAAGGTGCTGTTCTCAGAATTACTTATATTTTTTATCTGAAGCCGTCTAAATGATCTGAAATTGTGAAGTGATTAAACAATGATTAATTAGTAAGTGAACTGATCAATGTCAATATACAATGGAATATGTTTCTACGTTGAAAATTATTTGGAAAAATACTTTGCAATAACATGAGAAAATGATATTTTACAACCATATTAATTAGGAGAAGGCAGGAAAAAATTCAATAAGCAGCATATATACTAAAAATAAAGAAGTTGTAAATGACAAAAATATCCATAGTTCGGTATGGAAACAGGTGACACACAACGCATGTAAGAATGTAACTTCTCCTATACTCTCTCCCAGCAGCCCAATAAGCCTTGAGGACCAGTGCAGATCCAAAAAAGGGAAGAGGAGGTGGTGACCCAGAAGCAAACTTCATCCCTCCCCACCCTGCCACTTTTACTCCCCATTGGGAAAAGGGAGGAAAAAAGAAGTCTTTGGGGCCTAAGCCTGGCTGGTGCTGGGGGAAGAGAAGGAAATATTCATGGAATTGAATATGAGGTCTATACTTCACACTGGGCCAGAGAGAGTATTTAATAACTGAAAGTGACTGGAAAATAGGGGATAGATACAAGTGTCATTAAGCAATGTAAAGAATAAATTCACCAGGCTTCCCTGGTGGTGCAGTGGTTGAGAGTCCGCCTGCCGATGCAGGGGACACAGGTTCGTGCCCCGGTCCGGGAAGATCCCACATGCCGCTGAGTGGCTGGGCCCGTGAGCCATGGCAGCTGAGCCTGTGCGTCCGGAGCCTGTGCTCCGCAACAGGAGAGGCCACAACACTGAGGGGCCCGCGTACCGCAAAAAAAAAAAAAAAAAAAAAAAAAAAAGAATAAATTCCCCATTACACAATACAAGTGATTAGGGAAAATAAAACCATTTTATATTTCTAGGCCACCAAGTTCACAACATTCAATGAAATATATGTATGTATCTATTTATTTAATGCACAATCATGTACGGGTTTTGTACCTGTTTCTGCTTCATTGGTTTTCAAACTCTGATTAATCACTTTTAACTTGGTCGTATCAAATATTTTGGGGGATTCAGGATATATAAATTCTTAAGTCCCAGGGCCCTCTATCTGCTCCATATTAGGGCCTTTCGTATTTTGTAAACATGTCTAATTTTTCCCATTAAACTAACACCTCTTTGAGTGCAGAGTTTAAGTTTGATGCATCAATTTTGTCCGCAAAGTACCAACACTGTGCCTGGCACATAAAGAGTACTCAATAAATATTAATGGAACAAGCTATTCATGTATTTTACTGCTATTTCTAAGTATATGAAAAAGTTGTTTACACATTTGTTAATAAAGAGTGATCTGAGTGATGGGTCATTTCATTCGGGAATTATAATTTGGAGACCTTTATAACATCTTCCACCCTAGTAAACCAGCGGTTAACTGATGTTGTTGTGTTAAATATTCACAATCCAGTGCAATACATATGTCTTCCAATTTATTCTAAATTGAGGAAAATGTCCCAACTTATTTTAAATTGGGAAAATCTTAGAGTTCAAGGCAGTTATCTCTATTACCAACTTCTCAAAAATATAATCCATCTAATGCCAGAACTTGAAAATGTTATTCATCCTTAGTTATCCTATAATGACTAATGATTAATATGAGAAAGTATTCTATATTATAAATCATTCTTATGAATGTGTCAAAATTAAATATAAACTTGAGGAAATTAAGATAAGATTCCTAATCTCTTAGGTGTGGTAAATCACATTTATGCAAGTTTACCAATCACAGCTGGCCAGTTAAGTTTATGCATATAAACAGACTGAAAGTCATCTAAAGATGTGTTCTGGCAATCTTTCATTAAATTTTCTGGATGGAAATTCTACAGAACATAAGAATTAATGCCCAAGAGTTATTTTAAATGCATAGTTAAAAAAACTAATCCATAATTCCATATTTTAACAACAAAAAATTATTCAAATTCTAGAATCAGAGAAAAGCTTTCCCCAGACTAAAAATTTACCAGGAAACTTAATATATGAAGCAACAATTTTTTCTCACAACCGACTGCTCCAAATTGCATTCTAAATGTTTATCTTTTTACTAGTTCTCTCCGCAAAATACACATGTAAAATTTATCATATGGTTGCAAATGTTATTATACGTATAAAGAGACAGACTTAAAGGTGCATAAATTATAGTAGATGTTTGTGTCATTTCATTAGTGACGATATCAATAGTCTTAAGATCCAACTTAGGAACTCAATTCATAATTATAGAATGTCACTATATGAATGCAATTAAATGTAAAATTCAATTATTTTGCACCCTGTTTCTCTTCAAAAATATATTCAGTCACTTAAAAATGATAAATACAACTATTTTTAAGCATGAAAAAAAGTTTAGAGAAAATAACATGTGAAAAATAGTCATATATATATATAACGTCAGGAGCCTTAAACTAAAATTGTCATCCTATCTGAATGTTTAAGCGTTTTGATTATAACTTAAGGTGAAATAAATGTCTTTTACACTGAAAAAGAAAGAAAAATAAAAAGGCAAGGTCAGTGCAACAGCTGTGATTGGGCTTAACACCTAGCTCTAAGCTTCCTGGCAGCTAAAAAAGAGAGGAAAATGTAGTAACCTGTTACTTCACCTCACCAATGGAATTATGACAGTGTGTCTTCAAAGATACATCATGGGAACATCCTAAGAAAATGCAGAAGTGTTTGGCACAGTGCCTGGCATGTGGGAGACATCTAAGGATGTTATCTAGTCTTACTATCCAAAAGCAAAAGACAAGTGAAGTTTCTCAGCAAAGACATGGTTAATGCTACTACCAAATCCTAGAAGAATTTTCCTACGTGGATCATTGTATTAGGGACTTAAATGAGAGCCATTTCATTAAACTTGACTGCAGCAGAGTTTGAATTACAAAGATAATTTCTTTTTTCAGGGAATGCTCATTGTATTGGTGCCCGTCACAGTGCCTTGCACACAATAAACAGTCATATTTAATTGATCTGGTTACAAAGGAAGGCTCTACAATAAATATTTCTGGGCATCAAAGCCTTTGTCTTTTTCCATCACAGTCTGTAAATTCCCTGAGGTCTGGTCAAGCCTCTCATCTTCAACTCTTCCAACTACCTTGCAAGGGGGAAAAAAAATCTAAATTCCCAGCTAATGCCACCCGCCATGATGGAGCACATCAACTGATCCAGAGCTAAGAGAGGGAACAGAGTAGAAATGGATGACACCTTCCCTAGTGTCTTACAAGTTGAAATCCTACCTTCTTCAGAACAAAATCTGAGAATTTGAATCTCCACTTCCTAATCTCCCCTCTTACCTCTCATTCACTTTATAACCAGGTTCAAACTTGCTCTATGCACCCCCCCTCCACATTCTCCCAGATCCGCTACCAACTCATGCCACCAACTCACCACTAAAACTGCTCTTGCTTTGCAAGGTCTCAAGGACCTCTAATTACCAAACCTTCTGGACATTTTAATTTGTATATTTTTAGCTAGCACGTCTTCTTAATTCCTGTAGGGCAGAATTTGTTCATTGCCATGGATAGTGATTTCTACATCTTTCTCATTTCCCTCTTTCCCAAACGGGAAACTTTATACTGTAGTAGTTATTCTACTTCTTCTTTACCATTAGATTTTGAGTGATTATGGGGCAAACAGAATGTCTTTTAGATAGGTTACCAAACCACAAGAAGCTACATGTGGCCCTTATGGAGAATACCAGGCATGCCTAGAGATCAAGGACTTTGAGTTGGATGAGTAACTTGACGGAACTTGGTGTTTCATCGTCCATATGGAGGAGCTGATGGTGTTCTACGAATGATCAGAAGTGTGTTCATGGATTTTAAAAGACCAAAATGTGGTCCCTCAATATCCATTTTTCTTTCTTTCAATGACGACAGAGTCTCCACTTTTGAGCTTGGCACATGGCTTCCCAGAATGGAGTCTGCAGCTTCTGCTTTCCCTTTGCAGATAGGTAGAGTCATGTGACCAGGTCAATGGGATACTTAGCAAAAGTGTTCATGAAGCAGCTTCTGGGAATCTTTCTGATGAGACAGAACAGCCTTTTGCTCTGTTCTTTCTCCCTTCCTCTAACCTGCTGCCTGGAACTTAGATGCCACCATCTGTGACAAGGCAATAAGATACAAGGAACCCTTGTCCCTCAAGTTACACAGCACATATTAGTCCTCAACTCAGATTTTTATGTGCGTTAAAATAAACTTCTATATTGTTTAAGCCACTGTTGAAAGGAACTTTCTGTAACTTAGAGTAAAACCTCGTCCTAACTGACCCAGGTATATGAAATGGAAAAAGATCTCTTGCTTGAGAACAGATAAATGGTGGTACCATTCACTAAGATAGGAAAGGGCAGGTTTGAGTGGAGGATTGGATTTTGGATGTATTGAGTATGGGGTGCTCATAAAAATCCAAGTAGAAACACCATCAGAAGAGGAGTTCAGGCAAAAACAAAAACTCTGGAAATCTATAACATGCAAATGGTAGATTAAATCTCAAGAATGGATAAGTTGATAAGTTTATCTAAGGAATATATATAAAGTAGATGGGTAACCATGGTATGAACCCAAAAACTATTTTAAGCTTACAAACGTCTGTCATTTCTCACATTCTGGCTTTCATGCTCATGTTTACCCAGCACGCACAGTATTTATGCTGAGCCGATCTCATGTCAGATCTGCCCTTGCCCCTCAGGAATAACCAGTGGAAAACACTGCTCTAATAAAGCCAGTAGAAAGTTCACAGACTTGTCTAAATCTTATCTGCCCTATTTATAGCCCAAGAAACAGAACTAGAACATTTAGGGTAAAACAGGCTTTTGTGAATCACCCCCATCATTCATAGTCGTAACTAAAAAAAAAATCATAAAATCTCAGAATAGAAAGTACCCTCAGATCCTTCCAAACCAATACACCATCATAAATGTTACTATACAGAAAGAGTACATATCATAAATATAATTTACTTAACAAGAATCCTAAATGAACAAATTTAACAGCTATTCCTACAACATGTTTAAAAGAGTAAGTAAGAGTAAAAAAACTTCTTTCAAGAAATAATGTGGTAAATATAAAAGTATTAAGTCCTTCCCATGTAGCCTCAAGACAGATCTTTCCCATCTCTAATATTCACAAAAGCAAACTCAGTGATGATATTCTGACATCAACAAGAAAATTCAGTTTAAATATTGGGAGCCATCTTTTAACTACAAGGTCATTCAAACATTGCTTGAGTTTACCAAAGGATTTATGGAATCTCCCTCAGAGGTTTTAAAGAATCAGTTAGACACTCATTTGAAGGAATTAGTTTAAGATAACTTGTATGTACTTCTTTTGAAGCACGGAGTTGAACCACAGGTTTTTCTATGACAGTATTTCCTGGCTGGATATTGAAGATGGCAGAAGAAAGTAACAGTGAGTTGCAAGTTTGGGGGGGATTATTATTTAAATAATTTCCTCATATTTAATGAGCTGCAACTTTCACCATTTATGGCATTTAAATATATTCAAGACTCTAGGACATTTCTCATGCCCTTGCCAAATGGGATTTATTTAATTTCTGACTAATTTATACTTAGGATTTCTCTGAAGGAGGTTCTGGCTCCAGCTTTATAACTTCCAGTCAAGGCAGAGAACCACAAGACTGAGCTACCACAGTGGACTGACCTCCATTGTTCAAGGTCATCTTGGCTTGCCCGGACACTCTTTGATACTTGAAACGAGTATTTGAAGTCATACAGGGAAGTCATCTGTATGGTTTGGAAGCAGTTAACTTTTCCAACCAACAATCTACACAGTCAACTTTTGATTAATGGATTAACATGGTAGAGAAAGGTAATGACTGAATTCCGAATCACAGATAAAACAAACTGCAAATATCACGGTTAATCCCCACCAAGTCATCACCTCAACATTCTAAATGAATAACGAAAGAACATGTATAAGGGGAAATTGACCCAAAGAGTTATGCAGAATGCAACCTTGGAAATCAGGGCTGTCAAGGACAGAGTTTACAGGAGAGTGATGGGTTATGCTCTAAACCCTTTAAAAAAAAAAAAAAAAAGAATCTGGATGTAGAATTCTCTTTTTAGGGGTGTAGGAAAACAAAATCACTTTAAATTCCTCATGTCCCAACAAGACCATAATTAGCAACAAAGTAACTGTTGAGCAAATTATTAAATGGCCAGAAGAGAACACTGCTGGCTGAGGCCTACTACAAGTGACACCATTTTAAGATTCAGAAAATGTCTAGTAAGTCAAGGATTTAAGTCAAAGTTCCTCCTCCAGAAACAGAGGCCTACCTTCACTGCACCTCTCTGTAAGTCCAGCCAAGACTACAGGAACAAAAGTTCAGTGCTCCTGTGGGTAGGGTGATCTAAGCTGCTGCTGCTACAGCATTTACAGGCTACTGATTAAACCATAGGGCATTACGGCCAAAGCATCTTCATCCTCGATGCTTTCCACCTGGAGAATGTTCCAAACGCAAAAGAAAATTAATGGCTGAAGGTGGAAAGAGACTAAAACTAGACAGCTTCTTTCATGAAGAAGGACTATAGGGAATGAGTGCATGTGACTGGCTGACCTTTGGCATAGCTAGCAGTGGATACATTGACCTTGGTCTACAAAATCTGTGTCCAAGACCCCAGTTCTTCTGTTTCCTGTGTGTACACTTGGGAAAATCTTATATTTTCTCTTAAAAGGAAGAAAAAGAAAAAAGAGGAAGAGAAGAAAGAGGAGGACAGGGAAAGGGAGAGGAGAAAAAGAAATCCATATGATACCAACCTTAATGGATTGTTGTGAAAAATTCAACTTTTGATCCAACTCAAAAAGTTAATTATATGAAAGTTCTTTGCATAGTACAGAATTCTACAGAAAACAAGAAATTTCTGTTTATTATTTCATGATCATTCCTTGAGTTCATTCAATTTGATGTCCTCTTAAGCACCACCTAATTCTGTTCCAAAATCCACCAGAAGTTACACTTTCTAATGCAGAAAAAAGATACAATACCTACTGGTGGGAATGTAAACTGGTACAGCCACTATGGAAAACAGTATGGAGGGTCCTAAAAAACCTAAAACTAGAGCTACCATATGATCCTGCAATCACACTCCTCGGTATATATCCGGAAAAAAACAAAAACTCTAATTCGAAATGATGCATGCACCCCAATATTCATAGCAGCACTATTTTGTTTTGTTTTTTTTGAATTTTGTTTATTTTTATACAGCAGGTTCTTATAAGTTATCTATTTTATACATATTAGTGTATATATGTCAATCCCAATCTCCCAATTCATACCACCACCACCACCCGGACCCTCCGCTTTCCCCCCTTGGTGTCCATACATTTGTTCTCTACAACTGTGTCTAATTCTGCCTTGCAAACTGGTTCATCTGTACCATTTTTTGAGATTCCACATATATGTGTTAATACACGGTATTTTTCTCTTTCTGACTTACTTCACTCTGCATGACACTCTCTAGGTCCATCCAGGTCTCTATGAATGACACAATTTCATTCCTTTTTAACGCCTGAGTAACATTCCATTGTATATATGTACCACATCTTTATCCATTCGTCTGTCGATGCACATTTAGGTTCCTTCCATGACCAAGCTATTGTAAATAGTGCTGCAATGAACATTGTGGTACATGACTCGTTTTGAATTATGATTTTCTCTGGGTATATGCCCAGTAGTGGGATTGCTGGGTCATATGGTAGTTCTGCTTAGCTTTTTAAGGAACCTCCATACTGTTCTCCATAGCGGCTGTATCAGTTTACATTCCCACCAACAATATAGGAGGGTTCCCTTTTCTCCACATTCCCTCCAGCATTTATTGTTTGTAGATTTTCTGATGATGCCCATTCTACCTGGTGTGAGGTGATACCTCACTGTAGTTCTGATTTGCATTTCTCTAATAATTAGTGATGTTGAGCAGCTTTCGTGTGCTTATTGGTCATCTGCATGTCTTCTTTGGAGAAATGTCGATTTAGGTCTTCTACCCATTTTTTGATTGGGTTGTTTGTTTTTTTAATATTGAGCTGCATGAGCTGTTTATATATTTTGGAGATTAATCCTTTGTCCACTGATTCATTTGCAAATATTTTCACCCATTCTGAGGGTTCTCTTTTCATCTTGTTTATAGTTTCCTTTGCTGTGCAAAAGCTTTTAAGTTTCCTGAAGTCCCATTGTTTATTTTTATTTCCATTACTCTATGTCTACAAAAGACCTTGCTGTGATATATATCAAAGAGTGTTCTTCCTATGTTTTCCTCTAAGAGCTTTAAAGTGTCCAGTCTTACATTTACCTCTTTAATCCATTTTGAGTTTATTTTTGTGCATGGTGTTCGGGAGTGTTCTAATATCATTCTTTAACATGGAGCTGTCCAGTTTTCCCAGCACCACTTCTTGAAGAGACAGTCTATTCTCCATTGTATATCCTTGCCTCTTTTGTCATGGATTAGTTGACCATAGGTGTGTGGGTTTATCTCTGGGCTTTCTATCCTGTTCCATTGATCTGTATTTGTTTTTGTACCAGTACCATATTGCCTTGATTACTGTAGCTTTGTCATACAGTCTGAAGTCAGGGAGTCTGATTCCTCTAGCTCCCTTTTTCTCTCTCAACACTGCTTTGGCTATACGGGGCCTTTTGTGTCTCCGTACAAATTTTAAGATTTTTTTGCTCTAGTTCTGTAAAAAATGTCACTGGTAATTCGATAGGGATTGCATTGAATCTGTAGATTGCTCTGGGTAGTATAGTCATTTTCACAATATTGATTCTTCCAATCCAAGAATATGGTATATCTCTCCATCTGTTTGTGTCATCTTTGATTTCTTTCACCAGTGCCTTATAGTTTTCTGAGTACATGTCTTTTACCTCCTTCGGTAGGTTTATTCCTAGGTATTTTATGTTTTTGTTGCAATGGTGAATGGGATTGTTTCCTTAATTTCTCTTTCCAATCATTTGTTGTTCATGTATAGAAATGCAAGAGATTTCTGTGCATTAATTTTATGTCCTGCTACTTTATCAAATTCATTGATTAGCTCTAGTAGTTTTCTGGTGGCATCTTTAGGATTCTCTATGTATAGTATCATGTCATCTGCAGATAGCGACAGTTTTACTTCTTTTCTCATTTATATTCCTTTTCTTCTCTGATTGCCGTGGCTAGAACTTCCAAAACTATGTTGAATAACAGTGGCAAGAGTAGACATCCTTGTCTTGTTCCTGATCTTAGAGGAAATGTTTTCAGTTTTTCACCACTGAGAATGACGTTTGCTGTGGGTTTCTCATATATGGTCTTTATTATGTTGAGGTAGGTTCACTCTATGCCCAGTTTTTGGAGAGTTTTTATCATAAATGGGTGCTGAATTTTGTCAAAAGCTTTTCCTGCATCTATTGAGATGATCATATGGTTTTTATTCTTCAATTTGTTAATATGGTGCATCACATTGATTGATCTGCGTATATTGAGGAATCCTTGCATCCCTGAGATTAATCCCACTTGATCATGGTGTATGATCCTTTTAATGTGTTGTTGGATTCTGTTTGCTAGTATTTTGTAGTATCTTTGTTTGGTTTTAGTATCAGGGTGATGGTGGCCTCGTAGAATGAGTCTGGGAGTGCTCCTTCCTCTGCAATTTTTTGGGAGAGTTTGAGAAGGAGGGATGTTAGCTCTTCTCTAAATGTTTGATAGAATTCACCTGTGAAGCCATGTGGTACTGGATTTTGTTTGTTGGAAGATTTTTAATCACAGTTTCAATTTCCTTACTTGTGATTGGTCTGTTCATGTTTACTATTTCTTCCTGGTTCAGGCTTGGAAGGTTATACCTTTCTAAGAATTTGTCCATTTCTTCCAGGTTGTCCATTTTATTGGCACAGAGTTGCTTGTAGTAGTCTCTTAGGATGCACTGTATTTCTGCAGTGTTCATTGTAACTTCTTTTTCATTTCTAATTTTACTGATTTATCTCCTCTTTTTCTTGATGAGTCTGGCTAAAGGTTAATCAATTTTGTTTATCTTCTCAAAGAACCAGCTTTTAGTTTTATTGATCTTTGCAACTGTTTCCTTTGTTTCTATTTCATTTATTTCTGCTCTGATCTTTATGATTTCTTTCCTTCTATTAACTTTGCATTTTGTTTGCTCTTCTTTCTCTAGTTCCTTTAGGTGTAAGGTATGATTGTTCATTTGAGATTTTTCCTGTTTCTTGAGGTAGGACTGTATTGCTATAAACTTCCCTCTTAGAGCTGCTTTTGCTGCATCCCATAGGTTTTGGGTCATCGTGTTTTCACTGTCATTTGTCTCTCGGTATTTTTTGATTTCCTCTTTGATTTCTTCAGTGATATCTTGGTTATTTAGTAATGTATTGTTTAGCTACCATGTGTTTGTGTTTTTTATGATTTTTTTTCCTGTAACTGATTTCTAATCTCATAGAGTTGTGGTCAGAAAAGATACTTGCTGTGATTTCAATTTTCTTAAATTTACTGAGGCTTGATTTGTGACCCAAGATGTGATCTATCCTGGAGAATGTTCCATGCATACTTGAGAAGAAAGTGTAATCTGCTGTTTTTGGATGGAATGTCCTATAAATATCAATTAAATCTATCTGGTCCATTGTCATTTAAAGCTGTGTTTCCTTATTAATTTTCTGTTTGGAAGATCTGTCCATTGGTGTAAGTGAGGAGTTAAAGTCCCTCACTGTTACTGTGTTACTGTTGATTTCCTCTTTTAAACCTGTTAGCATTTGCCTTATGTATTGAGGTATTCCTACACTGGGTGTATATATATTTACAATTGTTGTATCTTCTTCTTGGATTGATCCCTTGATCATTATGTAATGTCCTTCCTTGTCTCTTGTAACATTCTTTATTTTAAAGTCTAATTTAGCTGATATGAGTATTGCTACTCCAGCTTTCTTCTGATTTCCATTTGCATGGAAAATCTTTTTCCATTCCCTCACTTTGTCTGTATGTGTCCCTAAGTCTGAAGTAGGTCTCTTGTAGACAGCATATAGATGGGTCTTGTTTTTGTATCCATTCAGCCATTCTGTGTCTTTTGGTTGGAGCATTTAATCCATTCCCACTTAAGGTAATTATCAATATGTATGTTCCTATTATCTTTTTCTTAATTGTCTTGGCTTTGCTTTTGTAGGTCCTTTTCTTCTCTTGTGTTTCTCACATAGAGAAGTTCCTTAGCATTTGTTGTAGAGCTGGTAGGGTGGTGCGGAATTCTCTTAGCTTTTGCTTGTCTGTAAAGCTTTTAATTTTTCCATCAAATCTGAATGAGATTCTTGCCAGGTAGAATCATCTTAGTTGTATGTCCGCCCCTTTTATCACTTTAAATATATCATGCCACTCCCTTCTGGCTTGTAGAGTTTCTGCTGAGAAATCAGCTGTTAATTTTATGAGAGTTCCATTGTATGTCATTTGTCTTTTTTCCCTTGCTGCTTTTAAATTTTTTTCTTTGTTATTAATTTTTGTCAATTTGATTACTATGTGTCTCAGCATGTTTCTCCTTGGGTTTATTCTGCGTGGGACTCTCTGTGCTTCCTGGACTTGGGTGGCTATTTCCTTTCCCATGTTAGGGAAGTTTTCAACTATAATCTCTTCATATATTGTCCCAGGTCCTTTCTCTCTCTCTTCTCCTTCTGGGACCCCTATAATGTGAATGTTGGTGCATTTAATTTGTCCCAGAGGTCTCTTAGGCTATCCTCATTTCCTTCCAATCTTTTTTCTTTATTCTGTTCCGCAGCAGTGAATTCCACCATTCTGTCTTACAGGTCACTTATCCGTTCTTCTGCCTCAGTTTTTCTGCTATTGATTCCTTCTAGTTTATTTTTCATTTCAGTTACTGTAGTGTTCATCTCTGTTTGTTCTTTAATTCTTCTAGGTGTTTGTTCCTTAATTCTTCTAGGTCTTTGTTAAACATTTCTTGTATCTTCTCGATCTTTGTCTCCATTCTTTTTCCAAGGTCCTGGATCATCTTCACTATCATTATTCTGAATTCTTTTTCTGGAAGGTTGCCTGTCTCCACTTCATTTAATTGTTCTTCTGGGGTTTTACCTTGTTCCTTCAACTGGTACATGGTCCTCTGCCTTTTCATTTCATCTACCTTTCTGTGAATGTGGTTTTCGTTCCACAGGCTGCAGGACTGTTGTTCCTCTTGCTTCTGCTGTCTGCCCTCTGGTAGATGAGGCTATCTAAGAGGCTTGTGCAAGCTTCCTGATGTGAGAGACTGGTGGTGGGTAGAGCTGGGTGTTACTCTGGTGGTCAGAGCTCAGTAAAACTTTAATCCACTTGTCTGCTGACAGGTGGGGCTGAGTTCTCTCCCTGTTGGTTGTTTGGCCTGAGGCAACACAGCCCTGGGGCCTACAGGCTCTTTGGTGGGGCTAATGGTGGACTCCGGGAGGGCTCACACCAGAGTACTTCCCAGAACTTCTGCTCCCAGTGTCCTTGTCCCTGCGGTGAGCCACAGCTGACCCCCGCCTCCTGCAGGAGACCCTCCAAACACCAGCAGGTAGGTCTGGTTCAGACCTCCTATAGGGACCCATGGCTCCTTCCCCCTGGGTCCTGACGTGAACACTACTTTGTGTGTGCCCTCCAAGAGTGGAGTCTCTGTTTCCCCAAGTACTGTCAAAGTCCTGCAATCAAATACCGCTAGCCTTCAAGTCTGATTCTCTGGAATTCTTCCTCTCATTGCCAGACCCCCAGGTTGGGAAGCCTGACATTGGGCTCAGAACCTTCACTCCAGAGGGTGGACTTCTGTGGTATAACTGGTTGCCAGTTTGTGAGTCACCCACCCAGCGGTTATGGGATTTGATTTTATTATGATTGCCGCCCCTCCTACATCTTACTGAAGCTTCTCCTTTGTCTTTGGATGTGGGGTATCTTATTTGGTGAGTTCCAGTATCTTCCTGTCAAACAATTGTTCAGCAGTTAGTTGTGTTCCGGTACTCTTGCAAGAGGGAGTGAGCGTACGTCCTTCTATTCCACCATCTTGAACCAATCTCCTGGATTTGTTTTTATTAGTCTGTATTGTGATGAATGTTGAAGTCTGGTCTGGAAACCAAATCTGCTCCAAAATAAAGGGTCTAATTATTGTTCTAAGTTTTAATCACCAGATTGTACAGTCTGAGCAGACAGGCTGGGAAGACTTGTGAGTCAGTCTGACAGAATTATTGAGAGTGAAGGGTCTGCACTGGAAATACTGCTGTGTTTCCTCACTCTAACCTGAGCAGAGAAAATAGAAAGTCTTAGCTTCTCCACCAGGTGTCTGGCTTCCATGATCTGAACCACAGAACAGGCTATGGGATGGGATGGGGGCAAGGAGGAGCCTGCAAGGAGCCCTGGATGTCGTTCCCCCCAACAATCACAAGTTCTGCCATGTCTTCCACATGGGAAGTCTGGGCATGGAAAAACAGAGTCCTACCCACCACATTTATGTTTGTCAGGGCGACTAAGGTGCCATCGTTGTTCACCTTGAAGTATGGGCTTAAAACCTCATAGTGTAGCTTGTCATTTCCCTTACAGTCACTGAAGGTCACTCTAAACTCCGGAACTCCACAGTCCAAGGCCCCCCTCAGCCCTCAGGCTGTGCTGCCTTCCCCCTGCAGCACAGGTCCTGCATAGCAGCACTATTTACAACAGCTAAGACATGGAAACAACCCAAGTGCCCATCAACAGGCGATTGACTTAAGAAGATGTGATATATACATATATACAATGGAATATTACTCAACCATAAAAAAAACTGAACTATTGCCATTGCAGCAACATGGATGGACCTAGAGAATATTATGCTTAGAGAAACATTCAGAGAAAGACAAGTACTACAGGATATAACTTATATGTGGAATCTAAAATATGAATCTATATACAAAACAGAAACAGACTCACAGACAGAAAACAAACTTATGGTTACCAACAGTGGGGGGTGGGGACAAATGAGAAGTACGGGATTAACAGATACAAACTACTATCCATAAAATAGGAAAACAATAAGGATTTACCATATAGCACAGGGAATTATATTCAGTATCTTATAATAACCTATAATGGAATGTAATCTGCAAAAAAAAATACCTGAATCACTATGTTGTACACCTGAAACTAATGAAATACTGTAAGTCAACTACACTTCAGTTAAAAAATAACATACAATACTTAAAAATATATATATATTCGCAATCAATAGGCCACATATATACAATGAATGTCAAGCACCAAGTCCAGCTCATAGTATACCATTTATTATTATATATATATCACACACTTAATCTATAATTTGTTCAACAGCTTCTATAAAACTGTGAACTCTTTTCATAAAAGCTGGGTACCTAGTGACTATGCCAAACACTCTGTTTACTACTGCCCATAATATTTTCTCTTGGGATGTGAGTCTTGGGATTTTTTCTTTTTCTCTGTCCTATTCTGTAATTATTTCCTTCTCTGGAATTACCTAAAGAATGCCTCATCTAATAACTGCTCTTTACTAGTAAAATTCAGAAAAAAGAAGTTGACCTTTATTGTGAAGCTGTCATGGGCTAAATACTTTACTATGCTATTGAGACAACTAGGGACGCCTAATGCTTGCTGAGAAACTCTCATGCTCCAGGCACTGTAATGGCAATTTCCACATGTTATCTCATTTAATTCTGAGAGCAATAATGAAAAATGCCTATTTTTCAGATGAGAAAACTGTGCCTCAGTGAGATTAGACTTACCTAAATTCATGTAATGGGCTACAAATCTGGGATTCCAGCGGGTTAACTTTCTTATTCCAAATATGTTTGAATTATTAACCAATTTATTTGTATGGAGGAAATAAGGTTCACAAAATTCCTAGAACATATAATTATCTATAGAACAACCACATCAATGGGCAGCAGCATCTCTCAAGACCCAAATAACAGTGAATGAAACAAAATATGGCAGCAGTCCAAAAAGAAAGTTATCACAGTTGGTGCCATCTTTCTTTATTTCCGTTAGTTGTATTTTCCTTGGATTGGGACGTATAGAACATTTTGTAAGTTTTTGTTAGAGGCAGATGCCTGTTCTTTCTTAGACTAGTTACTTGAGAGCTAGGATAAAATACGGAATTTGACAAGTAAAAACTTTATAGCACAGGGAACTATACTCAATATCTTGTAATAACCTATAGTGGAAAAGAATCTCAAAAATAATACGTACATACATACAAACAGACACACACACACACATACACACACACAGAGGCCAAAAAGTTCGTTCGGGATTTTCCATAACATGGGAAACCCGAACGAACTTTCTGGTCGAGTCAATATGTATTACTGAATCACTCTGCTGTACACCTGCAACAGAACACTGTAAATCAACTATACTTCAATAAAAAAAAATTTTAACTATGAATTTTCCAAAAACCTTAGACCTCCAATAATGCTATTGGCATCCAATCAATCAAAAAGTATTTATTGTATTACTACTGTGTTCTCATCCTCAGCAAAATGTCACCTGCAGAGTAGACTAGACACCCTCTTTTATCATTTTATTGCACCCTGGATGTTTTCTTTGTAGCTGTTCAACATCTTTCTGCCCCATGAGATCACACAGTAAGCTACATAAGGGTTAGGACTATATATTTGTCTTGCTGTCTGCTCTATTCCCAGACACACACACACACACACACACACACACACACACACACACACACACACAGCATTTACTCTATGGCAGAGCCCTTTGATTACTGTTTCTTAGAGGGACACCAACTCTAAGCAAATCTTAAGTATAAACAAAAGACCATCTGATTTCAATGTTTTAAATATAACATGGTTGAACACTTTTTGCATTATCAGAATGTTTCCTGTGGCTTTTCTGCCTATAAAATGATTAAAGCCAAACGCTCTAAACTGATTTCATCCAAAAATAAGAGAACATCCTGCCATCACACCTGCATCAAGCCATTTCTGCTCATTCCCAGAGTTATATTTACTTTCAAAGGTAAGATCTTTCTTCACATTTTCATGATTTTTTTCCCAAATTTATTTCTCAACAAGCAGCCATACCTATGTGGTTTTATCTCCTGCCCCTTGTTAGCTATTAATATTCCAAATTCAGCTCACCTGCAAACTGGTTAAAAAGTAACTGTACTGAGGCAAAGAATATGAAAACTATACAACATTAAAAGCAATAAAAACTATTATTAAGAATAAATATTTGTCAGGTTAAAATTTAGAGGAAGTTCTAAAAGATATCTAATAAATCGCCCCCATTGGTGATTAGCACTATTTTACTTATAAAAAAATTTTAACTTTATAAAATGAATTGTTTAATCAGGCTGGATTTTAAAGTCTAGAATCACTGCAAATGGGCTGGTTTGTGCATACAGAAATCAACGTTTCAATTTCAAATGATTTCCATTTTCCATAATATCACCTTTGTCATCCTTTACGTAACACTGTCTTCTCTCAAATTTCTTACATCATAGATGGCAGAATACCCTCTCTGCTGCATCCTTTGCAAACTAAGCCTTTCTCTCCTGAAATGATCATGTCCTTTTTCCTGAACTTCCTTCCCTAAGTGAATCTCCACTATAACTCATTCAGGAGTTTTCACCCAATGAGATTTACCGCCTCTGATTAAAATGGCAACACATTACTTTCACTTGCGTGGACAGACTAATAATCTGTGAAGCATATTTTTATATCAGCTCAAGATATAATGCATTGCCCTTTTCTGTAATCTTTGGCCCATGGCTCTGAAAGTTTTCTCAACGTATTTTGGTTAGACATGCTCAACTTGTATTCTTTCTTACGAATTTTCTTCTGCTGTTGGACTTCTTTCCTCATTGTGCAATGGCATCTTTTCTGTTTAATGGCTAGTAGAAAATCTTATGAAGAAAAGGATAGTTTCCCTCTGAAAATTTCAAAGATTTCTCAAGATACCATTTCCAAGTTCAAATTTCTTTATCAGTGAGGTGAAATAATCTTAGGATTATTATATTTTCTATTAATAATGATAGTAGTAAAAACTTTATTTTCTTTTCTCTTTTGCCATGAAATATATATGTAAAAGAGTGTTAATTGTTTATTTACATTTCAGAGAGAAATAATAAAATGATCAACCGTATATGAGCCAACTCGCCTCAACCAGAGCTTTGCTGATAACTACAGGCTCCCTGGGAGAAGTTTTCTGTTATCAAGTTCTTTGAATAGACTTTGAATACTTCAAAAGACCCCTTTCATCCACCCTTCATTCTACTCCTAACTAAAGATGCCCAACCTTACCTCTGCTAACATTTCCAACCATTCTCTAGGTTCCCAAACTGGACCACATAACCACTCACTTTGGCAACTCCATCGCTGCTCTCTAGACTTCCCCACATCTTTGGCTTTCTGATATACCAATGTGCAAGTCTAATATTCCCAATAGCTAATACTTATTGCTCTTCTATGAGATAACACAGCATTGGGCTCAGTCCCACACATTTGATCCTCACAACAAACCAATGAAGCTGATATTGTTAGTTTTAATATCTTTGTGGTCTTTTTATAATACAAGATGTGTTTTTTCCTCTATAATTAAAACAAATAAGAAAAGCTTTTTTAAAATAAATGTTTGTTGAATGAAGATTTGGAAAAATCTTTACATACTTGTAAATAAAGAAACACACACACTTATCCATCTAGAATTGAAGGGGGAAATGTGGAAGGAGGAAGTAGAAAGTCTGGCATCACTGATGAATAATATCCATTTTTTAAATGCTTAAATGTATCCAAGGAGGAAAAACAACACGTGCTAATTCATTCTCTACATGAATTCTTTAGGACACTTTAAAATGAGGAAAATTCATCTTTATTCTCTTTTAGCCCTTTTCTTCTTTGCTGAAATTCTATTAAGGGAAATAAGTATTTGTGGCACCTATAATTTTTCCCTTTAATATATCGTTTTCTGTAGACGTTATAATTAAGGTCACAAATACACAGCAGGTAAGATTTTTTTTAAAAAGATAGACTCTATTTGGGGTTCTGTCAAACCCTGGCTCAGTGAATTTGAAAAAAAGGATTAGCTCCATTTTTTTCAATTATGATATAATAATCTTGCCACCTACTTCAAAGAATTGTGAATTAATGTGATAAAATTTGAGTTCTTTCAAAATGAGCACTCTAAAAATAAGTAAACTTATTTCACACTGTTCCATTAATTCTGAGTCTCCTTATTTTAAAAAGGAAACATAAAAAGGGAACAAATGGCAACCACAGTTTATTTTCTAACCACTTGCTCTTAAGAAAATTACTTTTGATTTCTGTCTATTACAATCTATTTCTGCCATTTCTTGAGAAATAGCAATAAAAAATTGTATTTGGGGCTTCCCTGGTGGCGCAGTGATTGAGAGTCCGCCTGCCGATGCAGAGGACACGGGTTCGTGCCCCGGTCCAGGAAAAACCCACATGCCGCGGAGCGGCTGGGCCCGTGAGCCATGGCTGCTGGGCCTGCGCGTCCGGAGCCTGTGCTCCGCAACGGGAGAGGCCACAACAGTGAGAGGCCCGCGTACCGCAAAAAAAAAAAAAAAAAATTGTATTTGCCCTTTGACCCAGTAATTCTACTCTTGTGAACTTTGCCTAAGAAACATGTCAAAATATCCCCCCCCAAAAGTTTTATACACAATTATATTTATTGTAGCCTTAATAGCACAGGGGAAAAAAAACAACTAATGATCCAATAATGAGGTTATGTTTAAGTAAATTGTTATTTAGCCACATGATGAATCAAATATTAAAAAATATATAATATATATATAAAGGAACTTCATAACAACACAGAGGTCTCATCTTAAAGTTAACTGAAACAAAAGACAATGAAACTGTTTACATACTCTGAGCTCAGCTGTATCAAAAAAAGATTAAGATGAAAAAGGTTATTAGCAATGCAGATCTGAAAATAGTAGAGTTATAGATAATTATACTATCTTCTTTTAGTTTTCCAATTATCTATAGTGGATTTTTTTTTTTTTTTTTGGCCGCACCACAGGGCATACAGGATCTTACTTCCCCAACAAGGGATCGAATCCGTGCCCCCTCCAATGGAAGCATGGAGTCTTAACCACTAGACTGCCAGGGAAGTCCCTTTGCTATGTTTATAATAAGGAAGATTGGAAGTCACATTGTACACAAAATACTTTCAGGATACATTTTAAATTCAATGGGTTGAGTTTACCAAGAAACTGATGCAAAGCAACACATGACACTCTGGTTCCCAAACATGGACACTGCTATCAGACTCACCAGCACCTCACACATTTTATTCAACAAGGAGTAGAATTAAACCACTCTTGGGATCTCAGTGAACTCCTAATGCTCTAGTACCACAAAGAAAATTCTGCAAAACAGAACTTAGTCACTTAGTACACCTCAGCCCCCCATCGTTCACTTCGCTACTCTCTCTAGACCAGACACCTGGTTCTTCAGGAGCTCAAGTTCTGTTTCCCTAAATTGGCCAAATAGGCAATTACTGCCTGGCTCAGTATCAGAGCCTTAAATGATATACCCTTCTCAAGTTCCTAAATAGATCGTCTTAGTCCTGAGACAACTAACAATTTATTTTGCAGGATAAAATGGTGTCCGGCAGACCACAATGGCTGAGTAAGTTTCTGAGGACAACCTCTTCTCCTTTTTCACTCTTACTTTGGTTTAGGACAGGCCCAGCTCTGTCCACCGAGACAGCCATAAACCTCCCAGAGAATTTCCTCTGGTTTCAAGCTGACTTTGTTCACCAGACTTGAATCCTTGTTCTGAGACTAAAAATGGTCTTATGGGTAAAAGCATGGGCTTTGGGATCAGAGAACTTTGGGTTCAAATCTTAGCACAGCCATTTATTTGTTCTGCAACTTTGAGCAGGTTACTTGACTCCTACAGCTTTCACTTGAAAAATGAAAGTAACAATTCTTAAACTTTTTGAGTCTGCAGGAAGATTTCCTGAAACGATGTAAGTAAGAGGCTGATATCTGATACTAATATTCACTAGGTTGTAGTTTAAATGAATGTACAGGTATTAAAATAAAGGTTTCAATTGAGAGTTTTTTTAAATGAGGAACTAGGACAAGATGCAAAATTGTTAAAGAGTCTAAGAACCAGAGTAAAGACCCTCCATCAAAGGGACATGAAGATTGGGAGCTGGACATCAGAAAAGAAGATATTTGTCACATTGATTTTAGCACCTAGTTGATATTATTGTGACTCTTTTTTCTTAATTAGTGTTATTGGAGTCTAACACAAAGTCACAAAGCATAAATGTAAGGCACAAGGAATTATCGCTAAGTAAACAGCCATATAACACCCAGCACCACAGGCCAAGATCTAGAACATTGCTGGCCCCAGAGAAACAAAAGAGGGATTTTTAAGGACAGTGTTTAAGTGTTCTTAAAAAGAGTATTGTCTATTTCAATGTTGTAAGTAGCAAAAACATCCTCATACCTCCATGTCACTCACCTGAACACCAGGACACTGCACAACATAGTATAGCAATAATGAGGAAGAATCATCACCTGTGGTCCAGGTGGGTGTCCAGGTTATTGCCCAGACCCACACACACCCATGTGTGCTTTGCTCTGGTGGGCCGCCAGAACATGTCCCTATGCAACCTTAGTGAAGCACAGGGTGGAAAACTTCAACCAAAAAAGCGTCTTTCCTGGGATCTGACATTGCATGCACTTGTCATAGTGATGCTTAGAGCACTGCATTGTATCAAAAAAAAAAAGCAGGGCGGTTAGCATAAATGAAAAGTCATTCAAAAATAATAAAAAATGTGACTTTCTTCCTCTATTTATAGCCTGTGATACAAAATTTAAAACTCAGTGAGGATCAAATAAGGTAAATATCATACACCAGAAATATGCTGTCGATTAATTCCCACAGATAGAAGCAAATTAAATAGGGTTCTTAAATATGAAAGCTGGTACTGGTTTATATTTAATAGTCCTATAGCTCTAGAGTTTAAAAACTGAATAAATTAAAAATTCATCTTCTAAATCTTTGTATATTGATCAATGAATTAAAATTAAATTTTGTGATATGCCTTTAGCCAAGTTCTAGCCTCAACCTAATATTCTGTGTGCCTGTCTTCATTATAGGGACTAGGTCCTGATCTAAAGGTATCTATGTCGGAAGAACCTTGAAAATCATTTGATTCTACCCCCCTCCATCTTCCACACAGGGAAAAACGAAGACCCAGAGGGATAGAGAGGCTTATCTAGAATTACCTAGCTAATTAATTGTGAAGATGAGTCTAGAACTCCAACTAATACCCTGTGCATTATACAAGAGATTTTCCTGTTCTCTACAACCTTTGGATCTACAGATGCTTTGGATCAAAGCGTGCCTCAGGTGTTAAGGAAGAGTTTTAGCAGTTTGCTGCAGAATACCAGACCCCATTATCCTTTCGCCATTTCAAACTAAGCAACTCCATTTGTTTTACATATTGGCTTCCACGTTAGATTTCATTTGAGGAACACATTTGGCTAGAATAATTTGACAGCCATTGCTTTCTGTGAGTATCGGTGGACTTTGTTTTCAAAAAACATGCATTGCGAATCAACAGAATCAACATAAACCTAATTTACCATTTTGCTAGGCTCGACAAGATAAATTTGAACTGCTGTTAACCCTCAACAAAAACAACAGATATCAAACAGCCTTTAGACTGACACTCCCCTGCCTAAAGATGCTAACTTGCAAATAAATCACTAATTGGCTGGTCACTGGACCTTGGTTGAATAATTGATTTAGCTACATCATATAACGCATCTCTGTTTCATTTCACAGAAGAAAGCCACTCAAGGAAAATATGTTTAGAACGTAACTTCATATGAGAGGGTAAAAAGACCAATATGTGTGCATCAGGCACATTTCCACAAAACGCAGGCCAGTTACATTGGGAATGTCAGCTGTTGTCATCATTTCAAAATCCTGTCACTATTTGAGAACTTTGCATCTCAGGTCATCTTTGGTCAGATATATCTACCTCCAATCATTCTAAGTGCATAGAAGGTGCTCTCTCTGATACTAATAGAGAAAAATCTATGCTCTGGAAATGCCTAAAATGTCCTGACTTTGTTAACTCCTCGTCACTGGGAATCTTTATCCTTACAACTGGTTTTCCAATTACCTGAAAGAAGATGATGGGTAGAGAGTCGATGGACAGAAAAAGCAACAACAATCAAAATGCCTTTTTGGCATAAATAACACTGATTCTTCCAAAGATAAGAAGGAAATCACTTAAGCCAAGATGAATAGAATCCGAATAGGTAATAAATGAGTAAGGAGTTCAGTACATACCTGAGGGCAAAGGGAGCAATACCTTTCCACCTTCCATATGAGCATTTGCCCTTTAGTTAACTTTCGAGCTCTGTCCCCTTGGTAACCCGATAAAAGCTGATAAGTTACATACCTTACCAGGCAACTCTGCTTATGGAAGAAGTGATTTCTGATCTGCAGACTGCATCTGAGAGAACAATAAATACCTCTGGGCCCCCCTGAGGGACAGGCCTCTTTCACTCAGCCTAATGTTTTCAAGATTCATCCATGTTGTAGCATGTATCAGTATTTCACTTCCTTCTTTTCTTTTTTCTTAACTTATTGAGACATAATTCACATAACATGCAATTTATTCATTTAAAGTGTACAATTAACTGGTTTTTAGTATATTCAGAGTTGTGCAAGCATCACCACAGTCAATTTAGAACCTTTTTGTCACCTCCAAAGAAACCCTGTACCCTTTAACTATCACCCTACTCTCTGCCCATCTCCTCCAGTCCTAAGCAACCATCAATATGCTTTCTGTTCTGGACTTTCATGTGAATGGAATCATATAGTATGTGGTCTTTTACGGCTGGTTTCTTTCACTTAATGTACTGTTTTCAAGGCTCATCCATGTTGTATCATGTATCAGGACTTCATTCCTTTTATGGTTGAACAATATTCCATTGTAGGCATATACCACATTTTATCCATTATCTATCTATCCAATTGATAAATGCTGGGTTGTGACCACCTTTTGGCTATTATGAATAACAAAGCTATAAACATCTGGGTACAAATCTTTGTGTGGATTTCATTTATCTTGGGCATATATCCATTTGCTGAGTCAGTGGCAACTCCAGGCTTAATCATTTGAGGAATTGCCAGACTGTTTTCCAAACTGGCTGCAACACTTTACATTCCTACCAGCCGTGTACGAGTGTTCTTATTTCTCCACATCCTCCTCAACTCTTTTCCAACTTGGTTAAGATGCCACATGGTTATTTTTAATGATCGCTTTTTCCTTCTCCAAAGGGCTTGCAAACTCCATTCTGGGATATTTTCAAGAATTCTGCCCAGTATTACCAAATTCTCCAGCTTTCAGGTTGTAAAAATTTTCTTTTTAAGAGACAGTGGCCTTTGCCTAGCGCCTGCACTTATTATGCCCATTCTTCAAACTTGCCCAAATATCACCATTTCTCAAAGATCACTTTGCACTGAGAGAAACCGAAGACTGGGTATCCACTTGTGTCTTTTTCTTCAACGCTGAGAAAATTTTGCATAAAAACAACCCCCCAAACACAGATGATTTTTTTTTTAAAAAAGTTAATTTTGGTTATTTGGCACTACTTTTTTATTTCCCTCTATTATTCCTATATTGAGTTATAATAAGTCACATGTCATGAAATATAAATCAGTACTATAAGAGAAAAGGTTACTTAAGCACACAAAATTGAGTAGAATATATTCAATCAATAAATGAATACCATAGTATTTTAAATGCAGAATCTAATCCTTTCGAAATGATCTGTTGGTTCTAATGAATAATTATTTCACAGAAAGTTTTTAATAAAATTCAGGTTTTAAAGAGGAAAATTATTAACACTGTATTTTACTACCAAAAAGTTATTGCATGATTCTGATAATTTAAAACAGAGAGTAGAACAAGAAATTTCATTATTATTTCAGACTAGTGTTATGACTCTATACAACCTGAGCAAAAGACATCATTTTATTGAGGTATAATTGACATATTATATATCTTTCTGTGTCTCACTTATTTTACTTAGCGTAATGCCTTCAAAGTCCATCCATGTTGTTGCAAATGGCATGTGCGTGTATATATATATATATATATATATATATATATATATTATATATATAACAAATACATAAAATACACACACATATATATCTTATCTTCTTTATGCATTCATCCATCAATGGACACTCAGGTTGTTTCCATATCTTGTCTGTTGTAAATAATGCCGTGATGAACATGCGGGTGCATATATCTTCTCAAAGCAGTGTTGTTGTTTTCTTTGGATAAGTACTAGAAGTGGAACTACCAGATCATATGGTAGTTCCATTTTCAATTTTTTGAGGGACTTCCATACTGTTTTCCATAATGGCTATACTAATTTACATTTCACCAACATTGCACAGGGTTTTTTATTTTCCCTTTTCTCTATATTCTTGCCAACACTTTATTTCTTGTCTTTTTGATAACAGCCATTCTAATAGGTATGAGGTAATATCTCATTGTGCTTTTGATTTGCATTTCCCTGATGATTAGTGATGCTGAGCATCTTTTCATCTATTGTAGGCCAGCTGAATGTGTTCTTTGGAAAAATGTCTGTTCAGATCCTCTACCTATTTTTCAATCCGATTGGGGTTTTTTTTGTTTTGTTTTGGCTATTGAGGCAATTGCCTTCTTTATAAATTTTGGATGTTAGCCCCTTGGATATATGCAAATATTTTCTCCCATTTCTGAAAACATTTTCTCCCATTCAGTAGGTGGCCTTTTCATTTTGTTGATGGTCTCCTTTGCTGTGCAGAAACTTCTTTGTTTGATGTCATCCACTTGTTTATTTTTGCTTTCGTTGCCTTTGATTTTGAAGTCAGATCCAAAAAATTCATCACCAAGGGCTTCCTGCCTACTCATTCTTCAAGGTGTTTTATGGTTTTAGGTCTTACATTCATCTTTAATCCATTTTGAGTTAATTTTTGTGTATGGCATAAGATAGTAGTCTCGTTTATTTTGTATATGTCTGCCCAATTTTCCCAACACCATTTCTTGAAGAAACTGTCTTTTCTCATCGTATATTCTTGGTTCCTTTATTGTAATTTAATTAACCACACATGACTGGTTTATTTCTGGACTCTCTATTCTGTTCCCCCAACCTATGTGTCTTTTATGCTAACACCATACTGTTTTAATTACTATAGCTTTGTGATACAGTTTGAAATAAGGAAGCATGATACCTCTAGCTTTGTTATTCCTTCTCAAGATTGCTTTAGCTATTCAAGATCTTTTATGATTCCATACAAATTTTTTGTTCTATTTCTGTGAATGTTTTGAATCAAACATTAGTTACCTCCTCCTTTGCAGATAAACTTAGAACTAAAAATTAGACAAACTTACAAAGAAATGAGCTGAAGTTTAGCAATCCTATCACATTATTCTGGTAGCTGACATGGTTAGTCTTTGTCAAGTATGGAAAACAGACGAGTTATGAGATAAGAAGCTGTATAACAAATCGCAAAAACTCCAATCCTTGAGGAGTGATATTATCTGTATGTCCATTATTGATTCCCAGAATACCATATTCAAAATAAAAATACAAATATATTTTACTACCAAATGTAGTTTTAAATTATCTGCCACTGTTTAGCTAATGCAAATCCAAGCCCCTCCTCATTTTATTGTGCTTACTTGAAAGTTTTCTATACCTCTAAATTATATCTGTAAGGATTCTCACATTTTATAGGATGAGTAGTTAGTAGATATACATATTTGGACCAATGCCTAGGGCTAATTTTACTCACTTTTTGTTTAGTTCAAGTCCTGTCCAGTCCTCTGGAATTAAACCTCCAGAAAGAAGGGGAAAGCATGTGGTCATAACCAGGGTGCTAAATTAAAGAAGGGAAAAGAGCCTTAGGAGTAGCAAATGTCCGTCTGATTTTGTTGGTATCTTTTTAAGAAAGCCTCTCAGGTAGAAGGAGCATCTATACAGGGACATCTAGTGGCAAAGAAGAATCAATACAGTTATTGGCCTCAACAACACTTGAATTTTACCTTTGCTCCACCTTTGTACAATCAAGGAGGAAAAAAACCCTGAACTCTAAATAATGGCCATTTACAGTGTTTATAACTGTACTTGAGCAAGAAAAAAATACTTGAAAAAGCAAAGAATTTGAACTGAATCTTTTTCTTTTTCATAACAAAATTAAGCTTATAGCCAAGATAGATTTGTTCCCATCAGGTTTCTCTATTTTTTCAAGCCATAGTACTGTTAAGAGATAAAAGAACAGTTTTACCAAAATTAATCTTTCCAGAGACATCAAAAGCCAGAATAAATCAATTACCCTTATGCTGTAGAACATTAGTTAAATAGCATTACTTTTTTAAGCAATATGACTGTAATTAAAAAAAAACTAACAGAAAACTAATGATCTGTATCACAAATGAAACCATTAAAATGAAATAACAGTGAATCTTAATTAAACCATTCAGTAACCTTAAGATAGTTTCTTATGTGTCTCTTCTATAGAAATCTTTTTGTGTCTTTCTTTGAAATGAGACTGAAAATTAAGCAAAAACTGACTTCAGTACAAATACTCTTTCTCCCCACTAGCTTTCTTTCCTACCGGAACAGGAAAGGCAACTGCTTTTTCAGATATTTCTGGAGAGTTGTAGAGCAAAGGACAAGAAAAGGGTGAGCATTTAGATCTGGGTCTCAAAAGGCGTATATTATTAAGGATAACAGGTACAATGTTTTGACTTTAATTACTGACCTGAATCATTTCAGCAGACCAACGTGGAATCTTACTCAAGACTAAACTTCAGAATGGTTATTTAATTCGCAAGGTGTTTTGTTTTTACCTTGCCTTCAAGACAGGAATTTTCCTCCACCCCACCAGGGGAACCAGCCTAGCACTTCTAGCTCTCTCCCTGTACCAGCTTTTCTCATCTCAGTGCTGGTCCTTTTCTTCTCATAATTACCATAGCTTCCCATTTTTACTGATATAAAAGTGGGCTTTAATATTTCACAGCCACTTTGCACTCACACTCGTTTAGGAAAACACTAAAACCCAATCATCAGGCAGAGTTGTTATTCTCACTTTTCTGGGCACCTCATTTCTGACAGCCTGAATACTCACTGTTCTCCCTCTCAGTCACTCAGTATTTACCAGGTGTAAGATGATTTGACATTGATTTTTACTGAGGAAACTTGAAATTGCTACACATCTCATTTCATCTATTCCCAGATCATAAGTTGATCCTATTTGTATACAACTACCTCAATATCATATAAGTATATGATGCATAGACATAGATAGATAGATATAATGAGGAAACAAATGGTACAAACTTGAAGAACATCAAGAAACTTACCTTAACTAAAAAGGCAGAAAAAGCATAAGTAGTGATTCCCTGAATCCAGATGGAGGAGATGGGGAAAGGGTGTTACTTTCTTATGAATTAAAAAAAAAAAAAAGAGTATGATAGTTGTGAAAACCTATTACTTACACACTAATCTAATATTCAGTATACATTTTTCAATCTTTTTCCTTATGTCTTGCCCCCAAATGTCCCATCAACCAACAGCTTTTCTTGGACAATAAATGTAATACTCATCATGGATGAATTTTTTTTTTTAATTTGCAAAGGCCAGACTAGACTTGGGGTACACCGTAGGCTGACAAGTCATCATGTGTATAAACTAACCCAATGGAGCAGATTAGGATATGGTTAGGGAAGACTGCATTGGATGAACTGTGTGAATTTATAAATTCTGACAGACTGATACACATAGAGCTATATATACACATATACATACACACAGAAATACACACAGAAATACAGATATAAATATGTGTATTAGCTATAGTCTGATTCCCCACATCTGCCCACTGAGAGGGCCTGGAAACAATGATACCTCAATAACCATGAACACACCTAGTGTCCAGATCTTGGCTTTTAATTGCCATTCTCAGCTAAAAGAAATTAAGGCTCCTTGGAGAAATGGCTGACTATAGACATGATTGAAACAGGGAAAGAACAAGACGACCCTGGAACATCTTATTATGCCAGAGACCAAGGATGTGCACAAAGAATGATGGAGATACGTCAAAAGGACATGGAAACCAGCTTCAACAAACTCTAGTAGTTAAGCAGAGGGCAATCTGAGGATCACATCAAATAAAGACAGTAATGGGGTATAATCCATTGAATAAAGTGGGAAACAATCGTATTTAAATAAATAGATAAATTGATAGTTTGGTGAGGAAAGAGATATTTTATATTGTCTTCAAGTACCTCCCCACAAAATACTTACTACAAAGAGAAAACAGTAACTTTACAGTGGGAAAAGTCTGGCGGACACCACCTTAATCAAAAAATCAATCATTAGCAATGGGACAAATCAAAATCATATGCCACATAACAAGATGCAACGAAAAGAACTTAGCATCACTTCCGGCATGTTCCTGACAGACTCACAACTGAGTCTAATCTCGAGGAAATATCAGGACAACCCAAATGAAGGGATCATTCAAAATTCAATTATCTTCAAAATAATTGGGCTTTTATTTTCAAAAGTGTCCAGATTGCGAGAGTCAAGACTAAAGAACTGTTCCAAAGTGAAGGAAGCTAAAGGGAGACGACAGCTAAATGCAATAAGTGATCCTACTGGATCCTTCTTCTATAAGTGGCATTATTGGTACAATGGATGAAACTTGAATGAATTCTGAGGAATATACCAAAGCAATGTATAAATGTAAATCTCCTGATTTGGTGGTTAAATTTGGTTATGTAGGAGAATAGCCTTGTCAGTAAGAAATACACATGAAAGTATTCAGGAGTGAGCAGCATATTAACAAATGATTCAGAAAAAAAAAAAAATTCTGGGACTGTACTTCCAACTGTTCTGAAAGATAATGCTTATTTCAAAATTTTAAAACTTACATATATGAAAGTCTGCCCAAGCATTTAAGTAAAATTATTTCCAAAATATTTATACAAAACTAATTCAAAACCAATTTTCCACATCTGCTCCATTAATTGGCTATTTGATTGGAAAACATCATTCTGTAACTATTGAGAAAGTGGTATTTTTTTTCTAGTTGATACGATGCATTCAACAAATACAGTCAATGAGTACATATTAAAAAAGGTAATAAGGTTCCAGCACATAATAAAGTAGACAGTGTGGATTTCTTTCCAGGTAGTAATCATTTATTTTTTTAAAAAAGCACATTCTCTGAGATTTTAATTTAACTGCAGGCAGTTCAATAAAATATCAAATCATGCTAACATGGTGAAATAAGAAAGTGATTGTGTCTCCTTTTGCCCCTTCCATGTTCCCCTTTGCCTCTAGTTTCCAAACTGTGGGTTCAATTTGGGATGACAATGAGTACCTTAGTGTTCTTATCTTTCTCATTAACTGATGGGATATAAGCCAAGGTTTGCCAACTTGTGGCCCATAGGTATGCCTTGTGAGTTATACTCAGTATTAGAAAAATCAAGGAAGTTCACAGATAATGTGCATTTCCAAATTCTTTCAATAATAAAACTGACTGCAGTAGAATGATGGCATGCCCTTTTTATTTTTTTAATGTTTTTATTGGAGTATAACTGCTTTACAACAAAGTGAATCAGTTATACATATACATATATCCCCATATCTCTTCCCTCTTGCGTCTCCCTCCCTCCCACTCTCCCTATCCCACCCTTCTAGCTGGTCACAAAGCACCGAGCTCATCTCCCTGCGCTATGCGACTGCTTCCCACTAGCTATCTATTTTACATTTGGTAGTGTTTATAGGTCCATATATACACCACCACGCTCTCACTTTGTAGACAGTGTCTTAGTATTAACTGAGTTTACATTCTGTAGAGGAGATGGACAATAAATAAATAAATAATTTCAGATAGTGATTGTGATATGGAGAAAATAAAATAAGGTAATGTCAGAGTAAGTGGAGAGGGTAAGAGAGGGCTTCCCTAGGGCAGTGATACTCACATGACAAGACCTAGCAATGAGAAATCTAGACAAAAATAGTCCAGGCAAGGGAAACACCTTGTACAAAAGCCCAAGGCAAGAACTGCAGGGCAGCCAGTGCGGCTGGAAAGCAACAAGCAAGGGGAGATAAGAAAGCAGGTCCGAGATAAGAGGCAGGGCCAAAGTCACAGAGGGCTTTGTAGGTCACGGTTACTAAGAAGTTAGGGTTTTATTCTAAGGGCAGTGGATAATTATGAAAGGGTTTTGACCTTTAATCACCACTCTTACCTTTAAAAGATCACACTGTCGAATCTAAATTGGAAAAGAAGAAGTAAAACTGTCACTGCTTGCAAATGACACGATACTATACATAAAGAATCCTAAAGATGCTACCAGAAAATTACTAGAGATAAACAATGAATTTGGTAAAGTAGCAGGATACAAAATTAATGCACAGAAATCTCTGGCATTCCTATACACCAATGATGAAAAATCAAAAAGAGAAATTAAGGAAACACTCCCATTTACCACTGCAACAAAAAGAATAAAATACGTAGGAATAAACCTACCTAAGGAGACAAAAGATCTGTATGCAGAAAACTATAAAACTCTGATGAAAGATATTAAAGATGATACAAACAGATGAAGAGATATACCATGTTCTTGGATTGGAAGAATCAACATTGTGAAAATAACTATACCACTCAAAGCAATCTACAGAACCAATGCAATCCCTATCACATGACCAGTGGCATCTTTCACAGAGCTAGAAGAGAAAATTTTACAATTTGTATGGAAACACAGAAGACCCCGAATAGCCAAAGCAATCTTGAGGGAAAAAAACGGAGCTGGAGGAATGAGGCTCCCTGACTTCACACTATACTACAAAGCTACGGTAATCAAGACAGTCTGGTACTGGCACAAAAACAGAAATATAGATCAATGGAACAGGATAGAAAGCCCAGAGACAAACCCATGCACATATGGTCACCTTATCTCTGATAAAGGAGGCAAGAATATACAGTGGAGAAAAGACAGCCTCTTCAATAAGTGGTGCTGGGAAAACTGGATAGCTACATGTAAAAGAATGAAATTAGAACACTCCCTAACACCATAGACAAAAATAAACTCAAAATGGATTGAAGACCTAAATGTAAGGCCAGACACTACCAAACTCTTAGAGGAAAACATAGGCAGAACACTCTATGACATAAATCACAGCAAGATCCTTTTTGACCCACCTCCTAGAGAAATGGAAATAAAAACAAATAAACAAATGGCACCTAATGAAACTTAAATGCTTTTGCACAGCAAAGGAAACCATAAACAAGATGAAAAGACAGCCCTCAGAAAGGGAGAAAATATTTGTAAATGAATCAACTGACAAAGGATTAATCTCTGGAATTTACAAGCAGCTCATGCAGCTCAATATCAAATAAACAAACAACCCAATCCAAAAATGGGCAGAAGACCTAAAGAGACATTTCTCCAAAGAAGACATACAGACTGCCAACAAACACATGAAAGGATGCTTAATATCACTAATCATTGGAGAAATGCAAATCAAAACTACCATGAGCTATCACCTCACACCAGTCAGAATGTCCATCATCAAAAAATCTACAAACCATAAATGCTGGAGAGGGTGTGGAGAAAAGGGAACCCTCTTGCACTGTTGGTGGGAATGTAAATTGATACAGCCACTGTGGAGAACAGTATGGAGGTTCCTTAAAAAACTACAAATAGAATTACCATATGACCCAGCAATCCCACTACTGGGCATATACCCTGAGAAAACCAAAATTCAAAAAGAGTCATGTACCACAATGTTCATTGCAGCACCATTTACAATAGCCAGGACATAGAAGCAACCTAAGTGTCCATCGACAGATGAATGGATAAAGAAGATGTGGCACATATATATACAATGGAATATTACTCAGCCATAAAAAGAAACAAAATTGAGTTTTTGTAGTGAGGTGGATGGACCTAGAGTCTGGTATACAGAGTGAAGTCAGTCAGAAAGAGAAAAACAAATACCGTATGCTAACACATGTATGGAATCTGAAAAAAAAGAAATGGTTCTGAAAAACCTAGGGACAGGACAGGAATAAAGACACAGATGTAGAGAATGGACTTGAGGACAAAGGGAGGGGGAAGGGTAAGCTGGGACAAAGTGAGAGAGTGGCATTGACATATACACACTACCGAATGTAAAATAGGTTGCTAGTGGGAAGCAGCCGCATAGCACAGGAAGACCAGCTTGGTGCTTTGTGACCACCTAGAGGGGTGGGATAGGGAGGGTGCGAGGGAGACGCAAGAGGGAGGGGATATGGGGATATATGTATACATACAGCTGACACTTTATCATACAGCAGAAACTAACGCAACAATGTAAAGAAATTATACTCCAATAAAAATGTTAAAAAAAAAAAAGATCACATTGTCCACACTGCAGGACAAATGCATTGGTTACAGGGATGCAAGAAAGGTAGCAAAATAATTAGGAAGTTATTATAGTACAGATGGGAATTGATTTGGTAAAAACCAGGATAACAGTGGGACATAAAGTAGACAGACTGAGAATGTACTTTGGACTTGATAATACAACACAGTTTTATAAGATACTACCAATTTTTGATTGAGCAATTTCTATGTACCCAAATTAACTTCTATTTTAGTACTTAAGTCTTTAATATTGGCAGGAATAAAGTGATTAGGATCCTGTGAGCCTAGTTAAACCAAAAACAAAACAAATTTAGGGCAAAATAAAAGTGCAAACAGAAAGGACCTCCTTTTGATCTGTACTTCTTTCAATAAAAATGTATGTTCTGGGACTTCCCCGGTGGCACAGTGGTTAAGAATCCGCCTGCCACTGCAGGGGACATGGATTCAAGCCCCAGTACGGGAAGATCCCACATGCTGCGGAGCAGCTAAGCCCATGCGGCACAACTACTGAGCCTGCACTCTAGTGCCCACAAGCCACAACTACTGAGCCTGCATGCCACAACTACTGAAGCCCACGCACCCTAGAGCCCATAATCCGCAACGAGAAGCCACCGCAGTGAGAAGCCCGTGCACTGCAACGAAGAGTAGTCCCCGTTCGCCCGCAACTAGAGAAAGCCCGCACACAGCAACAAAGACCCAACACAGCCAAAAATAAAATTATTTTTTTAAATGTATGTTCTACCCTAATGTGAGAAGTGCTAAGTAGTATTAATTATTAAAGAAGTGTTGACTGACACAAAATGAGCAGAAACTTGTTATTGGAAGGAAGGAAGGAGAATACATTTACATTTGAAAAACCAGGAGATGAGATGTCAGGAACTACCATAATCCTGAAGGTTTGTGTGGTGAGTTGGGGCAGAGAAATGGAGGGTTTGGGGAAATCAGAACGTCAACCCTGCGCTCTGAAAATTTTATCAGAGGATATGACACCACAACTAGCCAAGAAAGGGTGTGTTGAACTATCAGACTTGACTAAAACCTGGAGAAATACATCACTGGAGCCCATTCTAACCCACAAACACACTTTGCAATGTCAAATGGTCTACCCAGATTAACTTCCCTTCCTGACAGCAGTGGTCTTTGGAAGTGAAGGGATTCAGAATATATCACTGTGAAAAGTTTTTTGTTTTTATTTTTGTTTTTTCTGAACTCCGCTTAACTGCCTAAAAGCACAGCCTCTCAAAAGAATTCACTTGTCATAAACACACACACCCCCCACCCCCGGGAGAAATTATCAGGGAAGATTAACTCCTATGACAGCAGACAAGAAGTTGGCACCAGCGTAAGAAATTGCCTAAAACAGACGTCACCAAACTATCGTTATCTCACAGCTAATCTTCTAAAGGCCCATATTTCTCTTTCCCAAAGTCATTTGTTTTCTCGTAAGTGGTCTTCTCCCCATCTTTTCCCCATTAAGATGGTATATATGCCCCAAATTCTAACTGCCTCTGTGAGTCACATTTTTCTGGGAACACTCCTGTATATACGTGAATAAAAATCTGTCTTTTCTCTTGCTAATCTGTCTTTGTCAGTTTAATTTGCAGGCCCACGATCATTAAACATAAGAGGGTAGAGCAAAGGGTTTTCCTCCCTAACAGAAGAAAAAAAAAAAAAAAGAATTTCTTTTATAAAAAAGAACTAGCTAAAAGACAAAACCCATTTTGCACCCAGTTGTTACTCTCACAAGTTTCATTTATAGATATTTTATACCCATGCTAAGTCTTACAAAGAATTTTAAGCAGTACCCAACAAAAACCCATACAGTAAAAGAGTTAACTATCGTTGACAAAGAAAAATGCACAACATGAGAGCTGTGAGTTTAAGTTTTATTCAGGGACTTACTGAGGACTATAGTCCAGGAGACCCTCTCAGTAGCACTGAGAGAACAGCTCCAAAGGGGTAGAGGAGAAGCCAGTTTATATATGAATTTTTTTGGCCTGGAAATACATGCAGTCAAGCATACATCTTGATGAAAGATTATGCTAATCACAAATATATCTCCAGTTAATGATTTTAGTGCTTTTTTATGTATGGGAAGATGCAAGAAGCTGGGGTCACTGAAATTCTTCCTGAGATACATGTCTAACTACCTAAGGCCGTGTCTACCCAAAGCACAGAGTGCCTCATCCTGTTGTTCATCCTGAATTCCTCTCAGGGTGCACTGCTGGTGGGCAAGTGCAGTGGGTTATGACTTAACCCTCGTAGAACTGGGTGATGAACGATGCTTGTCATTTTTCTTCATTCACACTGTGGATGATAATAAATCACTCCCGGGAAAATTTAAGGGAGGCAGTAAAGCGAGTATTCAGATCGTAAGTGTCTATGTAACTCATTTTTCTAAAGTAGTCAAAGGGAAGAGGAAATTATGGTTGATCTTCTGTTGTTAACAGGAGAGAAATAAAGATGCAATGGTTCATCCGAGAAAGCAGAACTTTTCTTAGCTCTTAGGGCTAAATGGGATTTCTCACATGGGATTTTGCGAACGGGGCACTGAGCCATGTTGTAGGCAGCACCCTCGACAATCAGAGTTCACAAGAATGTTTCTTGCTGCTTTCCTCCAAGAAACATAGGAATAATAGCTCAGTGGAGCAGCGCTTAGCGAAGGGGCAAATTAGCTCACTAGCATCCCTGTTTATTTTCTATCCTGCTGGTGTGACTCAGCTTCTTAAAGCTTTATCATTCCTGGTTATACTGATCAACAGAGTTCGACAGAAGCCAGAAAAGGAGTTCCTCAGGTCCTCAGAACACAGCAGGTCTTTTACATTTGGTACACTTTCAAAAATATATATATATGACCAGCCCTCAAAGAGGCAGACCACTTCAAAGCACACTTTCTTGCTTGACTAGTATCTACAATGATCAAAGTGCCATTTAATACAAGAGAGGGAGAGAAATTAAGTTGAAAATGTCTAAGTTAAGACAATCATTCCAGCTCTGGCTCCCCAAATGCATGACCTTTGAAAAGTCATTTATCTTCTGTGTCTCCATCCCTAAAGTATCTAAGATATGCTTTGGGAAAAGTTAGATTTATAGTTAGATTTATACAAAGAAATATCAAGAAATAGACGTGAACTCCTTTCAATCATTAGCCGCCACTGATTCACAACTTGCCTAAAGAGGAGCAAAGCTACATCCCTAACACAGCAGATCCTGTGAACAATGAGCCATCAATTGGAGCAGCTCATTTGGAAATCTGTCACTTCCTAGACAGTTACAAGTATGAATTGGAAAAAAAAAAAATGAATTTGTCCTTGAGACTCAAAGAACCATTTTCTAGGAGGAGGCATAAAAGTATGGGATACGGAATGTTCAACAGACGGTTCTATTTTTGATTACATGCAAAGTGAAAGTGTCTCAACAATCAAGAAGTGAAAGGGAAAAAAAGTGTAACAGGAAATTTTGTCCACATGTTTAAAAAGAGTTGCAAAACTCTTTTCTCTTTCTAATTGCTTCCAGGAAATGATTTTTCCTGGTCTGCCTTTTGGTAAGGAGATACAAAAAACTGTGTCGTTGTCATGTGACGCCTGTTTAACCAGTCAGTTGATCGACTAGTTAGGGGCTCTAAGAAGAAAGAGGTCACTTAAAGGAAAACCAATTAAATGGGTTGCTTCCTTCTGAAGGTCATAGAGCATTGTGGTTGAAAGTACAGATGTGGAGTCAAAATGCCTGGCTTAGATGACAGAGCAACTTACTCACCGCTCTATACCTTTGTTACCTTATTTGCAAAATGGGGATGGTTAGTGTAAGCACATCATCAGGTCATTTTGAAGATTAAACAGCCTAACTCACGTGAAGTACTTCGAGCAGGCTCTGCTTTATAGTAAGTGCTCATAAACGTTCACTGCACTGATCCCACCTTTAGCCTCTAGAGTGACTCAGGTTCCTCAGCTGGCACCCATCCCAAGAGGTGGTCCCACTAAATAACTGCCGAGAAACTTAAAGGGGACTCTCACGCTGACGTAGTCTAAGATAGACTCAGAAATTCAGCCATTTCCACTCTCCAAAACTATCAGTTATTCTAAAAAAATTTCCTCCCAAAACTATTTTCTCCTCAAAAAATTCAGTTCAACATTTCAAGCGTAGCTTAAATGTACTTTCACTAGCTACAAAACATTCCATCTTACATAAACCCGTTTTAAAAATACAATCAAAAGAAACAATGAAATTCCATATGGGGAAAGAAGACAATGAAACTGTGGTCACGATCTGAACTTCATAGATTATAGCTGGAATGTTTGTACAGCTGCACTATTTAATTGGTTTACTATCTTCCCAGAATTATGAGCAATACCAGGGGAAGACTGCTAGACTGTTCTTTTCATCCTGTGGGAAGTTAGGGGAAAATGTGTTGCAGAAGCAGTTTATAGATGGAGGCAATTTGTAAACCTTGAGTTTGGTGGACTGGGAAAAAGAGTAGAAAGTTCCAGAACACAGATGACAGGAACTTCTATGTATACCAAGAATGTAACTGTTATACCCAAAAAAGGATGTAACAAAAGTGCACAAGAGCAGACAATATAGGAATAAAATAGGAGTGTCCCTCCTGCTCCCACAATTGAACCCAGTTCCCACTGATGGGTAATCTTGCGCCATTTAACCCAAATGAAATCCTCCCCAGAAACCCTAGACTCTAATCTCCCAAGACAAAACTTTCCTCCCCTGAACTCAACAATTTCCATGAACTTCATCCACCTTCCAGAAATCAGAACAGAAGTCCACCACTCCCCATATAGTTTAGATTGCTGTGCTTCCCAAATCACTGTTGCTCCTGGGGACAGGATAGCTTTACTCTCTCCTGAATCCCTGTGTCTCTATATCCAGGTAAGGGAGAGAGAATGGAACTCCAAAACATAAAGACCATTCACAGGTAGAGATGCAGCCAAAAAAGACCCTGGGTTTTGAGTCTGAAGATCTGGGTTCAGCTCTTAGCACAGTTACCAACTGGATCATCTTGGGCAAACCGGAGGTAAATCCTCTCCCGGCCTCGGATCTTCTCAGTTGTGAAGTAGGTAAAATATTATCCTACCTAAGAGTTTCTTGAGAGGATTAAAAGGGACGATAGATGTCAAAATTCTCTGTAAACTCTAACGTGCTGTCAGAGTCGGTTACAGTGATTGTTTGACCAGGTTCCCAACAACTGTGTTTTATCTCCCTCAAAGAGGTTGTGACTTCCTTGGGTGTAGGCACCGTTTTCTCATGTCTTTTATACCTACTAATTTCTTGAGCACTATCTTCATTGAGTACACAGAAAGAACACTGAAGTGTAAGACCTGGGTTTCAGTTTCTTCCATGAGTCATTTAATCTCTTGATCTGAGTCTCCTTCGCTTAGATGTTTATTTTCTCACATAAACAAGGGCAAGTCTAAAGGTACAGCAAGTTTCAGGGTTAACTGATTCAATGGCTTGAAGATGTCATTAAAAGATCACATTTAGTCCAACGCATCAACTTCATCCTAAGGCTGATCATGAGATGATGGGGTTGTCCTCCTTCACTTTGCCCTTAAGTGTGAATGTGCATCCTTGCCTTAAAAAGTAAACCAATAACAGCCACCAGGGGAAATGTCAGAGCACACCGATTGGATGAGACTACTCTTCTCCATTACAACTGCACTTAGAATCACCCAGGAAGTACTTTTAAAAACACCCAGTTCTGGGACTTCCCTGGTGGTCCAACGGTTAAGACTACACCGTGCTTCCAACTTCTGAGGCGTGGGGAACTAAGATCCCACATGCCACACAGGGCAGCCAATAAGTAAGTAAGTAAGTAAGTAAATAAATAAATAAATAAAAACACACAATTCCCACATTCCAGAGACTCTGATTCAGTATGTCTGGAAGGGAAGGAGATTTGGGGCTTTTTTTTTTTTTTTTTTGCGGTACGCGGGCCTCTCACTGTTGTGGCCTCTCCCGTTGCGGAGCACAGGCTCCGGACACGCAGGCTCAGCAGCCATGGCTCACGGGCCCAGCCGCTCCGCCGCATGTGGGATCTTCCCAGACCGGGGCACGAACCCGTGTCCCCTGCATCGGCAGGTGGACTCTCAACCACTGCGCCACCAGGGAAGCCCCAATTGGGGCATTTTTTAAAGCACCCCAGATGATTCAAATATGAAGCCAGGGATAAGAAACAACTTCAGGGTAACTGGGATACACCCATAAAACTGGGGAAGGGGAGGTTTAGAAGGTAACCAAGCAGTAAATATTGTAGCAGCTACTGTTAGCTACATAATATATACCCCTCTAAAGGTTCGAAGTGTACAACTGCATATTAAGCATTCAACAGTAAGGAAAGTTAGTTAATGTTCTGTTCTTGTTTGGGGTTTTTGTTTGGGGTGGGAGGTGGGATTGGCCACTTAACAAAGAAGGGTCATGGCAAAAGAACAAAAGAGCTAACAGCCGAGTGAAGAACTAAGGACAAAAATCCCCTCTTACTAGTCTCAGACCAATATCCTTATAGGAATTTCCGAGATAGATTAGATATAAATGAACTATGTCAGCATAAAACAGGAAGTTCAGGAAGACCAAAGTTAAGGAGCACATAGAGTGCAGAGGTCAATATAAAGCTGTCATTCAGGAATCTGAACAAATAAAGTCAATATCAGGACCAGGGGACCATGAAGTGACAGTAAACCCAGGCAAAAAGCATTTCTATTAGGAAAGTAACCAATTCCAGAGAATAGACAACTCAGGACCCACCCTGGAAGTGAAATTAGCTAGAAATGGTACCAGAAAGAACAGCAGTTGCAGATACCCTTCAAGGTCAACTGGCTGTCCTGCACAGAGAAGAAAAGGAACTCTTTTCAAAGTAACAGCGAGGCAGGGAGATGAACCACATGAGACCTCTGAATGGGCAATACTACTCATTATCTACCGTGCCTTTAGCAGAATTTTTCTTGCCAAGGTGCAAGGCTCATGACCTGGCGAACCAAACATTTGGGTTCTGGCCAAAAGGGAATTAAAAGTACAGAACACTTACTAACAGCTCAAAAAACACATCAAACAAATATGTGGTAAATGCAGGATGTGGGGAAATATAGCACAGACATTCTGATATGCGTCAAGAACAAGATATAAGAGAAGCAGTGATGTAAATGTTTTATCAAAATGGTATTAATGAGGTCATTAGTGATGTCTGAATGTTGGCAACTCAAGGAGTCTTGGATATGTAAGCAAAAATCACACAGAACGCAGTTCTGGCAAAGTTACAAATAGGAAGCACTTGTGCAAACATTATGTGACAATGTCCCTTTGGGAAAAGCATGAGTGTCATCCAAAAAGAAGTGTATTTCTCCATTCTAAAGCAGCAATTAGGTAATTCCTGACCACTTCTACAGGCACTCCTTTGAATACGTTCAGAGCCAAATCATCAACAGAATCTAGCTGGTAGCCATTGATAGAACAACTTTCCAATGCACACCACTTCAACACACATGAAGGCTCAAGAAGCCGTTCTGCCCAAATTGAACTTTTTATCTTTCCAGAGACTTCCATCTCCTGTCTTAGGATTGCATTCACCACAAGTCTCAGAAAGGTTGTAATTCCTCCCACCCTTCTCATTCTCGTTAAGAGCTCTATATTATATATTTTTCCTCTTTGCAAGGGGAGGGGTGGAGGCAGTTCAGAATGAGAACGTTTCGTTAATAAAAATAGTGTGGATTTAAAAACAAGAGAAAGAATTGAAGACAAAAATGAGAATGTTTCATCAGAATTCATTCAACCATCTATAAAAACCTACGATAAGCCAGACACCAAGATTAGGGCTAAGTTCATGAAAGTATTCTGTTGATCAACTGCAAAAGAGGAATTTGTGGACCAAAACTTGGGAAGGTGATGGTAGGAAGGTATTTTGTCCCTGTAAATTTGTTAGTACACGTGGCATTTACTCCTTCCAAAATTTTAAATGATTTTCAAATTGTAAATCTATGTACTTGAGTTGTTAATATACCCAATGGCATTAGACCACAGGAACATATGTCAAAAACTGGCTCCAAATTTACGTCTTTCAAGAAATCTTCCTTCCTAAATCCCTCCGCAGCTGTCCCCTTGGTACCCATTTACATTACTGCGTACAATGTGATAGCTGTACTGCAGGGGGTTAAATCCGGATGCAGACCAGCTGTGTTCATATCCTGGCTCTAAAGATTACGGGCTATGTGATCTGAGATTTTCTCAGAAACGAACAGTCCCTTGAAAGCCCTTGTCACAGTTCCTGGCACAGGAAAAGTGGACTGCAAATGTTAAGTATTATTATTTATGGTTTGCTTTATTATTTTAAATTCTTGATTTGTTTCATATACAGATTTTTGGTCTCAAGAAATGTCTGTTAAATAACTACTTTCATAAACTCCAATACATGGAAATATAATGATGGAACCTGAGTATCTTAATTTATAAATGGCCCCGTGTCAGAAATTCAGAGCACTGTTCTTATAGTGTATCAGAAATTCTGAACATTTTTTTTTATACTGGGTTGGGTTAATAAGGTTAAGTATGAGGGTTACATTGACTTTATTTATTTTTTTTACATTGACTTTAGAAGTATATACTCAAGTTCATGAACTTTTAAGATCTGGCATGCTTAGGCTCACAGGAAAACCCAGTCATTCATGTGTCTCTAACCCTCAGGCCTAATAAGATATAAGAAATGCGGGGTGGGAGGGGCAGGGAGAGTAACTTCTGGATAACCATTTCAGAGCTAGAAAACCTAAGAAGAGAAGACTATAAAGTACAAATGTTATACGTTTCTGGTACTCTAGCCAGACTCTATAGCAGGCCATCTCTTCCCTGGAGGGATGGAGGAGGGGATCCAGCCACCTGGGTAGAGGTGCATATCTGGGGAACGCACATGTGGTTCACCTACCCCTCTGAATTGAGGCTCAGGGCTCCAGTGCATCTGTGGTTCACACCAGATCCGAAGATATTTTTAAAAAGCCAACATGAGATGTTCCTAAAGTTAGAAACCTGTAGAGATGACTTCTTGAGGGTCTTGGAGGCATTGCTTCGTAAGTCCATGGCTGTGTAGCTGACAGCATTTCAAGTATGAACAGTAACTACAGAGACCATGGCATTAGCAATGATGCTAGGTTCCACATCCTAGGAAAGGCCTCCCACCACTTGCCTTAATTTCCCATGGAGGTCTTTTTTTTCTCTCTTTTTCGAATGATAATATTTGATACCTGAGCTTCCTGGAGACTTAACAGAATCCTCAACCGTTCAGCAATCCTGCTATGCAATATCGTAAGAATATATAGAAAACCATTTCTTTGCCCTTCACACCATGGCTCTTATGAAAATAAAGACACACCTAATGGTGATAAACATTGAGTCAAGCACAGAATTTTGTCTATGGAGATGGAGGCATTTGGGAAAAGAGAGGAATTTTTTTTTTCAGTAGCACAATATTTTGCAGCCATTAATTCATGATCCCATTTAATCCACTTACATCTCCTGAGGCTTATTAGCCCAATATTCCTTAGAATCTGTGATAATTGTCAAAGTAATTTAGGTTTAGCAGGACAGATCTGACAGAGCTTGGGAAAAAGAAGCTAGAGGGAAAAAAAACCCAATGGAGACTACAGTACAAATAGCTCTTTCTAGCTCTGCAGTAGAACTGAATGGTACTCCTTTATTATCGCTCCATATACTTTTTTTCAGCATCAATTCAAGAGATTTCTCTTTTTAGAAAATGTAAAACATGCTACAATGGCACAGGCAATTAACCTTTATTAAACAAACGTAGTGTTGGCATTTTAAAATTACTATTATCAATATATTCTGAAGGGGAGGCAATGATAGTCCCTTCCATTATGAATCACCCAAACTCTCTCTATAGACACTCTTTTCATATGAGATTGGGGAAAAAAAAAGAAAAAGACTAGGTCTTTTCGGTCATTTTTTGAAATAAATTATTTAGTAAACCAATTTGACTGTGATTTTTAGGCTGTGATGTGCTAAGTGTTTAAGAATAAGCTGTCACTTGTAAACACTCCCGCGGTGACTGACTTGCAGCTACCACCATGATGTTCCCAACACTACGTTGAGAAGAGATGCGCACAAACTGGCATGAATCCACTGTGAGACACCTGAACTGACGTGGAAGATGAAGCACACCCCCCAAATTCAGCTGTTACACCAACATTTGAGGAGGTAGGGGAGCATAACAGAAATGATTTTTTCCTCCGCCTCACTGGAAAGTTTTCTAGTAGTTTATCCCGATCCTAGACTAGGAGATACATCAAGAACAGCCAAAAGAAAAAAAGGGAGGGGAGAGTTATTAGTTTCACTTGTCTAGATGATGTCATAATAGCCCTTATTAGTATTATTATTGACTAAGATAAAGCACTTAGCATGAATGAGCCCAGGGAATTCTCCAGGACCGCTAAGGAGAAAATAAGTGGTAAGTGTGAATTCCATTTAATAGGAAGCAAAGAGTTTTCTGAGAAGATAAGAAATCACATTGAGCCACAGAACATTGAGCAGCAAGAATCCTTTTCAGCTGCGTGGTAGATGAGGCCCAATCCTCTGGGGAAAAACAACTTATCTTTCTCCCCTGCACACTTCAATCTTAATACTCTAACAGCTGTCCCACTTAAACTCAACCTATTTTTCACCCAGCAAGTGCTCAGGGACTTAGTTAGAAAATCAACCAGAAGCAGCAGCCTCTGTGAATCTGGATTTTCCTTTTACCTCCTCGGGTAACATTACCCATCCTAAAAACGTTCGTCTAGAATAAAGTGTAGCCTCATGAAACAGGCCATATTGTTGAGAAACTAAAATTTGTCTTCTCTTCCTTGCTAAAAAATCACTGTCTTCTGTTCTCCTAGACATGTCGTTGTAATCTGAATTTCCTGGGAGAAAAGGAAGCAGTTCTGATTTCAGAACCACTGGGGTGGATTAAACTCACGGTCTCAGAGGTGGAAGGCATGGAGGTTTTTGCCCCAACAGACCCTGGAGAGAAATGGATCTGCAGGGACTGGAAGCTGGGGGTGATGACCTCGAGTGGAGGTGGGAGGCTGGGAGTACAAGCAGCAGAGCTTCTGTGTGACCGTCAGGATGCTGAACGCTGCACAGCTCGGGGGCCCAAGCCCCTTGCCCCATGGAGGCAGTGAACGGTAATGGGGAACTACCTTCACACGAGCCACACAAGCTTAAACAGCAAACACCTCAACCAGGACAGAGAATAGAGGCCCCCTTGTCCAATTTTTCTGGTTCTGTTCAGCCCCCTTGGCTCTTCTGCTGTTCTGAGTGAGATGGGGCAGGGTGTGGGTAAGGGGAGGTATACTGAAAAAAACAACTTGAGTTTGGATGTCCTGCTAGCCAAGCGGATCCATCCATATTTAAGTTGATTCAGAACAATAAAGTGAGATGCTTTTTGCATCTCGGTGACATACTGAAAATCCTGACATAGCTTTACTGTAGCAGGAAGGGCTTTCTACAATCCTCCCTTGCCTTAGGCTAACTGGAAACCTTACCCTGTTAATCCCATACTCCTATGAATGTTCCCGGGCTCCACAAATATCTCTACTGCAAAGGAACTAACTACTCACGAAGTTAAGCTTACTGAGCCGGCTCAGGGTTTTGACATTTTATATCTGTAGCAAGTAAGTTACCCTAAGTCTTGGGATGCCCCCTCTGGTTAAATTTGATTAAGGATGCATGTAGCCCTCTTTAACTTAGTAATTACCATGGAAAAAATGTTGTTCCTGACATACCTTTTGGTCTCATTTGTACACTTAACTATATCTGAGACGCACTTCGGGAATCTTAACTGCTTTGTGCAGAAATTTTATGAAGCAAAGCAGAGGCAGACAAAGCGTGGTAAATGAATCAATCTCCACCAATAAGTTAAGTGCCTAAAGCTTCCTGCCTTCCATGCCATCAGAGAACAGCAAGAGAAATATGAGATGATAGAGTATTAGGCAATTGTGCCAGCTTTGCTCTGAAGAGGCCCCTTTTCTGTTTTTAATTGAAAGTGGGTGTTTCTACCTTCAGACTGGACAAATTGTTTAACCTCTGTGGGCCATGAGTTCCTTACCTAAAAGTCTGTATGTTCAACTAGATGATCCCTATAATGTTGCCTGAAGCACTAAAATTTTGATTCCAAGATATTATGAAATCCCAAAAAGAAAGGAAAAGAGAGGCATTGTTCTCATTCTATTGTCCACCCAGCTGGATTTATCAGATTAAGATTCTGAGCTATAAATAAAGGAAGAAAAGACACTGATACAATATAGAATTTGCATTTGCAGGAAGCGCATTTTTCATCCATATGGATCTCAACTATTTCGTGCGCTAACAAATAACTGAACAGCCTATCTACAGAAATGGTTCTGTCCATTCATCTGCTTTTCTCTATAACAGTAAAAATATCTTTATTGCTTTGTTATAAAACTGTGTTCAAATAAAAATAGGGAAATGCAGTCCTCAGCAGTTTCTGAGATCTAGCTGAGAAAAGTCACCACGAGTCCAAACATCTCTTTATAAAAGCGCAAAGGTAAGAGTGCCATCTGCTGGCCTAAGCTGTCTAAAAGTGTCTTCCTAACTATAGTCAATAAAATTAACTCTGCAACTAGCTTCTAAAACGTGAGTCTATACCCTGCCTTATGAAGACTCTGAGCTCTTCAATAACTTGATGTACAGAGCCTAAACAGGAAAATCATGTGTCTTAATGTCCAGAATATACAAGCCATATGAATATACCAAAGTATTACTCTCTGAATTAAATAAGTACTTATTTTAATTATACCCTACAATATTTACCATATCAAAAAACTGTAAACCTATCAGGTCTAAGAATAAGCAGACAATGTCTTCCTTTTAAAACCTTCTAAAAAGCTAGAATATTTGGAGTGTCTATAACAGTGGGAAATAGTGTCAAAATTGTCAGAAGTTTCCTCAGTTTCACAGCAGCAAACTAAGGGGTAGCTCTGTTAACAGAATTCAATTAAGAAAGCAAGCACAGGGCTTCCCTGGTGGTGCAGTGGTTAAGAATCCGCCTGCCAATGCAGGGGGCACGGGTTCAATCCCTGGTCTGAGAAGATCCCACATGCCACGGAGCAACTAAGCCCGTGTGCCACAACTACTGAGCCCACATGCCGCAACTACTGAAGCCCGTGCATCTAGAGCCTGTACTCCGCAACAAGAGAAGCCACTGCAATGAGAAGCCCGCGCACCACAACAAAGAGTAGCCCCCGCTCGCCGCAACTAGAGAAAGCCCGTGCGCAGCAACAATGACCCAACGCAGCCCCCCAAAGAAAGAAAGCAAGCAAGCACACAGTTAAGTTGAAAAGTCATACAGCAGATATGACCATCACTTCACGCCTCCACACTGACGTCAGTGGGCAGATGGAGGCCAGGCTGAAACACTTATGTCCTTTATGAGGTGCTGTGATGGTAACATCTAGCCCAACAAGTATACTCATTCTTCTCAATCCCTCCCAAAATCTCCTTCAGGAAAGATTTTCTTTTAAACGGACCCCCTAGAGCAATGGAGCTGCTCAGAGACTATTTCACATAAAAACAAAATGATCCAACCAATGACTTGGCACTAAGCCTGAGATGATGCCAGGAAAGTGTATTCTATTGCCTGAAATACTGGATAGCTGATTAGCACAATCCTAAAATCACCTAAGGAGGTGTATACGGCAATTGGAATACTTTTTATTCAAAGAAGTACACGAAACTTCCTATACAGAAAACAATGAACTAGAAGAACATAACCATTCTAAGTAGATGATATTCAGTATCACCAGGAAGCCAAGTGATAGACAAGCGCAGCCCTTAAGGGTCCTTGGCTTCCTATTCATTTTCTGCCTTACCTATATTGTAAATGTAATCCCATAACAATTCACTGATTCTTGACACTAAAGATCTTTTATTTTCTCATGATGCCATGCTGTGAGGCCGTTTGGAAATGCCAATTATTAAAATATTAAATCAAGTAACTAGTATATACTTTAAATGAATTTAGGCATAGAGATAGACAAAATCTACATGGGAAAAATATATATATATTTACTGTTCTTTTGTTGAAAGATGGTATCAATTTTTTCTTTCCTCTGTCTATGAATGTGAATGAGTGTGAGTAAAGCCACACTACACATCACTCACAGTCTGCATTTTGAGTTAAAACTCTCTCATGATCAAAGTGTCATTTTGTTTAGTATTAGTGACATATTTTCACAACTTTCTCATCACTGGCACCAGGATGTAAGGATGCAGTTGCCTGCAGCTCACACACCCTCTGAGAATGACTTAAGGTCAGTTTGTGTGTCTCCACCAGCCTTGCCAAAGTAATAATGACAGACCTCCGAAACCATATCCATAAGCATGCAGGAACCCAGTCATGAGATTACACCAAGTTCATGACAGTAGACAACTCGGAGGAAATTAGTTCACGTAGAACACACCACTCTTCATACTTACTCAACACTGAAAACCACCACAGAGCAACTACAATGACAACATTCGGGCCAAGAGTAATTTATATTTGTATTACACTCCATAATAAAATATTTTCCCATAGATTATTTCACTTGTTTTTCAAGTCACCCTCTGAGTCTGGCAGACCATTTTACAAATCACTTGAGATCAGTCATTCAATTTTTCACAATTGGAAAATACCTACTGGGTTTCTCCACCTGATTAATGTTTACCATAAGACTGGAAATCCAGGAGAGCTTGTAATATACTAGTAAACACTAAACCATAAACCATAGGTTGACATAACCCAATGAAGCACAGTGGGTGTGCTTCATTGTGCTTCAGTGCAATGAAGCATACTGGTGATCTGCTAGAACTATACTACATTCTCTGCTGATGAAATTCATAGATGAAATTCATCTATGAGCCAAATAGTTGGCCCTGCCCCACGTAGCAAGAAATGACATTTCCCTCTAGATCAAGGGATGCCACTAGCAAGTGAAAACAATGGAGTCACACAATCACATTTGCTTTTTGAATTTATCAAAATGATATCAGTACCAAAATATATTTGAGATTATCTAGATAAAAAAACAGAGGATCGAAGGTTACATTTTATCAAGTTCCTATAGTAGCATACTAGCTACATAGCTAGTAGCAGAGTCAAGGCTAGAACTTGCTTCTAACCTGGAGTCCAGAAATTAGCGTTTCAGAAACGTGAAATAATTCATCAAAATGGTAAAAACAGAAACATCTGTGGCCAATAAATTAAAAGTCAAAGAATTTCTGTAATTCACCAGTCTAGCTGAGAATTTAATTATTGAGAGTGTGAGGAAACCACACTACCCACATAAGCAGCCAGCAGGAACGTAAAGTGATACAGCATTTAGATACAGATAAAAATATAGACGATATAGATATAGCCTTCAAATATACAAATATACATACCCTTTCATCCACTAGTCCAATTTCTAGAATGAACACTAAATTATTTATAAGGCTGTTTATCTCAAAGTTAATTACAACAGGTAAATAATAGAACTATTATAAATGTCTACCTATACTGAATTGTTAAAATTAAAATGAATTTCTCACAAACGTATAGTTACCAAAGGGGAAACGGGGAGAGATAAATCAGGGGCTTGGGATGAACACATACACACTACTGTATATGAGGTAGATAACAAACAAGGACCTACTGTATAGCACAGGGAACTCTACCCAATATTCTGTGATAACCTATATGAGAATAGAATCTAAAAAAGAATGAATATATGTATAACTGAATCACTTTGCTGTACACCTGAAACTAACACAACATTGTAAATCAACTATACTCCAATAAAATTAAATTTTAAAAAAATGTATCCTTTAAAAAAAATAAAATTTCCCTCATTATAATGGAATACTGTGGAGCCAAGAAAAATCATATTTTACAAAAATAGCTTATGAGTTGGAAAAATGCTTTAGCATATTTTGATGTATTGATATATGCTTTTGATACATTTTGATATAAAAAATATTTATTAGGTATGATCCTAATTAAGGCAATATTTGAGAATAAGCATATTTAGCAAATAAATAGACACTGACACATATATAAAAAGACACTACAGCCATTTATGACAAAAATACTCAACAAAGTGGGTATAGAAGGGACATAACCTAAGAAAGGCCACATATGACAAACATACAGCCAACATCACATTCAACATTGAGAACATTTCTTCTAAGATCAGGAACAAGACAAGATTACCGACTCTCACCACTTTTACTCAACATAATATTGAAAGTCCTAGCCACAACAATCAGACAAGAAAAAGAAACAAAAGGAATCCAAATGAGAAAGGAAGAAGTAAAACTGTCACTGTTGGCAGATGACATGATACTATCTTTAAAAAAATACTAAAAACTCCACCAGAACACTATTAGAATGAATTCAGTAAAGTTGCAGGATACAAGATTAATATACAGAAATCTGCTGCCTTTCTATACACTAATAATGAACTCTTAGAGAAATCAGTAAAATAATCCCATTTACAATGGCATCAAAAAGAAAAAATACCGAGGAATAAATCTAACTATGGAGGTAAAAGACCTGTACTTGGAAAACTGTAAGACACTGATGAAAGAAATTGAAGACGCAAGCAAATGGAAAGATACATTGTGTCCATGGATTGAAAAATTAATATTGTTAAAATGACCATAATTACCCAAGACAATCTACAGATTTAATACAATCCCTATTAAAATACCAATGGCATTTTTCACAGAACTAGAACAAATAATTCTAAAATTTGTATGAAGACACAAAAGACAATGAATAGCCAAAAGAATCTACAAAGCTAGTCACCAAAACTGGCACGAAAACAGACATATAGAGGAATGGAACAGAACAGAGCCCAGAAATGAACCCAAGTGTATATGGTCAATTAATCCACTACAAAGGAAGCAAGAATAAACAATGGAGAAAAGACAGCCACTTCAATAAATGGTGCTGGGAAAACTGGACAGCTACATGCAAAATAATGAAACTGGATTATTTTCTCACACCATATACAAAAATTAACTCAAAATGGATTAAAGACTTTAACATAAGACCTGAAGCCATAAAATTCCTAGAAGAAAACATAGGCAGTATACTCTTTGACACTGGTCTTAGCAACATTTTTTTTAAATCTGGCTCCTCAGCCAAGGGAAATAGAAGTAAAAATAAACAAATGGGACTACATCAAACTAAAAAGCTTCTGCACAACAAAGGAAACTAGCAACAAAACGAAAAGGCAGACTTCTATACGGGAGAAGATATTTGCAAACAATATATCTGATAAGAGGTTAATATCCAAACTATACAAAAAACTCATACAACCCAACAACAAAAAATCAACCTGATTAAAAAATGGGCAGGGGCTTCCCTGGTGGCGCAGTGGTTGAGGGTCCGCCTGCCGATGCAGGGGACGCGGGTTCGTGCCCTGGTCCGGGAGGATCCCACGTGCCGCGGAGCGGCTGGGCCCTTGAGCCATGGCCGCTGAGCCTGTGCGTCCGGAGCCTGTGCTCCGCGACGGGAGAGGCCACGGCGGTGAGAGGCCCGCATACCGCAAAAAAAAAAAAAAAAAAAAATGGGCAGAGGAGCTGAACAGACATTTTTCCAAAGAAAACATATAGACGGCCAACAGACATATGAAAAGACGCTCAGCACCACTCATCATCAGGGAAAAGCAAACCAAAACCACGATGAAGTATCACCTCACACCTGTTGGAATGGCTATCATCAAAAAGACAACAAACAACAAGTGCTGGTGAGAATATGGAGAAAAGGGAACCGCAGTGCACTGTTGGTGGGACTGTAAATTGGTGCAGCCACTATGGAAAACAGTATGGAGGTTCCTCAAAAAGTTAAAAATAGAACTATCATATGATCCAGCAATTCCACTTCTGGATATTTTCCAAGGAAAATAAAAACACTAATTTGAAAATATATACGCATTCTCATGTTCACTGCAACATTATTTACAATAGCTAAGATATGGAAGCAACCTAAGTGTCCATTGATAGACAAATGGATGAAGAGGATGTAGTATATTATATACAATGGAATATTATTCAGCCATAGAAAGAATGAAATCTTGCCATTTGCAACAACATAGATGGATCGAAAGGGTATTATATTAAGTGAAATAAGTCAGAGAAAGACAAATACCATATGATTTCACTTACATGTGGAATCTAAAAAACAAAACAAATGAACAAACAGAAATAGACTCACAGATACAGAGAACAAACTGGTGGTTGCCAGAGTGGAGGGCAGTGGGAAAACTGAATTAAATAGGTGAGGGAATTAAGACGTACAAATTTCCAGTTATAAAATTAGTGTTTTCAAGCACATTTCAACGGGCATTAGCACTTAGGCAATTCTTCTGGCTCTTAATTTTCTGGAAGTTAAGGCAAAAGTGGAGTAGCAGGTTCCTTTTTCTATCTATAGAAAACACATTATTCAGGGGTTTTTTTCCCCTGGCACTGTAGTCAAACAGGAATTTAGCTTCATTTGAGTCCTTATATGAAAGACCTCATAAAACATTAAGCAGTAACTTCAACTGTGGTCTTAAAATCAGGTAGCATCTTTTAGGCATTGACCCTGTGATAAATCATAATCCACTACATAAAATTAAATATAAATACAATTCTGTTTGAGATCTGTGAAATCTCTAGCAAGAGATGGGTCCTTATAACATGCATTTAGGTAACAAGTATTTTTAATAAAACTGTAATAATCTATCCTATAATGCTCGGATTTCATTGGTTGAACAAAGGCTCAGTTAGAAGCACAATGTCTCCTTTTACTCAAAAAGAATGCCTTGGGACTTCCCTTGTGGCACAGTGGTTAAGAATCCGCCAGCCAATGCGGGTGACACGGGTTCGATCCCTGGTCCGGGAAGATCCCACATGCCACGGAGCAACTAAGCCCGTGTGCCACAACTACTGAGCCCACATGTCACAACTGCTGAGGTCCACGCACCTAGAGCCCATGCTCCGCAACAAGAGAAGCCACCACAATGAAAAGCCCACTCACCGCAACGAAGAGTAGTCCCTACTCGCCACAACTAGAGAAAGCCCACGTGCAGCAACAAAGACCCAACGCAGCCAAAAATAAATTTATTAAAAAAACAAAAATGTCTTTAATATCTCAATATATTAAATTAAAACCAACACCAGTCATTTCCTACAAATATTTTAATAGGTAGTTCATGTGTTTTTGAATCTACTCATTGAATGTGTAACATACTAAGTCACATCAAAACCCTTTTACTTCAAATTTGAAAATGTTGTATATAAAGTGTTTAACTGCATTCTTAGAAAGAGCATAAATAAAATTATCTGGAAAAGAAGATTGAGGTGATCATGTCAACTTTACCCTACCTTTATGTAAATAACTATTTCACCACTCATCCAATCAAAGGCAAAACAAAACCAAGAAATGAGTCTTTCTCTTGGCTGATCTAGATGTGCCAACCTCTCCTTGACCTAAATCCTAACCATCATACCGGGTAGCTGCCCGCACTTTGCTTTGCTCCTATCCATGGCCACATCACTGCCTCGTCTATATTCTCAATGACTATGATGCCAAAATATACCTATGGGAAAAACATTGCTGATGCTTAAGATATCTATCTCAGAAAAGTTATGACATACCCCAGACATCCCTGTTTGCACTCTGATACTATTATCTTATTCAAACATTTTCATTTCTTACCATGTGCCAGTCCGAGACCCTATACAAAACAGACTAGAGACAGATATGTGAGGGGAAAAAATGGAATAAACTATTATATTTGCTATGGTAACATTATGTACATGGTTCGATGAAAAACAGAGAACTGTCAAGTTTATCTAAATAAGGATAGCAGGCTCATTACTATATACTATGTGTTCATACTCATGTTTTAATGAGCTTTGAAGTATTCTTTCATTCTAATATATTGGGATTTAAGGATCGAGTGAATAGTCCAACCATTCTTCTAGCCTTTATATATGCTTTTTCCACTCACAGCACTCCTGACATAACCTAAAACACAGAGCAGGTATTCATACTACAGCATTTTATTAATACTGTATTATTAATACAAACAGCATTAATTAAATGATCAGTATACAAAGCTGGTAACACCCCTCTTAGATCCTATGCCATCTAAGTGCCACTTCTGGGGGTGTGGCGAATACTTGTCATGTCTGTGGCAATCCAGCATCCTTTGAACACTATACCTTTGACTGAACAGTCTCACACATACTGAGCCCTGTCTCTTCAACACAGAAGCCAGAACTCCAACTTACTTGCAGCAGGGTAAAGGCATGCGATGCACCCACACAGGACTTTAGTCTGGGAAGGTGGTGACATGAGAAAATAGATGCAGATGTAACCCATCTTTCAGTAAGTGTGGCAGCAGAAGCATCCATCTTTTCAGGTCAGAAAGCCCAGGGCTTCTGGGCCCCAGTCCAGTATCATCACTGGAGTTACAATGTCCAAAACAAAATGCGACGTCCGCACTAGGTGGAGACAACCTTGGTGTCTTTGCTGGAGCAGCCACCGAGGTCTGGTCTAGGTATCGTTTCTGGATGTGCAGTGACTGAGCCAGACACCCTAAGTATAATGCCGATTCTTTGATGCGTCAAATATATTTTAATAAGTTTCTTTCCTGCGTAGTTAAGCTAAGGTGAATTTTATTGTTTGCAACACTGGCACACTTCCAATGGCTGCTGACTGTGGAGGGCGCCTCACAAGGGACATCTGACCCCAAGCCTCCCTGATAATCACAGAGCAGTACCCTTGAGGCAGCCACTTCCCACCCCTCAAGAATACAGACGACATGTGGATAGTCGCTGGCTCTCTCGGCAGCCTGCTGTTCTGCTTCCCCAACAGTCAAAACACACCTCAAGGGCTTCCCTGGTGGCGCAGTGGTTGAGAGTCCGCCTGCCGATGCAGGGGACACGGGTTCGTGCCCCGGTCGGGAAAGATCCCACATGCCGCGGAGCAGCTGGGCCCGTGAGCCACAGCCGCTGGGCCTGTGCGTCTGGAGCCTGTGCTCTGCAACAGGAGAGGCCACAACAATGAGAGGAGGCCCGTGTACCTCAAAAAAAAAAAAAAAAAAAACTACAGCTCAACAGCTACCAAGTCAGCTGTTGGAAGCAAACTACATTTCTTTGCTCGTGGGTAGCATACCCTTTCACTCCCTTCCTCCAGACCCTAGCACCCAACACTATGAATTTTCTTCACCTCAATAAGTGTCTGTATCTCCCTACTATTTATCTTGTCTCTAAACCTCTACATTATAAAACCTTTTTCCAAGTTCACAGTAACTAATTTGATAGTTATGTTTGAAAATATTTTCAAAGAGTTTTTGAAAGTCTTAGTGAAGTACTTAAACTTCTCCTTTTACTTCTTAATAGACCTGGTCATTTTATTCAGAAAAAAGTTCTCATAGGGAAGTCACATTACATTTACTTGATTGACTTATCCTGTTAAAGTTTGTTCAGTGAGTCCATCCATTATTACAGATCCTACCGGCCTGCCTGACATCTATTGGTTCCTTCTGGAATACTAATTTTTTTTTTTTTTTTTTTTTTTTTTTTGCGGCACACGGCCCTCTCACTGTTGTGGCCTCTCCCATTGCGGAGCACAGGCTCCGGACACGCAGGCCCAGCGGCCGTGGCTCACGGGCCCAGCTTCTCCGCAGCATGTGGGATCTTCCCGGACCGGGGCACGAACCCATGTCCCCTGCATCGGCAGGCGGACTCTCAACCACTGCACCACCAGGGAAGCCCTGGAATACTAATTTTAGTGGCTTATTTTTGTATAGTATAATTTTAAAAATTAATAGCTGTTTAGTGTTTTCATCTATAAACCGAAAGCTCCACGTGTTGTCACTTTTTAACAAGTATAGTTGGCATATGCAGAAATATATATAGGTAAATATACATACACACACACTAATTTGTACTGTCATAATTCAACAAGACAGGGTTGAAATTTGCCTTCATACAGTATATGAAAGGCAATATTACTGAGCAAAGTGTACTATAAGTAAAATGGAGATGGAGTTATACTAATTAACAAATTATTCTCAAGCCTTTGAGCAGCCTCTATTCATATATGAAACACTGTAGCAGCTCAAGTCCAGGACATCTCATACCACATATGGAGAGTATGTGTGGGACTGTAGGAACCCATTCTGATATTCTGTATTAGATTTTACAACACAGCTACTACTTCAGATATTTAATCAATAATTCCTGTGGGTTGACAAACCTAATAAATTCTACTTTTCTGTTTGAGATTTCTATAAGTTCAATTTTAGAGAGTTCACCCTTAGAAAAAAAACGCATGTGGGGGCTTCCCTGGTGGCGCAGTGGTTGAGAGTCCGCCTGCCGATGCAGGGGACACGGGTTCGTGCCCCGGTCCGGGAAGATCCCACATGCAGCAGAGCGGCTGGGCCCGTGGGCCATGGCCACTGAGCCTGCGCGTCTGGAGCCTGTGCTCCGCAACGGGAGAGGCCACAACAGTGAGAGGCCTGCGTACTGCAAAAAAAAACAAAAAACAAGAAAAAAACGCATGTGATATAGGAATTTAACAGGATACTGACCAAAGGGCACACTTGTTCCTTGGCCATAAACACTCCCTTTCTTCAATGAGAGCTAAAAGTTGGAGCCTAGAATGCAGGTAGAGATTACAAATACTAAGAAGCGTTAGTCAAAGCACACATGGGGGATCTTGGCACTAATTCTTTACATTACTGGTATGAACATACATCACACCATTAACATAAAGAATTATGGGAAAAAATAGAAATTTAGCACCACACCTCGAAAAAGGATCAATACTGATATATAGCCTCAAGACTACATGGGGGACTCCCCTGGTGGCACAGTGGTTAAGAATCCACCTGCCAATACAGGGGACACGGGTCTGAGCCCTGGTCCGGGAAGATCCCACATGTCGTGGAGCAACTAAGCCCGTGCACCACAACTACTGAGCCCACATGCCACAACTACTGAAGCCCACGTACCTAGAGCCCATGCTCCACAGCAAGAGAAGCCATCACAATGAGAAGACTGAGCACCGTAACAAAGAGTAGCCCCCGGTCGCCACAACTAAAGGAGGCCCACACGCAGCAGTGAAGACCCAACACAGCCAAAAATAAATAAATATATTTTTAAAAAAGACTGTACGGGAGTAATAGCAATAATTGACTGATTATGATATGCTAAGCATTTCCCTAAGAGATTTGTAAGTATTATCTCATTTAATCCTACAACAACACTGAGATCAATCTTTGTAACCCTGTTTTACAAATGAGGTACATAAGGGTACTAAGTGTACGACCTCCTCCACGGTCATACACTTAGTACTACTGAAGATGGGATTCAAACTGAGGCAACCCACGCCCAGACCCTGTGCTTTACATGAGTTACTATACTGCCTCTCTATTTTCCCTCTTGGGTCTTTGAAATTATGTATCATAGATTTCGGACTATGTGATTGAAGTTGTGGGGAGGAAGAAGAGGAAAAAGGGGGAATGCTTAGAGAAATACCTAGCATAAAGACATTTTCCTCCTCTGGGGATTTGAGTGATGTTATTACCCTAAGTAAAAATTGTGAACCAATGTTACTCAAATATTAGTAAATACATATCCTGGCAAAATATGCTTCCAGCTGTTCAAGCTAACTGCTTTTTTTTTTTTGGACTGGCTTTTTCAGAGCATTCATGGTGTTTTTAGCTGTGTTTCCCGTATGCATAACAGATTGAACAAGAGGCTACTGCATTAATAATCAACCAATTCTCAATAATTAGCCATTTGCTTCAACATCAAATGTATTTCACCTGCAGTATGTAGACTTGAGAATTTCTAAAGGGTGCTTGCAAGGTTCATCAAGCTGCCCAGTGCCACAATCAAAAACAGGCGCTTGACCTGCCGTAACTGCATGTTTCACGTATACGTGTATTCTCTGAAAATTGTTTCCTGATCACTTGAGTCCACAGAGTGGTGGCAACTATGAAAAAAGCACCCCTGGTAAGACAAACTTCCTAAAGGAAGGAAAACAGATCACTTCTATGAGTAGGGTATCATGTCATCATTAATTCAACAAATGGGGTATTGAGTGCTACTTGTAGTACAGGTAAGGAGGATACAGTAGGAATAAACACAGACCCTGTTCTCAAAGAGCTCAGTCTAGTTTATAGAGTAGGCAAGAAAATCAGTATTATGATACACTGATAATTCTTATAATCAAGAAGGCAAAGACATTGTAAGAGCCCAGCAGAGGCATTTAGATGAAGGATAAAGACAGAGTGTATAAATCACACCCTGGGGTTGGACAGGGAAATGCTTCCAGAATAAAGGGCACTTGAACCAAATTTAAAAGACTGAGAGATTTTTATCTAGGTTTACCTTAGCTAAAAGGAATTCCAAATCCAGAGAACATAATCAACAACTGTCTTTAGAAAATTGTTATCAAAACAGCAAACTACAGGTCGGTTGGTGTGACTGAATGACAGTGTACATGTGGAGATGTCATGAGTGATGGAGCTGGAAAGATCTGCCAAAGCCTTGATTCCAAAAGCTGCTTCTTCTAATAGATGCTTATTCTTTGATGCTCACATATCCCCTTTGTTAAAGATAAACAAGTATATGACAAAGAGCATAACTGGAAAACAACTGCACAGGTTCTGATGAAACATGGTAGAATGAACAAATAGAAGACTGATTAAATGAAACTCCACTAATATAAATGGACTAAAAGAGAACAGTTACTAAATAAAAAGTGAGTGATCCACCAGACAAACAGAATGAATACAACAGCAAATGAGAGACGTTAACAAAATTTGGGAATATGGAAAGCAAATGAATGGATGGTAACCGAGACAGTTGAATACATTCAGAAGATGAACAAATACGACCCATGACCAGTTGTACTGCAGAATCCCAGAAAAGTACAGGAATCAGAGGCAAAGAGTGTTTATGAAAGTGGCTATGAGGGCTGGGGCAAGTACCACTCCTGCACCTTGGAAAAAGGAAGTCTGCCATGGAGAATGCAAACCAAAAGGCATAGTAGAGGGAGGGCATGAAGTACCATGTCACAAACAAAGGGATGATGTGAAAATCTACATGTTGAAGAGTGGTAGTCCTAGGCTTCTGGGATGCTGGCAGCCAGACTTATACCTCAAAAACAGGATATGAAAAGATTCATCTCTGGAGAAATTAACTGGACCAAAAGGGATGTTTAAACTGATACTTAAAAGATTGGTACAACTTTGAGTAGCGTGAGTAGGACATCCCAGGCAGACAGTACAGCTTGTACAGATACATAGTCATGAAGGAGTATGGCAAGTCTCAGGTGCAGCAAGAGCTTCAGCATGTTTGACCAATGGAGTGCATGGTGTGAAGAGTGAGAAATGATGGGGACAAGTACAGGTCCACCCATTAAAGGCTTCTAAGCTAAGGAGAGGTCACTGCATGTTATTTATACACAAGAAGGGAATTTCCACAGAAGAATGACATGATCAGATTTAGAAAGACAATTCTGGTGTAGTACAAAAGCTAATCAGGGTGCAGGTAGAATGTAATAATGAGAAACCAGCTAGGAGACTGTGACTTTCTTATCTCTAGGAGGAAAACTAGACACTGAACTAGGGCGATTGTAATATTATAGAATAGAGAGGAGAGTCAGGATTCCAGAGACATTTATAAAGTATGATTGAATATATATGTATAACTGAGTCACTCTGTATGCAGAAATTAATACAATGTTGTAAATCAACTATATTTCAATTAAAAATTTTAAGAATAAAAAAATAAAGTAGGATTAATGGAATATTTTGTCAACTGGATGTAAGGGAGAAAGGTAAAGCAAAGAGGCAAGGATGAATCTTCTGTTTCTAGCTTAGGAAACAGGAATGGTGATGATGTCATTAAAATAGGGAACATGACAGAACTAATCCCTTTGACATGGGAAAATAATGTAGTCAAGGGCTTCCCTGGTGGCGCAGTGGTTGAGAGTCCGCCTGCCAATGCAGGGGACACGGGTTCGTGCCCCGGTCCGGGAAGATCCCACATGCCACGGAGCGGCTGGGTCCGAGAGCCATGGGCCGCTAAGCCTGCGCGTCCGGAGCCTGTGCTCCGCAACGGGAGAGGCCACAACAGTGAGAGGCCCGCGTACCGCAAAAAAAATAAAAAATAAATTAAAATAATAATAATAATGTAGACCACTTTGAGACACAATGTTTAAGTTACCACAAGACATCTAGGAAGAGGAGTTCTATAGACAGCTGGAAATTATCTACAATTCGGGAAAGAACTCACCTAGAGGTACAGATTTGAGTCAAATTTTTAAAAAATCCAAAACTCTGAATCAACACAACATACATAATGAAGCCATGGTAAGGACTGAGAGCATACAGAGGGAAATGCACACCACCACTCTCAGGACTCTTAGCTCCGTGCCCAGGGAAAGCATCACAAAGCTATCAGAGTGCGCTCTCTTGCTAAACCCAAAGAGGATTTCAGAAACCTTCTCAGTATTGCTCCCCCAGCATCCACTACCAACCAACCAGAGTTGGCACTTGAATTAAAAAACGATTTGTCTTCCTGATGCAAAGCAAGAGAAGACAACCAAGGACTGGACTCTGAAGAAAAGGTTCTTAAACATCTTCCACCAGCTTCCTGTGTGTGTGCTGCTGTGAGTACAGGTGAGAATCTGGTGAGAGGATACTGTACATTCATGTAAACCAAACCTTAAAGCATGTCCACATCCATAGGCTTATCTAACCTTCTTTCTCATTACTGAGTAATGAGGCCACCTGAACTATTGTCCCTCTACAATCCAGCCTCTACATTGCAGCCAAAGCAGAGATTTGATTGTATCACCCTCCACTCTCACCCCTGCTATTAAAACCCCTTTACAGCATCTACTTGCTCTTAAAATAGAGATGAAGATTTTTCACACGGTCTACAAACCTCACTGGGTTTAACCCCCGACTCTCCAGCCTATATTGTACCATAAGCCCCCACCATGCATCCCCAAACTACATTCTGTACTGCTTCCCTCCACCACAGGCATTTGAAGATGCTGTCTGCCATCCAGAGGACTCTTGCCACGAGCCTTAGCTAACTCCTAGTCATCCTTTAGGTCTTGGCTTTAATTCCACTTCCACGGAAGCCTTCCATCAATGCTCAGGTATCATCACAGCACCATGTGCCTTTCTTGCAGAGCACTTACCAAAGTTGTAGTTTCACGTGTCCATGTGCCCTGTTTGATTGGCTTTGGTGCTGTGAATTTTGATACTGTATTTTCACTCCGGGAAAATATGCCTATATGAAGTATTTGTTAAGATTTTACTTCCATTTTGAAATAAATTAATATGGTTTTAACAGACAAGAAACAATACTTGGCAAATATTATGACATATATTTCAATAGCCATTTTAATTCCATCGGAACGATTTCATCATTTCCTAGGAAATCTGCAAACTATTACTGAATAGTCACATTACTTCCTGAAATTACATGCAGCTGGAAATCCTGCTGGCTCCAAAAACAGGAAAATGAGAAATCTCTTCTCTCCTTTTACTGGATTTACACACTATTCTTCAAAAATATTACAACCGTTATTGTCCTCAGCATTGTCTCAAGAGTCATTAAGAACCACATTCCTATTTAGTTTAGCTAGCTGTGTGGAACACCTCTTACCTTCCTGCCTCTGAGTATCCCTCCTCTATAAAAGGTTTTAAATTAAGACCACAAAGCTACTCTAGCCCCTTATCTACAGCAACAACATCCATTTGTGCCATTTCTTCCCTTAATTCTTCCTTAAGTGAAAGATGGGCACCACGGAGTAGAAGCTATTGTCATGGTAATACATGACTGGGAGCATCCTCTTAGCTGGTAATACACAGCACTGGCCTTCTGATGCATTGCTGACCCAACCTAACCCAGGAACTATAACGGGGTCCCATTAATAAAAGCACTAAATAAATTGTACAGTCTTTCAGCCGCCAAATACAAGGAGAAACACAAGTTTCACTTGGGCGCTGTTGTCTTAGTTACACATGACAACTCCTGGATACAAACTGTGCTTAAGGCAAACTGTGACACACACACACACACACACACACACACAGAGTCTCACACACTGCCCACATATCACCCGAAGCTCCTCAGCACTTGGTCTATACTTCCATATACATCTTCACCTTCACTGCCCCATGCCTTGTGATTCACCCTACTTAGGCCACACCCAGCTTCACTTGAAGAAAAACAAACAAACAAAAGTCTCAGTCAAGACAACCTACCTGGACTTCTACTTTCTTGGCATATGCTTCAGACCTGGGCCCCTCTAGCCAAAACAGGCCGTTTACCTAATAAACTAATTTGTACTGAGGTATTAAGTTACTAGACTATGCATTTCCCATACCATACACATTTGAAGCTTATCAGGGGAAGCCAGAAATGACAGTACCTTCAGTTAAGTGACCACTGGTGGGAATTTGGGGGAAAGAAAATTCACCAAAGGATACCAGCTTAGGAACTGGCTAGCCATTTGTTCTACCCACACATATGTGTTCACCTTGTTAAACATCCACTAAGGAGAAAACAAGGGATAGCAGATAAGAATAAATCCTAGTTGCCAGAATTCCATTCAATTCAGTAACTGAACTGATATAGTTCCTGAATAGGGTCCCTATTTTCAAGAATCTTACAGTCTGGGGTGCTTGGCTATGTGTCAGTCTTGAAGTCAAAGGCTCTATAACTTACATCCACTAGAATATATGCTCCATGAGGGCAAAGACCCCCGTTTGCCAACTACCAATTCAGTGTCTTGCACTGAGCTCATTAAACAGTTGGTGAATGGATGAATACTAGTAGTATGGTCTTGCAAAGGCTTCTTAGCCCATTTTCCCTTCCATGAAATAGGAAGGACAATACTCACTTCACAAGACTTTTATGTAGATCAGATGACACAGAGATGGATTCCTTTGGCACAGAGAGCTTGCAACATATAAATAAGCCAGACCAGCATACAAGGACATAGACTAGATTAGGAAAACTGATAGTGGAACAGCAGATTTGGAACAATCTGTGTTGAGAGAGCTAAAAATTAACTACACTCTCACTATATAGCTAACCAGGGAGGTGTAAGAAGGTAAAGGACTGAGTCTTAAATTCCAGATATCCCATAATAATCAAGCTATGGTGATGGGGCATCACAGGTGATATGCGATCCTTAAAATGGGCATGATAATACAATACGGCTGAGGATCCAGAACATTCTGTTTTGTCCCCGGTTCTCACAATGCTAACAAGTCATCAATTAATTCTGCGTCCTGGTTATCATTAAAAAGGCTCTAACCAACTAAAGAGTTATTTAAGACCAGTAAATATGAAACATGGGAAAGAGAAATGAAACACTTTCTCCAGGGCTTTGCTTAATTTGAAATATGTCTCCATTTTTACCATAGATCGTAACTGTCCCTCTCCAATAAAGATCCAAACAAGTAAGAATTTATTTCCAAGGTGATATAATAGTTAATGAATATATTACTGTATTAGGTACCGTGTCAGACACTAAACCACGTTATTTTGAGTCGCTGTCTCACAAAATCTAGTCTGTTACACAAAGTCCTGCCATCCAATATACAAATACTTTAAATTGTTCCTCCAGTAGGAGTAAAAGAAAAATTGTACTGACTTATTACTGGGAATGTGTGAAATACTGAGCCATCTTGGTAGCACAGTCAGTGCCCTCCAAAGAGAGTTTTCTCTCAAATGACAGAGGATAATTCACGGGGAGAACAAACCTCATTAGCACCAGAGTTTAAACCTGTGATTAGCCGTTGAGCCCATAAGGTTTGTGACCGTGAAACATGTTGCTATTTCTCGTCTTGGAACCTGAGAACAAAACAGTATCTGAACACAGTACCTACTGCTTGACCTGTCTTTCATTCCAGTTCCTTAATTATAGCCCATGGAGAGAACATGGTACACTTATCACTAAGCTAACTGGTGCATCATAAAATACATCCATTTGATCATTCAACACGCATTAATTAACCACCTATTATGCCCAGCAACTTGACAAAGATAAGCAAGATAAGACCTTGTAAGGGACACAGATGTGGACACAACTGCTTTACAGCATTCGAAGTGCGACCGCTGCAGAACAAAGGCGAATGGAACGTAGACCATGAGGGTCAACAAAGTCATCAAAGCAGTGGTGACAACTGAGCTGAATATTAAAGAATCAGAAGAATATTTTTCAGCCACAGGTGATAAAGCGGATCATTCCAGTCGGCAAGAAAAGTATTTCAAAGACACGGACTGAAATAAGCAAACTGATTTTGGGAACAGTGGGTCACCTGTCCCCAACAGGTAGAGCAAGAGGGGACAGGAGGGGTAACTGAAAAGGTGGATTAAAGCCCGATCGTGAATGTTCTTTATTAATTCATAAACAAATATTCATTGGACATTTAACTATTTGCTAGAAATTATCCTAGATATTGTAGGCACATGGCAAACAAAATCCCTGCCCTAGAGTCTAGCACTTGCTACACTGAAGAATTCAGACCTTAGTTTGAAAGCGAGAGAGTTAAGCAGGAAAAAGAGCACAGGCAGATTTAGAGAGGTAACTCTTTGAGAGTGTGAAGAATGAACCGGAACAGAGGAAACTAGACACAGTAAGATGAGTCAGAAGGTTACGTCAATAGAGCAGATGAGTCCTGCTTCTGCTATGTCTTCCATGAAACATCATGGTCTTCTCACGTACGTATCTTCATCAGGAATCTGTAGAGAAGACTCATTCCCAAATTTCATTATTACTTGACTGAGTTCTCACAAGGGATGTGCGCTTTTTCTCAAACCTTCGATTTCTATACAAAGAATATATTTGCTAGAGCCGCATCATCTTGCATCACTAGCTACTATCAGTCATTCTGACTCATTTCCTGAACTTTTAGTTGCTCCAAGAGAAGCTCATTTTGTCCAAGACAGTTGAGACAGGGCCAAACAGACTAAAGCCACCCATAAGGGCCCAGTGAAATCTCAATTTCCAGAGAACCTCCAAAAGAACAGATGAATCAAGACTCCTGGAAGCCAGAGAAGAGGAACTAGAAACCAGGTTCCTTCCTCTAAACCATGCTTCCCGAGGTAATTAGGACCTCCCAGATCTATGATCTTCCAAACTCTATCCATTTCGTATGTATCCCAGAGTCTCAAGAATTGCCCAAAGCCTTGAGATTCAGAGAGCCCTAGAAATTTATTCTTTTGTCTATGGAACTTCACACATTTATATCTATTATTTCATTTGCTCCTTGTAACCATCAAAGGAATAAGGTAAATCATATGTAATCCGACCCATTTTAAAGATGGAAAATCTAAAACCAAGAGACAGCAAGACTTTGACCCAAAGGTATGTGCTCGTAAATAGCAGAATCAGAACTAGCATCCAGAGACTGACTCCGTATCCACTCCTGGACTACACTCTTTGCTTTACCTCCATAGTGCCTCCTAAGCCATCAGTCATTGCCTCTCTCCTATCGTGCCTACACGTCTGCAAAACAATTCCTTGCTCTCCTAATGTTGATAAATAACCTCCTTTTGGTTAACCTAGACTTCATGAAGCAATCACTCTTATTTTCTAAAGCTCAAAGCCATCTATATTAACCACTAAATAAAATCTCTTTCCTTTAATGATCCCCTTCATCTTCCCCTCCAACCTCCTCCGAGTTGCTGAGAAGTTGAGCTCTAGTCAACCCACATCGACCCCAGTAAGCTGCAGGCTATTTTTAGTTCAAGACTGACATATTCAGGCAGCAAAAAGAGCCAGGGAGACGCCAAACTCCGTATCCACCCTGGAAATGAACAAAAATGGGAAGCAAGCCGGCTGGTTCGGTGTCCCTTCAGATTTATTATAAATTGTCCGAGAGAACTTGGTGAATTAGCAGTGAATCCATTCGAGGAATGCTTTGCCTCAGCCGATCCTGGAGCTGACTCTGCTAAACCTAGGCCACCTGAGGTCTTTCAAAAATATTACTTTCACAAAAAGTCCACACAGCTCAACCACTGCTGCCAAGAACAAGGCCCAGAAAACATAGTGGCAAGCTCGGTGCTGGTCCCACTGTGCAGTTACAGGAGGTGAGGGGCAGCATCTGAGAGAGGAAACATCTCCTAAGTAGGAGTCAGAAAATCTAGATTCCTGACACTGAGGAGCCACGTGACACTGAGAAAGTCGGAGCGTGTGGCCTTGCCTGGCAGCCTCCTCAGGACTCCCTCTGCCTCGGCCACGCTGAACCCCTTCACCCAAAGTCACACCCTTCCAGGAGTAGCCTGCATACAATGACTAACCAAGGGATAAAGGACTGGAAACTCTGGCCCAATGTGAGGCATCTCTGACAGGCCCTTTCGGCTCCAGAGCTCCCCATGGGGTCAGCAGAGGCTGCCAGCCTGGGCCTCTATCTAGCTGGGCTCCTCACCTGCCCAGCCCTGCTTATAGGTCTCACCCCAAGGACACTCCCTAATACACAACCATAACAATAACCCCTGTCTCAGAGCGTGAATCCTGGAGAACCCAACATGCAACACCAATAAATCGACGTCATTGACACTAACAGTGAACTCCAACAAAATGACACCTCTAACAAGAATCCTCTGAAAATAAAGTTCCTTTATTTAGGTGAAGGAATCTTCACAAACCGTGCGAAGTCACACCGGTGCTGTAGGGTTAGAGAAGATCTCGGCTAAGTTCCAATAAAATGCAGCAGTTCTGGTTCCAGGTGGCAATGTAGAAAGATCCTGAACTCACTTTCTCTCATGGATACACCAGGTCTACAGCTACATATGGAACAACTACCTCTGAAAAAAACCTAAAGGCTGACCGAGCAATGACTACACATCAGACCAATGAGAAGAAAACCATATCGAAGTGGAAACAGAAGAGGAGAAAATAGAGAGGAGAAGGCCAGAAGATGGTGACACAGCCACAAGCCAAAGAATACCTGGAGCCACCAGTAGCTGGAAGAGGCAAGGAAGGATCTTCCCCTAGAGCCCTCGGAGGGAGAACAGCCCTGGTGACACCTTGACTTTGGATTTCTGGCCTCCAGAACTGTGAGGAGATAAATTTCTGCTGTGTAAAGGCAAAAAATTTAAAAATTATATTAAATTAAATATAGCCTTCTGCTTCCATTTCTTCACAGTTGAGTGGAAGCAGATCCTGGATGCAATCATGGAATCAGAGAACTGTCTTCTCTCCCCTCAGCAGCTTTAGCCTTCTCTACAATCCCCCTGCATTTGGTCCTGTACTACCTCCAGTGCTTAATGCCTTCCTGCTCTCCAACCCCCTCTTTCATATCACTGGGAAAATAAGAGGATGCCAAAAGCCTGTAACTGTCTCCGACATATCACTGGAATTCTATTTCTTGGTTGACAGATTCTGACGGTGGGCTCTGTGATAAGCGTTCAGATCCCCTTTGCAGGGCTGAAGGGCTTATTTCTCAGTGGCTGTAAGAGCTGCTGGCAGATTCCTCAACTCTCAGCCCTCTCCAGGAACTGCCTTCAGCTGAAGACAGCTGCATCCCCCCATAAACAGAAGCCCATAAGACGACCAGTCCGTACACAAGTTTACTGACTCTCTCACCCCAACTCGGGGCAACTCTGCAGGGCCTCCCCAGCTTCTGAGCTCCCCGTGAAGTTGGCTGAGGCTACGTGGAGACTGCATCACAGCCCAATTTCTGCCTCTGCCCAATGCCTCTTCCTTTCCTTCCCCAACAAATACTGGGCCCCTAATAAGTTCCCTGCACACTAATGTCTGTCTCAGAGTCAGCTTCAGTTAGTACCAGTACCCTCTGAGAAAGCAAATACGAAGATGAGGTTTTGGTATTTGAATATTCTCCGGCTGACTAGCAATGAGAACCCCATCACTGGTGGTGGATCGCAGGTAACTCCAGGTCCTCTTACCTGCCCTCCACCTACTCAACATGGACCAGAAGGAGCCAGAAGAATATTATAAAACTAGATTCTAAGAAACCTGGATCGAAGTAGACAGTGCAATTGTTATTTTCACCCGTGGTGAACTGGGATGGTACACCAGCGGGAAGAAACGGTTTAGCAGGTGCAATGTATCAGGACTCGGAGAATTTGAGGAAATAGACATTCTAAGAAAAATATAATTAGAGCAGTTTCTGAGAATTTATGCTCTGGAGAAAAAGAATGAAAGTCTGGTGGTTATAAATCATTAATTAAAAGCTATATGTGAAATAAAGTTGGAGGACTCATACTTCCTGATTTCAAACTTACTACAAAGGTACAGTAATCAAGACAAGGCAGTACTGGTATAAAGGTAGACATATAAATCAATGGAGTCCAGTAATAAATTCATACATTGATAGTTTTTGACAATGGTACCAAGTCTATTCAATAGGGAATGAACAGTCTCTTCAATAAGTGATGTTGGGACAACTGGATATCCACATACAAAAGAATAAGGTTGAACCTCTAACTCAGAATACACAAAAATTAACTCAAAGTGGATCAAATACTTAAGTTTAAGAACTGAAACTATAAATAACTTCATTTGTATCAGTTTTTAAGATTCCACATATAAGCGATATCGTATGATATTTGTCTTTCTCTGCCTGACTTACTTCACCCAGTATGATAATCTCTAGGTCCATCCACGTTGCTACAAATGGCATTATTTCATTCTTTTTTATGGCTGAGTAATAACTCAGGCACGTCAAACAAACTTATGGTTACCAAAGGGGAAGGGGGAGAGGGATAAATTACGGGTTCGGGATTAACGTATACACACTACTATATATAAAAGATATATAACCAATAAGGACCTACTGTACAGCACAGAGAATTATACTCAGTATCTTATAATAATCTAACAGAATGAATCTGAAAAAGAATAGATAGATATATATAACTGAATCACTTTGCTGTACAACTAAAACTATCACAACATTGTACATCAACTATATTTCAATAAATAAATAAAGAACTAAAACTGTAAAACTCTTAGAAGAAAATACAGGGGCAAACCCTCACGACCTTAGATTTGGCAATGGTTTCTTAAACATGAAACCAAAAGTACAGGCAACAAAATCAGATAAATTGAACTTCACTAAAATGAAAGATTTCTGTGTATCAAAAGTACACTATCAAGAGTCACTGTCGTCTCTCGGCCTCCCGTTGGCCCGCCGCTGCCTGGCGGCCCCAACGAGGCCAGCAGAGGCGCCCCCGTTACCCCCCGCTGCCCCCGGGGCGCTGCCGGCCCTCTGCGACCCCAGTCGCCTGGCGCACCAGCTTTTGGTGCTGTTGCTTCCTTGGTTTCGGCAGCTATTTTTGCTATGATAATCCCGCTGCCCTTCAGACTCAGGTTAAACGGGATATGCAGGTGAATCCCACAAAATTCATGCTGCCGTATGCCTGGTATTCTTGGCCCTATGTAGTTTTGTGTTTCTTTGGTGGCTTCTTGATAGACTGCGTATCTGGAATACGATGGGGCGCCGTTATGTTTAGTTGCTTTGTTTGCGTTGGACAGGTTGTTTTTGCTCTGGGTGGAATATTTCACCGCTTTTTGTATGATGGAATTTGGAAGGTTTGTGTTTGGGATTGGTGGGGAGTCCTTAGCAGTTGCCCGGAATACATACGCTGTGAGTTGGTTTAAAGGCAAAGAATTAAACTTGGTGTTTGGACTCCAACTTAGCATGGCTAGAACTGGAAGTACAGTAAACATGAACCTCATGGGATGGCTGTATTCTAAGGTTGAAGCTTCATTGGGTTCTGCTGGTCACACAGCCCTTGGGGTCACACTTATGATCAGGGGTATAACATGTCTTCTTTCACCAGTCTGTGCCTTGGCCCTCGCTTACTCGGATCAGAGAGCAGAACGAATCCTTCGTAAAGAGCAAGGAAAAACAGGTGAAGTTATCAAGTTAACTGATGTGAAGGACCCCTCCTTCCCCCTGCGGCTCATATTCATCATCTGTGTCTGATATTATGTTGTTGTGTTCCCGTTCACTGGACTTGGGAAAGCTTTCTTACAGAGAAATTTGGCTTTTCCTCCCAGGTAGCGAGTGCTATTAACAGTATTGTGTATGTAATATCAGCTCCCATGTCCCCGATATTTGGGCTTCTGGTGGATAAAACAGGAAAGAACATCATCTGGGTTCTGTGTGCAGTGGTGACCACTCTTGCTTCCCATATGATGCTGGCCTTCAGGCTGTGGAACCCTTGGATTGCTATGTGTCTCCTGGGACTCTCTACTCATTGCCTGCCTGTGCATTGTGGCCAATGGTGGCATTTGTAGTTCCCAAACATCAACTGGGAACTGCATACGGCTTCATGCAGTCCATTCAGAATCATGGGTTGGCAGTCATTTCCATCATTGCTGGCATGATACTGGATACTTGGGGATATCTGTTTTTAGAAGTTTTCTTCATTGCCTGTGTTTCTTTCTCACTTTTATCTGTAGTCTTACTCTACTTGGTGAATCGTGCCTAAGGTGGGAACCTAAATTATTCTGCAAGACAAAGGGAATAAAACTTTCTCATGCAGAATGAGAAGTTTAAATGACTGTGTCATGAGAATGGGCTGCACACATCATTGGTTTGAAAACTTCCTTTTTTTTTTTTTTTTTAATTTAGAGTTTAGTCGTTAGGAAAAATAATGGTCTGGAGAATTATTATATTTATATTTTGAATACATCTATTTTAAAGTATAACTGTGAGGACTATTTTAGCCTGTGTCTTTTGTATTGCTGAAGAATTCTGCTTTGGAATAGGTTCATCGATGATGAAGTTTAGAAAATTGCATCTGGTACATGCAGGTGATTTTGAGTAAGGACAGTAAATAATGGAAATCTTTGGATCTTGTATTGAGATAATTTTCACAAAGTGTATCTTAGGAATATGGCCTTTGCTTTATCTTAAAGCAAAAAAAAAAAGTTTTTGAGGGGGTAGACAGGATATTTTATATAGAATAAACAATGGCATTTTAATAGGCATTCCCTTTTGTAATACGGAATATTTGAAAGATATTTTTATGAAGTCTCATTTCCACAAATAGCAGATTGTGTTCTGCTCTCTTTAGTTACCAGAGCTTGCTGAGCAGTGACCCTTTCGAGCTTCTTTATTTCTGTTACTGAGGACCCTAATCCCTAGGGACATAATTTTGTGGTACAAACTTTTTGTATGGTTTTTCTTATAGTCCAATTAATTATTAAAAACGTCCTGTAAACTATGATAATTGCATATCTACAAGGACAAACAAACATTGCAAAAGAGAAAAAAAGGTACACTATCAGAAGAGTGAAAAAGACAAACCACGGAATGGGGGAAGGCATTTCTGAAACACATATCTGATAAGGGTTTAATATCCAAAGAACGCCTCAATGACAAAAAGACAATCCCAGTAAAAAATGAGCAAAGGGGCTTCCCTGGTGGTGCAGTGGTTGAGAATCCGCCTGTCAATGCAGGGGACATGGGTTCGAGCCCTGGTCTGGGAAGATTCCACATGCTGTGGAGCAACTAAGCCCATGCGCCACAACTACTGAAGCCCATGAGCCTAGAGCCTGTGCTCCGCAACAAGAGGAGCCACCATAATGAGAAGCCTGTGCACCGCAACAAAGAGGCCCCGCTCTCTGCAACTAGAGAAAGCCCGTGTGCAGCAATAAAGACTCAACGCAGCCAAAAATAAATAAATAAAATAAAATTTAAAAATGAGCAAAGGACTAAGACATTTTTCCAAAGAAGATATATACAAATGAACAAGCACGTTGCTGTCTTGAGTCATTACGGAAATGCAACTCAAAACCCCAATGAGATCCCACTTTACACTCACTAGGTGACCGGTCAAAAATATAAACAATAACAAGTATCGACCATAATGTGGAAAAATTGGAACCCTCCTACATTGCTGATGGGAATGTAAAATCACACAGCTGCTTTGAAAAACAGTCTGGCAGTTCCTCAAAAAGTTAAACATAGTTACCATATGATCCAGCAATTCTACTCCTATGTGTATACCTGAGAGAATTCAAAAATATGTCAAAAAAAACTTGTACATGAATGTTCACAGCAGCATTATTTATAACATCCAAAAGGTGGAGACAACCCAAATGTCCATCAACTGATGAGTGGATAAACAAAATATGCTATACCCAAACAGTGGATTATTATTTAGTCATAAAAAGGAACTGAAGTACTGATACATGCTATAATATGGATGAACCTTGAAAACATCCTGAGTAAAAGAAACCAGACACAAAAATCACATATTTCATTAAAACTTATATAAAATGTGTGGAACAAACAAATCCATAGAGACAAAGTAGATGAGTGCTTTCCAGAAGCTAGAAGAAGGGAATGAAGAGTATTATGGGCTCAGGGTTTCTTTCTGGGGTGATGGAAATGTTTTGAAATAGAAATGTTTTGAATTAGAAGTACAACTTTATGAATATACTAAAACCAAAGAATTTTACACTTTAAAAGGGTGAATGTTGTGATATGTGAATTACATCTCAATTCTTTAAAATCTAAAGTTTGGGGAAAAAATAAACAGCTAAGTGTGAAAGTCAGGAGGTCTCCGTGGCAGCACATAATCTTATCTCCTGCAGCTAGAGGACAGAGAACGCTGAGGAATAGGCCCAGTACTTAGCAGAGTTCCAAAGAAAATTAATTTCTCAATCCACTATGCTAAGGTCAAGGCTGTTGTTGGCAAAGAATGGGACTGTGAGATATGGGATAGGAGTCATCTAAGCTGATGCATTATAAATCCAGAATCCATAGATTCCTCTAAGCCCTCCAAGTATGTGTAGAAGTGGCCCACTCCTCCCTGTTAAGGACAAATGCTTCCCCCTTGCTCAAACTAGAGGTCGAGGCTTCCCCTCTCCTGCTCCCAAAGAAGACTCAGTGATTTTTAATCTATAGTTGGTACCCAAGCACTTTGGCATCCTTTTGCCAAAGAAGCAGTATGCAAGGCATTATCATCCTGTCAAGAATAACTGGCCCTGATCATCATTAGGAGATAAGGCAGGGTGGAATATATGTGGCACCTCGGTGATCCATTTGGGCATCTCTGGGTATTCTTTTGCCCAAATTTGAAGGTAAACCAATGAGCGCAACAGCCATAGCCTGTAAAGGGCATGGTGACCAGGGGCTCAACTAGCTCAGAAGATAAGCCAACTAGACCAGAAGAGATGCAAGCTGAGGATGAGGGCAACATAAAATAGATAAAGAGATGGGAGTGGATGACTGTCAATTGCCACTCAAGCCCAGCTTACTAACACAGACCTTGGTTTATCCCACTAACTATCCTCTTGTAAGCTTCCCCCACAGAAACGGGTCCAACAGAATGCTGGAGGACCTCCTCCCAGAAGTGATCCTTAAAAAGTGGATTTAAGTAGTATAAGGGGTAGACTGAAGTGGATGCTATAATGTGAAGCCCTGTCCCTTCAGGACTACAGACTTAACTTCTCCCACTACAGAAGTATTGTCAGATAACAGCCCTTAGCCATCAGGCCTTTCTATAAATGCCCTCAGTTAAAGACAGCCTTCTTGCCCAAGGTCACATCCTCTTACCAGGGACTGCCTGCATTAATGACAGATCAACATGGGGCTATAGTAGCCTGGCCCCCTCAACTTAATGCAGGACAGCTCTGCAGGGCACCCATCCTCTGAGGTTAGTGGTAGCTTTTGCCGAGATTGTATCACAGCTCTCTCTGCCCAATCCTGCTTCCTTCTCTTCTGCCACAGGTGTTGATCTCAAGATCATTCACTCAATAAACATCCTGTTGGCTGTGGGTCGACAGGCTGTCCTGGCGGACTTGGGCTCCGCAGCCCCAGCTGCCTGCTCCTCATTTGTGTCCTAAAGATTAGTGTGCCGAGTTGGTCTGTTCATTAAGATTAAACATGTAAACAAGAACCACTTAAAAAAATAATAAATTAAAAATTTTAAAATAAACATCCTGTTTGCAAATTTCTGTCTCAGAGTGTGCTCTCTAGGCAACCTGACCCGCAACATTTATAATTACACCATAATGGAAAACACTACATTTTAAGCTTCTTATCTGTAAGTTAATGTTATTTCAGCTCCTCTTAATTCTGGTAATTTATCTTTTAATAATCCTTGATTAATTTACTATGAAACATCACCAATTGAGAACTTTTCCTACATTATTCAAGTCTCCAAAAGCCTCCTCATACTTTTAGTCTCAATAAATGACCTCACTTCATTGAAATCAAGGCTAAACATTAATTCTCTTAATCTCCTTCCTCCCACTCCTAAATTTCTTTGTGTGCTCAACACATATTTTTACCTTTTTTTTCTTTCTCAGTTAATAAAGTGTCTCTTTCCATACCAAGGTTAATTCTTACTACTTAGTTCTTTACTCTATGGTTTCCTGACTTCTCCAAAACAATATTTCATCAGTCTTTAATCTCTCCATCTGAAAGTTTACTTCCTTTGAGTGTATTAATATCCAAAACATATTCCATCAAAGTCTTTAATCTCTCTATACAAGTCTCTTTCCTTTTAGTCTATAAATACCATTGCTTATTTAAAAACCAAAAACAAAACTTGAGGTCTATCTTGTTTCTCTCTTATTCTTTACCAACAAACAAGGTGGGGAAATGTATAATCACGTATCTACTCCATTTTGAGTCCACAGTTCAATAAACTACAATCTGTATTCTATCCACAATGCTCTACTGAAATATCACTCTGAAAAGTCACCATGACTTCCTAATAGTCAAATCCAATGATTTTTTCCTTAGTCCTTTTTTTTCTCAACCATTCTATGATATTTTACATCATTTGGTTTTGTCTTATTCTTAAAATTCTTTCCTCATTACATTTTCCAAGAAGCTGTTTTGCCCAGGTTCTCAAACTCTTTAATGACATCTTTTTCAGTTTCTACCCCCCCACCAACCCCAATTATGGGCACTTTCAAAGTTCTGTTCTTGGTTCTTTGCTCTTTCAATTCTAATCTTCCTCTTTTAGTGATCCCTGTTTCCCCATCTTGAACTATAAAAATATGATTCTCAAAAATAAAACCACTAATTTGACACTTTTATTTGGGCTCTAAACTCAAGTTTTTACCATGAAACAATATATTAATTACTGAATTAAAATAACTATACTTCATTATGTTGTGAATGTTTCTATTCCCAGTTTACTAAGTACTTATGCTAAATTTGTGTTGAATATAATCAATACTTTTTCAGGATTTATTGAGATAATATATTTTATCCTTTACGTATTAGATTCCCTGATAGTCAACTATCTTTGTCTTCCTGAAATAAATCCTGATTTAAAATGTTGTGGTTTTCCAGATTCCTAAATTGATAGGCACAAATGAGACTGACCCACAAACTTTATTGAAACCATCTTCATTAGGTTTTGTATTAAGGCTATTTTTTCCTATGATCTAAACATTTTTATAGAATATGAGAAGTGTCAGTTTCAAAACAGTTCCAAGTACTTGCCCACAACATCTTCTGAGTCTAGAAAACTCATTTTTAAGGTAGTTCTTAAAACACCACAGTTCTTCCATGGTTTCTCATCTATTCAGATTTTTTAATCTTACATGTCAATTCAGCTAGATAAAATGCAAAACCATGTTTTAAAAATACATAACTGGGCTAGCAGCACCCAAAAACAGAAATCCTAAGAGGCCTAAATTCACATAAAAGTTGGAATCCAGCTGGATAGCTCTCTGGTGATTGGGTTTTAATGGGACTCAAACATAAGAGAAAGAACACAAAGCCTTGATTCTTTACAAAGTAGAAAAGCAAATCAAAGAATCCTGCATAAAAGCATAAGTTAGTGAAGTAAAGGGGAAGAATTACAGGAAGATACCAAATGTATACTGCTGTAGCCTTGGCTCTGGGAGAAGGGGGATAGACATTCCGCCTGGAGAACTCATAATTATAGGCTGTCCCATGGTGGAATCAGAAGTGAAATTTATATTACCTCTGTTATTGGAAAAACTCCAAACTGAAATGAAGTTTAAAGTAGCCCTAGGACAGTAGTGCCCCCAGGCACCTGACAAAAACAAACAATTTTTCTGGAGAAATACATTCCAACCCTCTCTCAAATAATTTCTAAATCTAAATTTCCAAGGTCAGGAGCTCAACAATAAAAACAAAGAAAAGAAGAAACATGCAACTATGAGTAAAAACTAGCAGAATCAAGAAGAGAAAAAAATCACACATGCAACAATTACATATATTAGAATGACCAGATACTGAATAAAAGGTAATTATATAATAAGAATATAATTAATAAAAATAATATATTTATGTAGTAATATAAGAAATAGTGTACTGAAAGTATAAATGAAGGAACAAAATTGACCATGCAGATTTGAAGATAAAACCAAATAAAACCTCTAAAAATGAAAATATAATTGAAATTAGAAACAATATTGGTTTAAATATATGAATAAACAAAGTAGAAGAGAGAATTAGAGAACTAGAAAATATTTTTGAAGAACTTATTCAGAAGAATTTCTCAGATGGAAGATTAGGGAGAAAAGAAGAGCTAAGAAAACAGAGTGAGAAAATACACAGAATGTATCACAAAGAAACCATTAGATGGAAAACAAAAGAGTTTAAGAAGTAGGGTGTATACGATGAAATAGAGTTACAAGAAAGACTAAAGAGAATGGGAAGAAATTTTTAAATAGATAAGAGCTGATAATTTTCCAGATTTTTTTAAAAGTAAAAAACATATATATAAATCCTCACAATCAGGAGGCAACAAACCCCAGGAGGGAAAAATCAAAAGAAATCCACACTGAGGCACACTGTTGTGAAATTATAGAAGACTGAAAACAAAAAGAAGATCTTACAAGCCACCAGAGAGAGAAAATAGATTTCCTACAACAGAATGACAGACTGATGACTAATCTCTCAAAAGTAACAATGGAAACTAAAAGAATTGTGGAATATCTTCAAAACACTGAGAGAACAATTTTCAGACAGAATTGTATTCCCATCAACACCATCTTTCAAGAATAAAGGTGAAATAAGGGCATCTACAAAAGAATAAAACCTCAAAGAGTTTATTAATAACAGCCATCACTAGAAGAATGTATAAAGTAAGTACTTCATGAAGAAGGAAAATAACTTCTTAGGCAAGGGCTAAGATGCAAGATATGCCAACAATCAATGAAAATAGCGAACATGAGGTGAATCTGAAAAAGCACTGTATAAATCAATAGCAACAGCATCTAATGTGGCAGTTAAAATATTAAGATAGAACTAAAATACTAATCAAAATTTGAGCATTCTAAGTCTTTATATTGTCTAGCAGGAGGGTAACTACAAAAAGATTAGAATAAAGTGTATATATCTTTATTAGTAGAAGAGGAAAATAAGAAAAACAACTTAATCTAAAAGTAGACAATAACAGAAAAGAAAAAAAGAAAGCGGGCTGAAGAAAAGGCCCAAAATAAGATGGTAGAAATGAATTCAAGTATGTTAACTACAATAAATGTAAATGGAATAATCTATTCTGTTAAAAGATAAAATCAACCATTTATAGCTTATATTAAAACAACTTTAATACATAAAATGCAAATAATAGTAATATCTATAGTGACTAGCTTATGGGATTAAAAATTAGTAGAAAAAATAAAATTCAGAGCAAATTAGAATATAACTTGGAAGAGGACTGACATAAAATATGAATGATCCTATAATCAGTGAAGGCATTCAATCAAAAGTTAAGTCTTTTCATAAAAAGAATCAAGCATTTCTCTCTCCTTTGTTGTATAATTATACCTCAGGATAACCAAATAATTGATGAAGGATTATTTCTTTTTATAAAAGTATTCCAGCTAATAAACAAAGAAGAACTTATAGAATTAAACATGGTGACTTGAAATCATTAATGAAATAACAAATCTAGGCAATAATGATCAATGGCTATAAAGCTGCATAGAGCAGTCATCATGGGCTTCATTTTAAAAATGGCATTAAGACTTAGAAAAGGTGAGGGAGTTCACCATGTCAATTGCTCAGGGAAGAATATTCCAGGCAGAGGGAACAATCACTGCAAAGGCCCTTCACTCAGTGGGAATCTAGCACTTTGTTAAAATGTACAAAAAGGAGACCCAAGAGGCTAGGAAAAATAATGACAGGAGATGGAACCAGATTGTACCAGGAGCCAAATAATGAGCAACTGGTAGAATGGAACTGGTATCATCTGAATGGAGGACGACTGGGTGGAGGAGGTTTGGTAGATGAAATCAGGAGCTTAGTTTTGAATATGTTAAGTTTAAGATGTTTATAGGACATCCAAGTGAAGTTGTCACGTAGGCAACTGAATATACAAATGTGGAATTCTGGGCCAGAAATTAAAATGTGGGAACCATCATCATATAAATGGTACTTACAGCCAGGGAACTGCATTAAGATCACTAAGGGAAAGAGACTGACAGAAAAACACAGACAACTAGGACTGAGTTTTGCAGAATGATTCAGGAGAAAATAGCATTTTCCACCTTCTTACATACTGTATACAGTTGTCCCTCATGGACACAGATTGATTCTGGGATGCCATGGATACCAAAAGCTGTGGATGCTTAAGTCCCTTACATAAAATGTCATACTACATTCAGTTGGCCCTCTGTATCTGTGGATGTGGAACCCACAGAAAGGAAGGGCTGACTGTAATTTACTACGTATTGTATTTATTTTACAATATTACAAATTATGTATTACAGTATTATGTTTTGTATTTTATAAACTATAAGAATGTAAAATCGCATAATGAGGACTTCCCTGGTGATGCAGTCATTAAGAATCCGCCTGCCAATGCAGGCGACACGGGTTCGATCCCTGGTCCAGGAAGATCCCACATGCCGCACAGCAACTAAGCCCATGTGCTGCAACTACTGAGCCTGCACATCACAACTACTGAAGCCCATGTGCCTAGAGCCCACGCTCCACAAGAAGAGCCACTGGAAGAAGAAGCCTGAGCACCGCAACGAAGAGTAGCCCCTGCTCACTGCAACTAGAGAAAATCCACAAGCAGCAGAGACCCAACGCAGCCAAAAATTAATAATAAAAAAAAAAATCCCATAATGAAAGGGATTTATGTCTTTTCTGTTCTGACCACTGATACATCACAAGGACAAAGAATAGTGTCTTGCTTAGTAGGTATTCAATAACCATCTGTTGATGAGAATCTACGGATTTTGCTTTTCATGTTTGTTTTAGAAATTCTTCCACATGTTCAGGTCATAAAGATAGTCTTCTTTCTTTTTTCTCTAAGTGTATTACATATTTGCCTTCCATATCTACTCCATAATCCATATGGAACTGAATGATGTGAAGTAAGGATCTAATTTCATTTTTCACACATCTCTTTTCTACAGAATAAAGTTCAAAATTGTTAGCATAACATTCAAGGGCATTTAGATCTTCAGGAACTAAATCTACTTTCTCTCTCCTATGTCATCTTTCACCGCCATCCTGTGGAGCCTTAGTTCAAATATGTTAAACTACTAGCAATTCTTGAGCTCTAGACAATGCAATATGATATTCAACAGGAAAATATGAAATTATTAAAACATATAATCATGTGTGGATCATAAAACTGTACACCTAGAAAAAAAAATTTTTTTTTAAAAAAGGTTTGCTGATAAGAACAAGAGTTAAAATATGTGCATCCATTAAAATGACGTTTGGAGGGAATTCCCTGGAGGCCTAGGCGTTGGGACTCTGAGCTTTCACTGCTGAGGGCCCGGGTTGAAGGGAACTAGGATTCTGCAAGCCATGCAGTGAGGCCAAAAAATAAATAAATGGTGGCAATAAATAGAAGTGATAGCGAGCAGGGAACTAGTGACCACATAAAAATTATTTTTTTCAAAAAATGTTTGTGAAGATACCAAATTATATGACACATGCTTATAATATCATATTAAATGATAAAAACAGAATTCCAAATTCTACCCACCTATCGTATTGTTTAAATTGTTAAAAATTAAATATGGAATAAATGATTTTAAGAGGCACACTACAATGATAATGGTCAATGTGTTTTGATGGTTGAATTTTCCCCATACGCTAATTTTTATAAGTTGGTTTTATACTAAAATAATTTAAATAAAAATATTTTATATTTGTACATAAATGCTAATACATCTTATCCCTGATCAGAGAACTTTCACCAAATTTCAAATAAGGCCTTGAAAATGGGGACCTTAGGTATAACTTTTCATCAGTCATAACTATCCAAAAAATTGTAACATCCATTTAGGAATCTTTTTTTTTTTTTTTTTTTTTTTTACGGTACACTGGCCTCTCACTGTTGTGGCCTCTCCCGTTGCGGAGCACAGGCTCCGGACGCACAGGCTCAGCAGCCATGGCTCACGGGCCCAGCCGCTCCGCGGCATGTGGGATCTTCCAGACCGGGGCACGAACCCGTGTCCCCTGCATCGGCAGACGGACTCTCAACCACTGCGCCACCAGGGAAGCCCCATTTAGGAATCTTAATTCATCCCTAGAAAACAAATAGGTTCATTGTCACTAAGATTAACGAGTCTAAGTAATAAAGATATTTGGGGGGGGTAATTTGTTAAGGTAGTATAATCTGTAAGACGATAAAAATAGCATTTATTGTATGTTTTCTATGCTATAGCTATGAGCTGTACTCATTACTTCAAATATATTATCTCATTTTAATCCTCAGAGTAGCTCTACAACACAGACATCATTATTTGCAGTAGTGGTTAAGAGCATGGATCCATAGCTTTTCATCTTCATGTAGTAGAACCAAAAGAATATGTTTACCAACAAGTCTTAAACTAAATACTCAGATAATATGAGCTTCTATTTTATACCTGGAAGTGTCCCTGGAGATCACCTACCCCAACATTTTAGAGATAAGGAAATTCCAGTACTCAGAAAATAGACTTGTTGATGACCACACATCTAGATAATGGGAATGACATCAATACCAGAATTACTGTTTCATTATTCCTTCCACTATATCACACTTCAATTCAATCACTGAACTCAAAACTCAAATCAAAATGATTGAATATTTGCCTTCAAAAATTACCCTAACAGTACACTCCTCCCCAAATGGTTTCTTTTCTGAAAAGATTACACATTATATATATATTATATATATTGATATATATATCACATACACATATACACATATACATATATATATAGAAATGTTTTTTTCTGAAAAGATTATATATATGTGTATATCTATCTCTCTCTATGTATATTATATAGAGAGAGATAGATAGATGTAGGTTCACATGTCTGTTCACGTAATTCTGAATATTGGAGCTCTTTAAAGACAATACCTGAGGCCACAAACTGATAGCCCACCTGCTTTTTGGGAACATCTACAGAACAATCACTTGAATAGGCAGCACAGTTTTCAATATATAAATTCTCTATTAAAATGTCTATGAAGCAATTCTTCCTTTTGTTGCTAGTAAATGAAAACACTGTATCTTCTATAAAAAATTTCATTAAGGAATGCCATTCATAGAAAGATTCAATTAAGTATATGAAACTTATGTCACTGTGACCTATATTGAGTTGTTCTCTAAGACAAGATAATCTTTTTTGTTGTTCTGAGCTCATCTCTGGAACAAAAAGATCAAATTTCATTAAGAAAAACAGCTTTGTTCTCCCAATTAGAGTCCCAGAGGAATCTGACTGTGTGAGATCTCCAGGGCACATGGTGGGAGAAAGACCACTCATGCTGTATCTCCCCACTCCACTCTACCCTCCCACACACACACACTCCTTCCCACACATACACACATACAGTATCCCTTCCATTTGAGATTGACAAGAGTTAACTTTTTTTTTTTTTAAAGAAAAGAAATTATCAGAGCATTCATTCATTTTTAACTAAAGACCCAGAAAAGGCCATGCCTTAATCCAAAGCTGATCCACTGAAAATCACAGCTAAATGCTCTCAGGACTGACTGACACGATCCCACCGAAACTGGCCTTTCTCTGAACACATACATTCCTCATCCGCCTCCTGCATCATAGACTCTTCCAGACTATTTAGCTAAAGTTACATCACTGTACAGAAATCCCCACTTAAGGAGCAAAAGGCCATACTCTGCTTGAATAGCCTCAAATGATGTAAAACTCACCATTACTTCCTGCGGCAATCTGTGTTTTAGGGGTGCAGCTCGACTAGGAATTTTTCCCTGTCTTAGTCATAGAGAGTCTGGTAATGTTTGCTTAAACGTCCTGTGGGTTATTAGACACGTCCATATCCACTCAGTAGTAATCATTAACCCCTATGTAAATGGCAGGTTTATTCTCTCATTCATTCCATTTATCCAGCACTTTCTACATGCCTTCATATCTATAGAACCTCCATCTTCAGCCATTAAAAATACATACAGGGCTTCCCTGGTGGCGCAGTGGTTGAGAGTCCGCCTGCCGATGCAGGGGACACGGGTTCGTGCCCTGGTCCGGGAGGATCCCACATGCCGCGGAGCGGCTGCGTCCGTAAGCCGTGGCCGCTGGGCCTGCGCGTCCGGAGCCTGTGCTCCGCAACGGGAGAGGCCACAACAGTGAGAGGCCCGCATACCGCAAAAAAGAAAAAAAAAAAAAAAAAAAAAAAAAAACATACAACAGGGGGAATTCCCTGGTGGTCCAGTAGTTAAGACTCTGTGCCCTCACAGATGAGGGCCTGGGTTCAATCCCTGGTCAGGAAACTAAGATCCCAAAAACCTCAAGGTGTGGCCAAAGAAAATACATACGACAAAAATTAGGGTGTAGGCAACTGAGACTATAATTTTTTGTCATCTAGAAATGAAGTATTTTTTGTCAGTCATAGACTGGTTTCATCAGAATTATTTTGGTTAGCTCTGGGCCACCCCTCTAAAGATTATTCCAAAAATCTAGAAAGTCAAATTAAAAAAAAAAAAACTCTTCAAGAGATTCTGATATACGTCTCAATTTTAGGGTCTAAATAACTTCTAAAGTCTCTAAAAGTATCTTCAGTATACTCCAATCCAGAATCACACTACACTTATTAGTATTTACGCCAACTATGTACACTAATTGTGAGTACCACCCCTACAACTGTGGGAACAAGCCTTCTCAGTTCCCCACTGTGGCAGGCTGGGCTCCATGGGAAACAGGTTTTAGATCAGAGATTAGGATTCAGGAAGTTTACTGGGGGCTGTGAACTGTCAGGTAAGGAAATGAAGCAGGATTGGGCAGAGGGAGACACTGGGTTGAGATACCGCCACGAGAAAGACTGAAGCTGACTCACAGGGAGCTCTGAGACTGGAACAGTTCTCCAGAGTTGTTTCAAGTTGGGACAAGGGGACTGGGTCTTTATACCTGGTGCTAACCTGTCACTGGATGTTTCCCTACCCCCGGAAGGGATCATGAACTTGGCGAGGTGGCTTTCTTCAGCCCAGGGCTGCCGATGTCTAAGCTCCTCAGCCCTGAAGGGGGACCTGGGCACACATCACAACATCTGGTTCACCTGCCTTCACAAGAAACAAGATGGTAAGAGCTAAGCCAGAGCATTTCTCAGCAGAGAACCAGCAGGGGTTATTTTGGTTGTTATTTGTTCTTGTTTTAATTGACGTATAGCTGATTTACAATGTGTTAGTTTCTGCTATACAGCAAAGTGATTCTGTTATACATATGTATACTTTTTTATTATTTTTTTCTTATTTTTAGAAATTTATTTTTTATTTATTGGGTCTTCGTTGCATCACGCAGGCTTCCTCTAGTTGCAGGGAGCGGGGGCTGCTCTTCGTTGCGGTGCGCAGGCTTCTCATTGCGGTAGCTTCTCTTGCTGCGGAGCACGGGCTCTAGGCACACAGGCTTCAGTAGTTGGGGTATGCAGGCTCATCAGTTGGGGCTCGCAGGCTCTGGGAGCTCAGGCTCAGTAGTTGTGGCACACAGACTTAGTTGCTCTGCTGCATGTGGGATCTTCCTGGACCAGGGCTTGAACCCATGTCCCCTGCATTGGCAGGCGGATTCTTAACCACTGCACCACCAGGGAAGTCGCTACATTTTTTTTTTTTTTAATATTCTTTCCCATTATGGTTTATCACAGGATATTGAATATAGTTCCCTGTGCTATACAGTAAACCTTGTTGTTTACCCATCCTATGTATAAGAGTTTGCATCTGCTAACCCCAAACTCCCAATCCATCCCTCCTTCCACCCCCGCCTGGCAACCACAAATCTGTTCTCTAGGAGAACCAGCAGTTTTTAAGTTGCCAAAAAGAGCACAACATTACTATCTTTCACTTCCTCCAATTTCAAGCACTGGATATTTATGGAATGACCCACCACTAAAATGAAGCAGGAATGTCTATGTGAAATTATTTCTAACCCCTCAAATGGCACTTCTTAGGGTTTCTTCATGTTTATAATTTGATCAATCAGAATAAACTGCTTCCAAACTACTCATTTTGTTTGTTTAAAAGATTTGTAATTAACACACGTACTTCTCCTTTAATGTTTCATTCGGAAAGAGGAGAAATCCTGATTCTTACGACAATCACATACTATAGCCCTTTCACAAAGCATTGCAATGAACAATCATTACAATTTCTCGGAAGCCAGGAAATGGCCCTTTTCCCTAACCTGCCTGATTCAGTAGATATATTAGACAAATAGATGAGATCATATCTTGGCACCTCCACATCAGATGGGGCCCTTCAGATGTCTAAGGAGATCACAACCTGCTATGAGAAATGGATGAGGGTGCAGATAGGATGTTCAATACTAAGGAGTCAAATATCCTTGGTCTAAGCTCTGCTTCTGCTGCTTTTAGCTTCTGATATTGAACATTTCACTAAGTCTGAGCCCAACTTTCCTTGACTAGTAAAATAGGGATTACACCACATTCATCAGAGGTGTCATAATGACGACACAGGACTTTGTACACACATGCAAAGGCATCACCCCCATCCTGGAGTCCTCCATAATTGTATTTCTCTGCACTATCTTTACAACCAGCATACAAGCAGCTTGAGGCAGGCATTTTATTAAATCTCTGATTTAGACACATCACAAATGTTGCATATGATAATAAAACTACTTACTGTGTGCCATGTACTATGGCAAGTGCTCTACACACATTACCTAATTTAATTCTTCCAGCAAATCTATAAAGTGGATTCTTGTATCACATATTCCCATTTTACAACGAGGAGAGTGAACCTTAGAGGGGTCTGAGACATTCCAACCATCATATAAGGAGTAAAAGCAAAGCCTTTACAGCCGCTCACTCTGCTTCCCTTCCTCTTCTTAAAGCCGTCAAAAGAGTAGAGACAGGAGAGAGAACATTTCTGAAATTCTCTGACACCATCCAATCTTGAAGCCATCAATAAAAATATAATTTTTTGTTAGATGCCAAGTGTTACTTTTAATACTTTTTAGTTTACTCTGTAAATAGATTTAGTTTTGTTTTGGATTTTTTGTGTTGGTTTTTGTTTTTGGTGCAAATAACACAGGGATTTTTTTCACCAAGAGTAGGGAAAAAAAGAAATTGATGCTCCACTGTCAGAGAATGAACAAGCAAAGTTAGGCTGAAGGACACAAGAGGGACCAGAACCAACACCACCTATTTCCATCCTCAGCCAAACAAAAGGGACACGTCCTACTAACAAGAGGTTAATAACATCACATTCACAGATGAAAGATAAACCATTATAATCCCTTCAGGGCTGGACTTGCAGCTAAACTACATTTTCTGTAACACTTTGCATTATCTTCTCGCAAAAAAATTACACTTTGAAATGCAAGTTAGAAAACTACAGAACACATGTGGAATACACTAGAAGCTTACACAAGTGACTTAATGTTAAAATTTAGTGTGCAAATGAATTAAGTGGCATGTTGTTTTTAAAATACAACCCCTAAACCCCATCTCCAGAATTGCTGACTCATAGGTCCACTGTAGAGCTATGGAATCTTCTTTTTTTTTTTTTTTTTTTTTTTTTTTTTTGCGGTACGGGGGCCTCGCACTGCTGTGGCCTCTCCTGTTGCGGAGCACAGGCTCCGGACGCACAGGCTCAGCGGCCATGGCTCACGGGCCCAGCCACCCCGCGTCATGTGGGACCCTCCCGGACCGGGGCACGAAACCGCGTCCCCTGCATCGGCAGGCGGACTCTCAACCACTGCGCCACCAGGGAAGCCCGGAATCTGCATTTTTAAGAAGCACCATGACTGGTTCTGATGCAGGTAGTTGGCAACCATATTTTGAGAAAAAAATGGATTAAAAGAAAATCATAAACCAGCCAGTGGTTTATATCCACATATAATAAAGTGAAATAAATATTGTATCAATATATACAAGGTTGCACTTCTGGGGCCTCAGTGAGGAAGAAAGAGGATGTGAGTGGAAAAGAAATCTCCTAAGTAGAACAAAAGAAGGTCATGGATATGGAAATGGAGCTCCTAATTCCTTCCCCTGAGGGACAAAATCGTAGACTTCATAGTACAGAAAAATAACTTCGGCCTCAGGCAAAAAGGAAAAGAGGTATAAAAAGGGTCTAATTCGCTACCAAGAGCTAGTCACTGCTAAATAGACATTTCTCCAAAGAGGATATACAGATTGCCAACAAACTCATGAAAAAATGCTCAA